>NC_133327.1:577341235-577653735 GCF_042186555.1 Aquarana catesbeiana
TATGTATCCTGCTCCTGAGCTTATCTTGCATCCAGTGCCCTGCTGCTTAATCCTGCACTTGGTTCCTGTGCCCAGTCTTGATGCCACCCTTCCTTGCATCCTTGGTATTCCTTGTTACCCTTGTCTCTCATTGTGTATATATTTTGTATATAGTCAGCGTTTAGGTCTCTTTTAGATTTATTAGGCATTTTGTCACTGGGGTTTGTTAAGGTTCACTGTTTGCTAGTGTGTGATTGTCTCATTTTACTATAATCTTACTTAAAAGACATATACATTGTTTTGTCCCAGTTTTCTGTGTGTAGCTACATATATATGGTCTCCCAGCTGCTGATTCCTGACATAACAGTGATACCCACTAACAACCAGATCAGCTACACCTGGGAACTGGGAGCCATTTGCTTTGAGTCAAGATGCTTCGAATGCAGGTTATTTGTCGTGTGCAACTTGCAGTTGAAGACAAATATTTTTGTCACTTGACGTGGCATGACCTCACTGATGAGGAACTGTTGGGAAGCATTCTGACAGTACATACTTTAGTTATTTAGGAGGGATTCTAACTTGATAAAATACAGCCTTTGGCTCTGGTCTGTTCTAAATTGTTCTTTCCGTTTACCTCTCAGGGCCATGATATTTTCACTCCTCCTTTTTAAAATGTTTCAGGTAGACATGTGCAGAACGGAAACATTTGTTTTGTTTCATTTTGTTTTGTTTCATTTTGGATGGATTTATTATGTTACTAATTTCATTTTGCTGATTCGTTTCAGAATTCATTTAGTTTTGTTAAATTTAGTTTAGTTTATTAATTTTCTAACAAATTGCAAATTTTCAGAACGATTCAAATTCAGACCGGTCGAAAAACTCTCAACCGATTTGCATTCTGTGTGAAGAATAGCTGGTTGTTAAGAAGTGGGCTGGGAAGCTGTCAATGACCCATCAGCTGTCAGCCGGCTTCCCCGCTGAGAGTTAAAATGTAAACAATAGTCAGAAAAAAAACAGTGTGGGGCCCCCCAATCCATACCAGACCCTTATCCTAGCATGCAACCCGGCAGTCCAGGAAAGAGGGGGACAAGAGAGTGCCCCCACCCCTCCCTCCTAAATCATAACAGGCCACACGCCCTCAAAATAGGGGGTGCTTTGGGGACAAGGGCCTCTTCCCTACAACCATGGGCTGTGCTTGTGGAGGTCTGCAGGTGGGGGCTTATGGAAGCCCCATCTAACAAGGGGGCCCCCAGATCCCAGCCCCCCCATGTGAATGAGTATGGCCTACCCATTCACCAAAAAAGTGTAAAAAATTAATAAAGAAAGTACATGAGTTTTTGACAATTACTTTATTAAAAAATCAAAAATCAAAAACAATGTCCCCCCCCAATGTAGATCCATTATCAATCACACTGCCTGCTGTACCACCGGACCCAAAAAAAAAACCCAGCCTCGTCGAAAGCTCCCCATGGACTGCCTCTGTCTGACATTTCTTAAATAGCAAAGGGGAGGGGTCATATGATGACATCATCAGATAGCCCCGCCTATTGTGACCTCACTGACCAGGGCATGCTAGGTTTAGGATGTTACAAGGGGGCGGGGTCACTCACTGACATCATTGGATGACTTCGCTCCTCAGCTATTTAGGAAATGTCAGACAGAGGAGCAGGCAGTCAGAGGGGAGCCTTCGATGAGGCCAGAGTTTTATTTTTCTGTTTTTGGGTCCGGCGGGCAGTGTGATTGAGGATGGATCTACATCATGGGACATTGTATTTGATTTTTTAAAATAGGAATTGTCAAAAACTCGTGTACTGTCTTTATTCACTTTTCATTTTTTTTTTGGTGAAGGGGTAGGGTTACCCCATACTCATTAACTAGGGGGGGCTGGGATCTGGGGGCCCCCTTGTGAAAGTGAGCTTTCAGATTCTGATAAGCCCCCAGCCGCAGCCCCCCACAACCACAGACCAGTGTTGTGGGGAAGAGGCCCTTGTCCCCATCAACATGGAGACAGGGTGCTTTGGGGTGGGGGAAGAGCTCCCCTGCCCCAAAGCACCCCCCAATGTTAAGGGCATATGGCCTAGTATGGTTCAGGAGGGGGGCCCTCACTTGTTCCCCTTTCCTGGCTGCATGCTCCAATAAGGGTCTGGTATAGATTTTGGGGCAGACCCCAAGTCATTCTTTTTCTGAATCTTATATTACCAGCATTCTTTTGTTTATATTTCAACTGTCAGTAGGGGAGCCTGCTGACAGTTGAAATATAAACAAAAGAATGCTGGTAATATAAGATTCAGAAAAAAAAAAACGGGCATTTTTTCGGGAGCCCTTTGGGTCTGGTATGAATATTAGGGGAACCCCGAACCAAAATTTAAAAAAAAATTGCGTGAGGGTCCCCCTAAAATCCATACCAGGCCCTTTGGGTCTGATATAAAAATTAAGGTGAACCCTGCGCCAAATTTTAAAAAATGGCGTAGGGTTCCCCCTTAAAATCTATACCAGACCCTTATCCAAGCATGCAACTTGGCAGGCCGCAGGAAAAGAGGGGGGACGAGAGAGTGCCCCCCCTGAACCATACCAGGCCACATGCCCTCAACATGGGGAGGGTGCTTTGGGGTAGCCCCCCAAAGCACCTTGTCCCCATGCTGATCCCCACAACCCTATAAAAAAAAAATTGGGCCGCGATGTCCATTCATCTTCTTCTTCACGCCACAACGGACCGAAAAAGAAAAAAAAATCTGCCACGATCCTCCTCTATAGAAGGCTCCCGCCATGACAGTTCTTATATAACTGAGGGCGGGGCCACCCGGTGACGTACCCGGGTGACCCTGCCCCCTCTGATGCCACAGGGACTTTCCCATGGCTTCCCCATGGCATCAGAGGGGAGTCCGTCGCAGCATGTAAAAGAAGAAGAATGGACATCGTGGGACATTTTTATTTTTTTATTTTTTAATAAAAGACTTGTCCCCAAGCTGTGTCTTGTCGTTTTTAACATTTTGACACTTTTTTTGTGAAATGGTCGGGGTACATTTGTACCCCGACCATTTCACACGGGGGGCGGGATCTGGGGGTCCCCTTGTTAAAGGGGGTTTCCAGATTCCGATAAGCTTCACACCCGCAGAGCCCCCCAAACTACCGGGTAAGAGTTGTGGGGATGAGGCCCTTGTTCCCATCAACATGGGGACAAGGTGCTTTGGGGGGCTAAGATAAGGGTCTGGTATGGATTTTGGGGGGACCCCTATGCCATTTTTTTTAATTTAGCGCAGGGTTCCCCTTAATTTCCATATCAGACCCAAAGGGCCTGGTATGGATTTTAGGGGGACCCCCACGCAATTTTTTTTTTAAATTTTGGTTTGGGGTTCCCTTTAATATTCATACCAGACCAAAAGGGCCTGGTAATGGACTGGAGGGGATCCCATGCTCTTTTTTTCAATGAGTTTTATCTATATTGCCGAGACCCGACAATTCATTACAGCTGCGATCAGTTTTAAATTACAATTTTTCCTTTAGAAATGTCATTTTGCTGTGGTATTGTTCTAAACACGGGAAAAATGCGCCACTGTACAGGCATACTATAGCCACCACCCAGACACGATATTTAAAGGAATATTTCATTTTTATTGTTTCACTTTAAGCATTAAAAAAATTACTGCTTCCGAAAAAATAGCTGTTTTTTTAAAAAAAAATTTGCATTAATACATGTCCCCTGGTGCAGGACCCCAAACACTTCTTATGACAATAACTTGCATATAAGCCTTAAAAATGAGTACTTTTGATTATTCATGTTCGTGTCCCATAGACTTTAATGGTGTTCGTGTGTTCGGACAAATTTTTTGCCTGTTCGGTATGTTCTGGTGCGAATGAAACCGAGGGGTGTTCGGCTCATGCCTAATATCTGGGCTCCTAGCTGCTGAATCCTGACAACAATTCTCCCCTTGTGCTTCACCAGTGCTTCACAGTAAAGCAGTCATCTTCCTCCTGCTGCAGTGCCTCAAGTTTCCCATCTATCACACCACACAGTGTTTGCTTCAGCAAGAACACAACAGAGGTGTATCACAGATCCACACCTCATTACATCTCACCATTCTGGTAGCCATTTCAAATGATGATGACAAAAAAGATACATGCATCCTGACTGAGGAAGCACTAACGTTGTGAAAAAACAGATCTCCTGTCACTTTCTGCCATACTCTAACAAATAATCATTGGTGGCCCACTGATGCAAGTGCAGCTGCTGTAGCATGGCCAAAGTGGAAAGTGAGAATGTGGGCATATCTCATATCAGGCAGCTTACAGGCAGGTTGAGACAAACACTGGCTGGGCATCACCACTAGAAGTAGCTACAAACTCTTACAAACAATGTAAGCCAGGGTCCTAATTAGGAAGTGCTGTACCACCAGGTTCATTCGTGACACATGAGGCTGCCATTGTCACCTTTCCTGGGACAAAATGGTGTAGGGTTAGCCACCTCTTGCCCAGCTGCTGCAGAACGGACAGATCCTCTGCCCAAGTGTGGTTCATTCTCCCAAAACATACCAGCTGCTAAACAGCATTGTATCATTTTGCCTGGGCCATTGCTAAGTCCCTTGATTCCTTGGAGGGACTTGTGGTTCCAACGATGACTCTTTCAATGAGGCTATTGAGGAGGAGGAGATGGAGTTGACAGAGCTAACCTTCACCAAGTTGCATAATGCAGGGTGGTACCACCAAATCTAGCAGTGTGTCTGTTCTACATCCTTCCCAGCTGCAAAGAAATAGACCCAGTGGGCAGTAAAGGAGATGTAATACTCCTGGCCATCCTTGCCAGATACTGTTGCTGACCACTATGGTCCAGCGACACAGAGACGTTCATTTTCACATGATGGTGGATGTCTTTCTGGGCAAAAAATTGTGGGCAGGTACCTGCTCCTGTGGTACAACAAGAGGTCAAAGTGGCAGTATCAGGAAGACCTTGCCAAATGAAACAGAAGCAGCATTAAAGCAAGAAATGTTACCACTGTGACATTGAGATCCTAGGAATGGGGGTGGCTGGATGCATATTTCTCTCAAGTTTCAGCAGCTGGGGAAGACACACCTGCCTAGTCAAGGATACAGTTGGAGATCATAGGGTTGGATTTGGAGACTCAGAGAAAGGTTAAAATATATTATGCCCTATACTCTGGTGGCCCCATGCTGACCATCCTCCCAAGTCCCATATGGTAAACCCTTGTAAGGGGGGGTGGAAAGGGGAGAGTGAGAAGGGGGAGTGCAGGAATTTTGTCTCTTCATGCATGTGGTACCTAGATTACATATTTATCACACTTAATATACTGCAGGCAGAGACTTCAAATCACTGCAGTGTTGTCTGCAGTACATGTGAAAAACAGACCACAAAGTTTACCTGAGAGGAAAGGATGGAGATACCAGTGACTTGCACCCATGGAGCAGTGCTATCCAAAGTTGTAGGAAGGGTGCTCCCTCCCCTCCTTCGCAGGCCACTCCTGGATGCCATTTTGCCAAGTGATGTTATGCCTCTCCTTAACTCTCTCCATGACTATCTCTGGCACCCAGGTACAGTCTGAGACCTCATCATTATCCCCCACCCCCCTCATAACTAGAGCCAACTTGGCAGTAAGTGACAGAAATGAGAATAACATCACTGGAAATTGATTTTCCCTGCCCATTGTCCACTCTTTCGATGTCCCTGGTGCTCTCTTCCTCAACCTCTGATGAAATTAATTGATGCACTTCCTTCTGCAGCAAGTGACTGAAACTGTGCTAAAATAGTTTGGCTAACGCCTCCATACCAATTAGAGGGGTAATGGAAAGATTAGCTGTGAAAAAGAAAGAATAAGGTGGTGCATTTGCTGCTGCTGATGACATTGTAAGAGGAGAAGGATGATGGCAGTTTGGTTATCCACTCTGCCACTTACTCTGTGTGTTCTAGTTGTATAGCATGCCCACTGCTAGAAAAGAAAGGTAGAGGTGTCCTGACTCTCAAAGATATGGCCCAACCATCACTTTGGCCTGTGGATGTCAACCTGCTCACTCCCTTATAGCTCCACATGAATAATCACTGCCTCTCCCTTTAGGCCTCCTGGTGGATTGCCAGATTTATTACCAGCTATGGCAATAGGGAGATAGTGGATGTGGTGCTTTGCTGCACTTTACAAAATGGTGCTTTGGTATAGTAAACTGCACTACAATGATGCTTTGTTGCTAACACAGCTAATACAGCTGTGTTTGTGTCACCAACAAGTTCACACTGTTGCTGACCCCAAAAAATCAACAACAACAAAAAAAGTCCCTGACTAAATTATATAGAAATAAACTAAACCCAAGGAAAATAAATAAATTAAAACACTACACCCCAAACACTAAATCTGGAACACTAAAATCAAAAGAATCCTCTCTTTATACATTTATATACTGTATAAATTGTATATATTTCTTAGGCAATTAGTAAAAAGGTAAACGTGAAAAAAACAAAGAAAAATAACCAAAAAACTAAAAAGAAAAAAATGGGGAACAGCAGCCTCACAGCAACAGAAGGTGTTGCTGACACACACACAAAAAATAAAGTAGTCCTAGAAAGGACTGCTGGGCCTAGTCACTGTGAATACAGTGGATGGTAAACTGAAACCTCCCAATTTACAGCAATAAAGCTCTGATGCCACTAAGCATCACAGTGGATAATGGGAGGAGGTGGGTAAGCTTCACTCTCTTTGCCTTATCACACATTATTCCATTGTAATGTAGCAGTGGCACCATACAGCACTGTATATAGCGCTGTACTGGTCTGTGGTATCACATTAGCCCTGTACAGTACAGTAGCACTGTCTCTCTCTTCAATCACTGTCAGCTGTATCGCACTCCAACACACACTGACAAAAGACTCATAGGAGAGATGACTTTTAAAGTGAGAGTGCTGGCATATTGTTAGAAGCACATTGCTGGTCAGGTTATTTGACCTTACCACCTTTCACAGTGCAACAATACCTTAGTCCATTTTTCCCTGGGGCAGGGGACCAATGGAGTCATTTGCCAAATCACTGCCTGTCTCTAGCCCCTTTTGATGGTCCCATGGATTACTTTTGCAATGGTCATTGTTGCACTTCTCCACACACTGCTCAGTCATATGTCCTTTTCTGCTCTAAAAGTCCTGATTGCTTGTAGGCCCATTTAGTCCAATTCACCAAGACAGGATTAATTGGCACCACTGCAGTTACTTTGGTGATCTTAGTTGTAGCTTTTTGAGGTCCAGGACTTGGGGCACATGTGTGTCAATCTACCCCAATTTTATGGTGTGCATCATGAAGTCATTGGGCATCCACATGGGCATCCAATTTGAAATATCTTTAAAGACCAACCAATGGTCAGTGACGACAGTTACATGTCAGGAGGCATTCCCTTGAAAAGTAATTACTATTTCAACTCTGCATGCTGACTGTTTCCTCTTATTCCAGGCTCCTGCAGGACTTTGTCAGTACTTAGGTTGTAGGATCCTGCTATTTCCTATTCCTATCGTGAATGTAGGAAAACAGGTTCTTGATTTTGGGTGTCTTTCTCTCACTCAGTGCAGTTTTAGTGTTATCTCATGATGAAGTCCCCCTTTCAGGTGCTGGCCTTTTATCTGAGAAATTTGTAGCCATTCTCACATGGGTGTAGCCCTTTTCACTTCCTTCCTATATTGGTCTCTATGAGAGAGGTTTTTCTATCTAAAAACTATAGATGGCAGCACAGCACTATACTGTATATGCCAGCTATAGCAAACTATGTCAAAAGGTCAAACTACAGTTGATTCTTATTGTCAAAGCTTGGATCCAGTGCTTGACATAGGTCGAGTACACACAGGCTCAATGTTGGGAGACATTTGCCGATTCAAAAAAACATTCAGCCCATGCGTGTATGAGGGGTTTGCCTGACAGAAGCCGGCTGGCTTCTGTCGGATGAGCATGTTGGAAAACCAGCAGCCAACGGACTCCCGATCAGTGCTTTTCACCTATGGCAGAGAGCGCTGATCAGAACAACAGCTCAGTGGGGGAGATCGCTGTACTAATGCCGGATAGTTAGTAGAGTGTCTCTGAACGAAGCTGTCAGATTTTTTTTTGCGCAAACCAGCGGGTTGCACGAAAAAAACAAAAAACTAGTGTGTACCAGACTTAAAAGTTCCTCGAACACAATAGAAACAATTAAAAATGTGTATTTTTTTTTTTTTTTGCAAATAGATTACTGTAAGTTTACATTCACAAATACTATTATACTATTATATACTACTATCTATTTTCCCTTTGTTTTCAAAATAACACAATTGATGTTGTGCAAACACTTGCCTGAATTAACAATGATATGTTAGATGTTTCACAAAAAAAAAATATATAATGATAAAGTGGTATTAAACCCAAAGGCAAACATTTATTATATTGCAGCTGATCAATTCTTACATGTGATGGATGTATTAGTTTTCTTTTTTAAGCCTTCTTTTCTTTATTTTTATCTGCTGATCCTGCCTGTAAGTCTGTTTTTCAAAAGAACAACTCTCTTGCAATGAAGCAGTTAGAGTATTGAGACAAACCATTTGCCACTGACAGGGGTACTTACAATAATCAGCTTTTTTTAATGTAAATCCTTTATTTCAAAAGAAAAACAATACAGTTGCTTTAACTGCAGTGTAAGCTGGAGTTTGGCTTCAGTTTGTTAATGTTTCTAAATCTGCTACTACATTGAACACACCCCTCCCCCCTGACTGACAATGCTGCTGTCCAAAGTGCTCCTTCATCCAGAGTGGCAGCACTCTAATACAGAAGGTGTTTTACTGGCCAGATCACCAGGTGAAAACAGAGAGAAAAGCCTTAGAAAAGAAAATTAATGCAGCCACCGCTTCTAAGGATTGGTAAGCTGCAATATATTACATTTTGGTTTTGGGTTTAATACCGCTTTGAGAACTTGAGCAGCTTTATATACAGTATATATACTGTATACCAGGGGCATTGCTCGGTCTACAAAAGATCTGGGGCTAGAGCCTATAGCAGTGAAGTAAAGAAAGTCATACACTTGGGTGGGTATACAGAGAGGCTGGGGTATACAGAGAGGCTAAGTATACAGAGAGGCTGGTGTATATACAGAGGCTGGTTATACAGAGAAGCTGGTGTATATACAGAGTGGCTGGGTATACAGAGAGGCTAGGTATACAGAGCGGCTGATGTATATACAGAGAGGCTGGGTATATACAGAGAGGCTGGTGTATATACAGAGAGGCTAGTGATACAGAGAGGCTGGGTATACAGAGAGGCTGGTGTATACAGTATACAGAGAGGCTGGTGTATATACAGAGAGGCTGGTGTGTATACAGAGAGGCAGGTGTATATACAGAGAGGCTGGGTATACAGAGAGGCTGGTGTATATACAGAGAGGCTTGGTATATACAGAGAGGCTGGTGTATATACAGAGAGTCTAGTGATACAGAGAGGCTGGGTATACAGAGAGGCTGGTGTATACAGTATACAGGGAGGCTGGTGTATATACAGAGAGGCTGGGTATACAGAGAGGCTGGTGTATGCAGTATACAGAGAGGCTGGTGTATATACAGAGAGGCTGGTGTGTATACAGAGAGGCAGGTGTATATACAGAGAGGCTGGGTATACAGAGAGGCTGGTGTATATACAGAGAGGCTGGTGTACATACAGGAAGACTGGTGTATACAGAGAGGCTGGTGTATATACAGAGAGGCTGTTGTATATACAGAGAGGCTGGTGTATACAGAGAGGCTGGTGTATATACAGAGAGGCTGGGAATACAGAGAGGCTGATGTATACAGAGAGGCTGGTGTATATACAGAGAGGCTGGTGTATATAGTATACAGAGAGTCTGGTGTACATACAGAGAGGCTGCTGTATTTACAGAGAGGCTGGGTATATAGAGAGGCTGGTGTGTATACAGAGAGGCTGGTGTATACAGAGAGGCTGGTGTATACAGTATACAGAGAGGCTGGTGTATATACAGAGAGGCTGGTGTATATACAGAGAGGCTGGTGTGTATACAGAGAGGCAGGTGTATATACAGAGAGGCTGGGTATACAGAGAGGCTGGTGTATATACAGAGAGGCTGGTGTACATACAGGGAGACTGGTGTATACAGAGAGGCTGGTGTATATACAGAGAGGCTGTTGTATATACAGAGAGGCTGGGAATACAGAGAGACTGATGTATACAGAGAGGCTGGTGTATATACAGAGAGGCTGGTGTATACAGTATACAGAGAGTCTGGTGTACATACAGAGAGGCTGCTGTATTTACAGAGAGGCTGGGTATACAGAGAGGCTGGTGTGTATACAGAGAGGCTGGTATACACACCAGAAGTGTATGCATAGATATGTATGCTCATATCACCTGACAGTAAATATTTATGCCATGAGCAGAGAATCAAAGTCAGATTATTTCTATTTTGTTTCAGAAAGCTCCAGGTGACTCTTTCTCAAGCAATATTTATAGGATGAGCCTTCTCTAGCCTAGATGTAGTCACATATTTAATTGTTTTTGCCTGATCCAGCCAAAATAAGCTGGATCATGCAGTAATCATCAAATGAGTATTGCTGCCTCTACTCTGTACCAATTAACCTTTCCTGTTACCTGTTTGATAGCCTTCATATATGAGCACATAAGGTTATCGGGTGTGTGGCAACTGGATCAAGCCCCTTAGCAGTTTTGAAACTTGTTACTTCATTAAATGTCATCATAAGCTAGTTGAATTGATAAGAAAAAAAATGGAAATTATTATAATAGTATTACGGCTAAATCACAGAAATTGTAAGATAATGTCTTGCACTTCATTATCCGTTGACTGCATCTTAAATTCCCAAGTGGGTTTGATACTCTGATGTAACTAGAAGAAAAAACTCACTTTAAAGAAGAATGTGTGCATTAAGAAATTTAACACATCTACCCTATCAAAGTCAATCAACTGAGAACAAAAGTATTTTCTTAATGTTGGGTTTGGGACCCGTTAAGAACAAAACTGGTCTCTTAGTATATCACATTATCCTTTTGCTTTTAGCAAGAACAATTTACCTTTCTTGCAATCTTCTTGTGTTGTTTTACCCTAGACATTTGATCAGCAAGAGCAACCTCCAGGGTTGACTCAGTCTGTTGAGGAAAATGGAGCAATGATAATCTGTGAACCAAGGTGCATCCTAGGGCATACTTACATGTGGAAAAGAATTCAAGGATTAAATGTTATTACTTTCTTGTTACTCTCTGTCAATATAGAATGAAAAGTTACTTGCTCATAAACCAGTTGTCAGATTACTACATACAGATGTCATATTATTTATGCATTCAAGGACCCCATCAATCTTTATTTCCTCTTTTAATTTGCTAATGACAATAGTAGTACCAGTTAAGATTTGGACCATCAGCTGTCCGTTATGAAAATCCCAAAACAATCTGACTTGGTCAAGGCTTTTTCAGATAAAAAGAACCTCAAAAGTTTATGAGTTAAAGCGGGGCTTCATTCTCTCAATTAACATTGACTGTTTATAATCCTTTGATGCTGCTTGTCTTAAACTTTTTTCTTTTATTTACATTTCTTCAGTTACTTCCTGGTGTCCATGCCTAGGCTAATGATGTCATACATCCCAGGAGTCCTCAGTAGGGAATGGGGGGAGGAAGGGCTTTCTCACGTAAGAACACCCCCTATTGCTTGCATTCCTGGAGCTAAGAGCGGATTCCAGAAGGTAAATGCTACATGGATCATCTGCCCTTACTTGAGATGGCCATGGCCAGAAATGCTAAAGGGGTGCTTTTCAAAGTGATTTCTCAACAAAATAAAGCATAGAGACATGGATGGATGGAGGACTTTGCTTTGAATATTAAAACTGAATAAAATAGCATTTTTGGTTTGTGGTGCTCAGATGAAGTGTAGTTCCACTTTAAGGTGCATATTACTTCCTTAGAGGAAGCAAAATATTCTACATATTAGCTACAGTGTTAACTCCGAGTATGGAAATTACAGAACTTGATAAAACTGCTTTTAAAATTATCTGAAAAATGTTTCTGATTTAAAGTGGTATTAAAGTGGTATTAAACCTAAAAAACAAACATCTATTATATTTCAGATTACCAATGCTTAGATGCGATGGCTGCATTTGTTTTCTTTTTTTAGGCTTTCTTTCTTCCTCTATTTTAACCTGGCCAGTAAGTTCCCTTTCACATGAGCTGTCTGATCAGGTCCGCCTGTTTGGACACTCCATTCACCTCTATGGAGCGGCAGATGTCAGCGGTGACATGTGCGCTGACAACTGCTGCTATACGAGCCGATCCTCTCCGTCGGTCGTTTTTTTCAAAAGAACGTGCTCTCCAACAGAATGTATCAGTTACAGGGATGAAACAAACCATTCAACACACAAGGGGTTTACAATGATAAGCTTTTATTTATTAATGTAAAACCTTTATTCCAAAAGAAAAAAAAAATGTTTGCTGTAACTGCTTATAAAGTATTAGCTGGAGATTTGCTTCAGTTTGTTAGCTTATTTAAATTTCATTTAACACCCCCCTCCCTCCAGAGAGACACTGCTGATGTCCAAAGTTGCCCCCTTTGCTCCTTCATCAAGAGTGGAGGCACTCCACTGCATTACAGGCCATATCACCAGGTTAAAACTGAGGAAAAATCCTAAGAAAAGAAAACTAAGGCAGCCACCACCTCTAATGAGCTGCAATATATTACATTTTGGGTTTTGAATTAGATAACACTTTAAAAGGGCTGCATAGTTTTTTACAATTTAATGTAAATAATGTTATTAGTGCACGTTATAGTTTGCAAAAACCTTTCCTTCTATTTATGATGTTTAATTATATGTACAGTGGGGACGGAAAGTATTTAGACCCCCTTAAATTTTTCACTCTTTGTTATATTGCAGCCATTTGCTAAAATCATTTAAGTTCATTTTTTTTCCTCATTAATGTACACACAGCACCCCATATTAACAGAAAAACACAGAATTGTTCACATTTTTGCAGATTTATTAAAAAAGAAAAACTGAAATATCACATGGTCCTAAGTATTCAGACCCTTTGCTCAGTACTTAGTAGAAGCACCCTTTTGATCTAATACAGCCATGAGTTTTTTTGGGAAAGATGCAACAAGTTTTTTACACCTGGATTTGGGGATCCTCTGCCATTCCTCCTTGCAGATCCTCTCCAGTTCTGTCAGGTTGGAAGGTAAACTTTGGTGGACAGCCATTTTTAGGTCTCTCCAGAGATGCTCAATTGGGTTTAAGTCAGGGTTCTGGCTGGGTCATTCAAGAACAGTCACGGAGTTGTTGTGAAGCCACTCCTTCATTATTTTAGCTGTGTGCTTAGGGTCATTGTCTTGTTAGAAGGGTAACCTTCGGCCCAGTCTGAGGTCCTGAGCACTCTGGAGAAGGTTTTCATCCAGGACATCCCTGTACTTGGCCGCATTCATCTTTCCCTCAATTGCAACAAGTCATCCTGTCCCTGCAGCTGAAAAACATCCCCATAGCATGATGCTGCCACCACCATGCTTCACTGTTGAAACTGTATTGGGCAGTTGATGAGCAGTGCCTGGTTTTCTGCTCACATACCGCTTAGAATTAAGGCCAAAAAGTTCTATCTTGGTCTCATAAGACCAAAGAATCTTATTTCTCACCATCTTGGAGTCCTTCAGGTGTTTTTTAGCAAACTCCTTTCATGTGTCTTGCACTGAGGAGAGGCTTCCGTCGGGCCACTCTGCCATAAAGCCCCGGCTGATGGAGGGCTGCAGTGATGGTTGACTTTCTACAACTTTCACCCATCTCCCAACTGTATCTCTGGAGCTCAGCCACAGTGATCTTTGGGTTCTTCTTTTCCTCTCTCACCAAGGCTCTTCTCCCCCTCAATAGCTCAGTTTGGCTGGACGGCCAGCTCTAGGAAGGGTTCTGTCATCCCAAATGTCTTCCATTTAAGGATTATGAAGGCCACTGTGCTCTTAGGAACCTTAAGTGCAGCAGCAATTTTTTGTAACCTTGGCCAGATCTGTGCCTTGCCACAATTCTGTCTCTGAGCTCTTCAGGCAGTTCCTTTGACCTCATGATTCTCATTTGCTCTGGCATGCACTGTGAGCTGTAAGGTCTAATGCTGGCCATACACTATACGAAAAATCGGCCGAAAAATCGTTCGTATAGACACTTCGTTCGTTTTTCGGCAAGTTAATGGGCACAAATCGATAATCGTTTGTGACGTTTTTGTGGGAAAAAAACGAACGGGAAGTTTGGAAAATTTCTGCCGAACGTACGATAAATTGCAAGGTTAATGTGTTTCCCGTCTGAACTGTCTGCACTAGGTATATGTAAAAAAACGAACAAAAAATTATTTATTCATGTCCACTGAACAATTTATCGGTCATTATATGATGGCACGATCGTTTGCGGTCACGGTCGAACGTTCGTTTTTCGAAAATGGGTTCGGCCGATTTTCTGTATAGTGTATGGCCAGCATTATATAGACAGGTGTGTGGCTTTCCTAATCAAGTCCAATCAGTATAATCAAACACAGCTGGACTCAAATGAAGGTGTAGAACCATCTCAAGGATGATCAGAAGAAATGGACAGCACCCGAGTTAAATATGTGAGTGTCACAGCAAAGGGTCTGAATACTTAGGACCATGTGATATTTCAGTTTTTCTTTTTTAATAAATCTGCAAAAATGTCAACAATTCTGTGTTTTTCTGTCAATATGGGGTGCTGTGTGTACATTAATGAGGAAAAAAAATTATCTTAAATGATTTTAGCAAATGGCTGCAATATAACAAAGAATGAAACATTTAAGGGGGTCTGAATACTTTCCGTCCCCACTGTATATGTGCAAGGGAGCTGCCATAGATATTGATAAAATACACAGGCTCTGCTTTCTGCTTTGCAGTTCTACACAATGTTTGTGCATTAAAGCATCTTCTCAATTTAGGTCTATGAGTAAATTAAACCAAATGCCCTCAATGATATTTCATTTCTATAATTGTGAAAGAGTATCTAAACCTTACGATAATGAAACCTGGGAACAAAAATATAATATTATGTCATTTGCAAGTCCTTAGATGTGGTGGCTGCATTTGTTTTTTTTTTTTTTCTGTTTTTTTTTAACCTTTCTGTCCTGGGGTGACAACGTTGACTCACTGTATCTATGGTGGAGCAGCTTTGTCACCCTAGGACAGGAAATGTTTTAGGACTACTTCTTCGCTATAACCTAGGGGTAGGTGTTCTGTAGTACAAAAACTTCTGGGAACAATTCTAACCGATAAAAGTGCAGCAAAGATAGAAAGTTATCATCACACAAGATTTCCCGTTTGTTTGTTTTTTGCAATTATTGAAATTAAATAATACAACACTTTCAATGATATAACAGACCAAAGGAGATTTAATAAGAAAAGTTTAGCATTTTCAGTCTTTGTGCTTTTGTTTCTTTAAAAATGGGAAGTCATTTAGTTTAGGTGTAAATAAAAACTATTAATTTCAAATGGAGTTCTAGAAACAAACGTGAAAATCCTCATCAAATTGTCCAAATCCTATCCTCTTTAAAAACATGTAATGATTTAACAAAAATAAAATAAAAATAAAGACCACTGTAAATTATTAAAATTACAGGATACATAGTCACAGATCCATGCTTGTTTAGACATTTGCCAAAATATCTGTTATGATACAGAAAATGACATGCTAAATATTCAGGAAACTTCAATTATATCCTGCTGATGCAGTTATATTACCAGCATATGATTTAAAAATAAACACATGCATAGCTACTGAACAAATAGCAATATTGAGAGCAAGAATTGTGTTCTAAAGTGTGTAGCTGAAAAAGATTGGATTTTACCTTCAAATTCACCTTAGTATAAAAAATAAAAAACATATTTTGTGAGTGTAAACACACAGTTACCAAACTGTATCCTTCAGATTTCATGTACACTCACAATGTTAGCGCAATTTTGCACGTTTTGCAGTCAGTGGTCAAAATGTTCCTATCCTGAATGCGATTCTTCCGGATTCAGGAGAGAGAGGGGTTAAGGGATGTTGACCCTCCTCTAACCTCAGCAGATCCTAAATGATCCTAAAAGCCTATTTACATGGACACATAGGCTTTTATGGAGTTGAGTTTAGGAGCTTTGGCAAAAAAATGCCAAAAGCTCCTAAATTAAAGTTTAGGAGCTGCTAGTGTACATGGAGCCTAAATCAAATAACCACTTGAGCTTTATGTCAACATCCAGAAATCCTGTCATTTCCACAGGCACAACCTGAGATTGCTCAATGAGCTTTGACAAAAAAAAAATTGGAAAGCTGATTGATTTCTATGCAGAGCTGCACCAGATTTTGCACTCTACAATTTTAGTAAATAACCCCCAGTGCACTTAGTAAATTGACACCTAATTTGCTTAGTAGATACATCCTAAAACATTTACTATCAATTTAATTTTCCTCTAGAGCCCATGGGAGCTGCCAAATCCCAAGAGCACTTTTATTCAAACAGCCATCAAGCTACCATGGTTTGAAGATTCCATCTCTCCTGCCTCTTGTGGCTCCTTGTTGGTTAGTGAATCCAACCATCACCATGATGGGATAATAGAGAGGCACGGAAAGTGAATGTCAGCAGTAGGACTGTACCACTAAGGTAAGTTGATTGCTATTTGCATAGCACAGTGTAAGGGCTCCCAGGGAGGTGAACAAGGTAAGTGACAGGTTGATAAAAGTATTACCTTTAGTGATTATACTTGCTACTTTAAGTCTTAAGCATTAGTCTATAGAAGCCATGGATTCCATACACTGCACTAATGATAGTCAAAAAGCCTGAGGCCCCTTTCACATGACCGGGCCGATCGGGTCTGCCTGTCTGTTTTTCAGGCAGACCCAATCGGACCACTCATTGTTCTCTATGAAGAGGTGGATGTACACTCGCCTGCATCCAAATCCGGTCCACCAAAAATAGATGAATGGTGATCCATTTTCCATCTGTCTAGTGGATCAAATGACAGTCAATAGAAATGGACAGGTGGTCTGTTTCCATCCCACTGGCCCATAGAGAACAGTGGGCTATGTCTGTGTCCGCTCTGTCATCCGCCTGCTCAGCAGGGGTCAGTGGACAGATCCCCTGGATCCGCTTGATGAATCCGCTTGATGAAGTCCAACCCGTGCGAAAGTGACCTGAAACTGCTGAATCCAGTTTGCAATAAATGGTTCTATATTTATGGGACATAAACTGTTTTATTAACAACAGTTAACCGTATTGTCTAATACTCTGGTTGAGATTGTGTATCCATTGATAATTATTGGAAGAGGATCCTCATATTTTGATTATGAGGATTTAGTTTGGGCATTCATTTTACATTTTTAAATTTTTTTCTTTTATTGAAGCTAGGATTTTTCGTCTCTATTTTTTAGTTCCTTTTATTATTTGGATAGGTAGATTATTACACTTAAGATCTTTGAGAGATTGGTGATCTAATAGGTAAAGGTTTCTTGTATGAAATTTTTATACATCTTTTTAGTTTGGATATTGTGCATTTTTTGTATCTTAACTTAATAGGACATTATATCATGATTGTAAGTTTGGAGCTGTTTCAGTTTTGTAAACAAAAGAATGTTGTCTCAGAATTGTGGCAGACAAATCAGACACTTTTGACAAATTTTTGGGACCAGTGACATTTATACAGCGATCAGTGCTATAAAAATGCACTGATTACTGTATAAATGTCACTGGCAGGGAAGGGGTTAACACTAGGGGGTGATCAAGGGGTTAACTGTGTTCCCTAGGTGTGTTCTAACTGTTGGGGGATGGGACTGACTAGGGGAGGAGAGAGATTGGTGTTCATACTTCATATGAAAACACGATCTGTCTCCTCTCCCCTGAGAGAACTGGGATTTGTGTGTTTACACACACAGATCCCGGTTCTCGCTCTGTCACGAGCGCATCAGCTCTGGGGACATGCTGCAGGCGCGCCTTCTACAGCGTCTTAAAGGGCCGACACGTACAGCTACGACGGCTTGCCCAGGGGGCCATCCTGCCGCTGGTCGGGAACCAGTCAATACATTTGTATTTTATTTGAATAAATATATCCATCATTTGTAAAGTAACCACTAGATGAAGTAACCTTATGTGGAGCACCCTTTCATGTGTTTCCAGGATTTAGCTTAGTTTAGCATATTCACATATGGTTGCTGGCTCTATCCAATCACAGTAGACTGAACAACACTATTTAACCTGATGATGCGTGATGCCTGACGTTCGGCCCACCTTGGGAAGACATCACCGATGACGAAAAGCATTACGATTGGCCTGTTCTGACGACGTCACGCATACTAAGCTGGAACACGCGACTTTTCCTCTACACGAGCTGACAGTCTGCTGGAATCTTATACACTATTTGCTTGTTTACAATTGTTTTAAGTTACTTCTTTTTAATCAAAATAAAAAGGGATTCACATACATAGGGGCTTCAATATGCTTGTTTATTCTTTCTATCCATGATCCATTTGGAGCTGCCATTGCTCACTACATATGCCGGGTTAACATTAGGGATGAGCCGAACACCCCCCTGTTCGGTTCGCACCAGAACAAGGGAACAGGCAAAAAATTTGTTCGAACATGCGAACACCGTTAAAGTCTATGGGACATGAACGTGAATAATCAAAAGTGCTAATTTTAAAAGCTTATATGCAAGTTATTGTCATAAAAAGTGTTTGGGGACCTGGGTCCTGCCCCAGGGGACATGATCAATGCAAAAAAAGTTTTAAAAACGTCCATTTTTTCGGGAGCAGTGATTTTAATTATGCTTAAAGTGAAACAATAAAAGTGTAATATTCCTTTAAATTTCGTACCTGGGGGGTGTCTATAGTATGCCTGTAAAGGGGCGCATGTTTCCCGTGTTTAGAACAGTCTGACAGCAAAATGACATTTCAAAGGAATAAAAGTCATTTAAAACTACTCGCGGCTATTAATGAATTGCCGGTCCGACGACATAAAAGTTCATTGATAAAAACGGCATGGGAATTCCCCACAGGGAAACCCTGAAACAAAATTTTAAAAAAATGATTCGGGGTGTCCCCCTAAATCCCATACTAGGCCCTTCAGGTCTGGTATGGATATTAAAAAAAAATGGCGTGGGGTCTCCCCAAAAATCCATACCAGACCCTTATCCGAGCACGCAACCTGGCAGGCCGCAGGAAAAAAGGGGGGACGAGAGAGCGCCCCCCCTCCTGAACCATACCAGGCCACATGCCCTCAACATTGGGAGGGTACTTTGGGGTAGCCCCCCAAAACACTATGTCCCCATGTTGATGGGGACAAGGGCCTCATCCCCACAACCCTTGCCCGGTGGTTGTGGGGGTCTGCGGGCCGGGGGGGCTTATCGGAATCTGGAAGCCCCCTTTACCAAGGGGACCCCCAGATCCCGGCTCCCCCCCTGTGTGAAATGGTAAGGGGGTACAAAAGTACCCTTACCATTTTACAAAAAAAGTGTCAAAAATGTTAAAAATGACAGGAGACAGTTTTTGACAATTCCTTTATTTAAAAGCTTCTTCTTTCTTCTATCTTCCTCCATCTTCTTCTTCTTCTGGTTCTTCTGGTTCTTCTGGTTCTTCCTCCGGTGTTCTCATCCGGCATCTTCTTCCGTGGTGCCGGCGTCTTCTTCCCTTCGTCTTCTCAGGCCGCTCCACATCCAGCATGGTGGGAGGCTCCCGCTGTGTGACACTTCTCCTCTTCTGACGGTTCTTAAATAATGGAGGGTGGGGCCACCCAGTGACCTCGCCCCCCTCTGACGCATGGTGACTTCCCTGTCTGCCCCCTCTGACGTCATGGAGAATGCCACAGGGAAGTCCCCGTCAAGTCCCCGTGCGTCAGAGGGGGGCGGGGTCACTTGGTGGCCCCGCCCTCCGTTATTTAAGTACCTTCAGAAGAGGAGAAGCATCACACAGCTGGAGCCTCCCATCATGCTGGATGCAGAGCGGCCCAGAAGACGAAGGGAAGAAGACGCCGGCAACCGCAGAGGAAGATGCCGGACGAGAACACCGGAGGAAGAACCAGAAGAATGAGAAGAACCAGAAGAAGAAGAAGATGGATGAAGAAACCGAAGGAAGATAGAAGATAGAAGAAAGAAGATATAAGAAAGAAGAGGCATTTAAATAAAGGAACTGTCAAAAACTGTCTCTTGTCATGTTTAACATTTTTGACAGTTTTTTGTGAAATGGTAGAGGTACCCCCTTACCATTTCACACGGGGGGAGGGCCGGGATCTGGGGGTCCCCTTTTTAAAGGGGGCTTCCAGATTCCGATAAGCCCCCCGCCCACAGACCCCCACAACCACCGGGCAAGGGTTGTGGGGATGAGGCCCTTGTCCCCATCAACATGGGGACAAGGTGTTTTGGGGGGCTACCCCAAAGCACCCTCCCAATGTTGAGGGCATGTGGCCTGGTACGGTTCAGGAGTGGGGGCGCTCTCTCATCCCTCCCTCTTTTCCTGCGGCCTGCCAGGTTGCTTGCTCGGATAAGGGTCTGGAATGGATTTTTGGCGTGGGGTTCACCTTAAAATCCATACCAGACCTGAAGGGTCTGGTATACATTTTGAGGGGGACCCCACACCATTTTTAAAAAAAAAATTTGGCCAGGGTTCCCCTTAATATCCATACCAGACACAAAGGGCCTGGTATAGAATTGAGGGGGACCCCCCACGTCATTTTTTAAAAAAAAATTTTGGTTCAGGGTTCCCCTGTGGGGAATTCCCATGCCGTTTTTATCAATGAACTTTTATGTGTATTGTCAGACCGGCAATTCATTAATAGCCGCGAGTAGTTTAAAATGACTTTTTTTCCTTTGAAATGTCATTTTGCTGTCAGACTGTTCTAAACACGGGAAACATGTGCCCCTTTACAGGCATACTATAAACACCCCCCAGGTATGAAATTCAAAGGAATATTACACTTTTATGTTTCACTTTAAGCATTATTAAAATCACTGCTCCTGAAAAAACGGCCATTTTTAAAACTTTTTTTGCATTGATCCATGTCCCCTGGGGCAGAACCCAGGTCCCCAAACAGTTTTTATGACAATAACCTGCATATAAGCCTTTAAAATTAGCACTTTTGATTTCTCCCATAGACTTTTAAAGGGTGTTCCGTGGCTTTCGAATTTGCCGCGAACACCCCAAATTGTTCGCTGTTCAGCGAACTGGCGAACAGCCGATGTTCGAGTCGAAAATGAGTTCGACTCAAACTCGAAGCTCATCCCTAGTTAACATATGCCTATAAGACCATTATAATTTGTGGTCCACATAATCTGGTAAGAGACATATGCTAAATGTTGGTAGTGGGTGGCAGAGTTCGTCAGTCAACTTTATCTACACCCTTTTTCACTTTATTGACACTTGTAACTACCTTTGAAAGGATTTTTTGCTTTTTTATTTTGCACAATCTTTTCAATAATCATATTGTATTTTTGATGGTTTAATATTTTTGTGAAATTCAGGTGATTCACTGTCTGGTCTACTTTTATTGCACAATTGATTTGTGGTAACCACATATCAACAATTTATGTATGCATGGTATAAGGTTGCTACACTGCACATATTGATTTTTTTAGTGCTGCTTTTTTTATATTTTATATTGTTTACAGGTGGTATCATAGCTTGTTTAGTGGCTGCTTATTTTGATATTACTTTTTGATCTAGCGTGGATTTATTTTGATTTTTATATTTTGGTTCTATATTACTAGGCTATATCTATGCTTTACACCAGTGCTTCTGCATGTGCATATGGCTGATTGGGACATAAGGAATGGTTTTCATGGCACCATATACTGTCCTAAAATGAGGAATAATCTTCTTATTTTTGAAATATGTGAAGGAATGAGACATGCATATCTTTTGTTCTTAAATGGCTCTACTGTGCTACCCACTGATTCAGTTGACGGGCCATTTGATTCCTTTAGTCCCTTCTCACTTTAGCCTTAATTGTTATACTTGTTATATCCACATATCAAATCAGAAAAGTGATATAAACTGTGTATCCTTTGTTCAGTTTTACACCCCCAGATTTTATTTTTTTTAAATATTGTTTTTTTTTCTTACTCAAAATTTTGACAACCTCAGCATTCCCTCATATTGTTGGAAAGGTAATTAGACAAATACCTGGTTGGAGATCTAATCATTTTCAAAACAGTTACATAATGCAAAGTCCTACATAAAATAAAAGGTGTACTTTGTGTTCAGTTTAATAATCTTTCTATTGTTTTCTGAGTCTTTGGACAGCCAGAACCACACACAATAAAAGTGCCCTTTTATAGCTGTGAAGGGAGTCTGTGTCTCGAACTCCCACAATTAAAATCACAAAAGGCAAGCCTTTTTTTGTCATCCATACAGTATTCCCTGTTGCTTAACTGAACTTAACATTAACAGCACTATATTTCCAATACTGCCCTGCTGGGATCACTGATGCCTGTGGATTAGGGAACAATACGAGTAAGTCGAATCAGTTTTTGAACGTAGACCCCAGTAAATCTAACTGTAGACACAAGCATGACTAGTAGGCTATCAAAGTCTTAAACTAGTTAAACTTCCTTTCACCTTTGTCGCTGGCCTTTTAAAGTGAACTTCAAAAGGTGTAAGAAAGTCATGTCAAAAAGTATCCTTTCTACAATTATTCAATGAGAAAAGTGACACGGCTAAAACTGCTTTCAAATAGAAGTTCATGATTTACTAAGCAGAAAACAAAACAGAATTTCAAGTATTATGACTACATGTCTTTTTAACAGTTTTCAGATTTGCTTGTGAAAAACAACCCTGTCACCATTGATTTCAGTAAAAACCTTCCTATGGGATTACACATACATTTAAAGTATTTTCTGCATTAACCTGTAAAAGCTTAATTGTGTAGACATCCAAAGATTCTAAGAAATCTATTGAGTGCTGCAGCTCCCAGCAGACACAGGACTGTTGCTCATACAACACGCTATAGTAATCCCCTTTGCTCCTCCCCTGGCAGCTGCATAAAGGGTTATATAGGGAGCTGAAGGAAAAAGTGGAGGAGCTGGGCCAGCACAAAAAATAATTAGACAATCCCAGGGAAGGAGAGGGCTATGACTTGCAAGGAAGGAGGGGGTTGTGCTTGGAAATTGACTTTCCTAAATTAGTCAAATGTTCTAGTTCAAGTTCAAAGGCACATTGCAATAAATATTATACAAAAAAAAAGAATAATATATGAAAAAAAAGCACGGCAAGTGCACATTTAACCCCTTCGTGCCTAAGGGTAAAACAAATTTTAATGCCTAAGCCCAATTTTTTTTTTTTCAGGACAAATTGGGCTTTCATTTGGTGGTAAATGGTAATGGATATCTTCTGATTTTTTCTTATTATCAAAGGAAAACTGACCCAAAATGGTAAAAAAAATTATATTTTTTAAATTTAGCTGTACATTTCTTGCTACTACCATAACCTTGCACCAAAGAACATCCTAAAATAAATTCTTCTCACTCCTGATGATTGCAGAGATACCACATATGTGTATGTTAGTTGTTGTATGTACTCTTAGTACAGCCCAGAAACAATAGTGCGCATTTTGTTTTTGTTTTTTATCCTACCTAAAACACACTGACACTGATACTAATTTAAAAAAAAATCTGTCCATAAAATACTGACCCTGACCTTTGACCCTTACCTACACCTTTGATCCTGACCTTGTCCCAAACACTAACCCTGGCATTGACCTAGATCAAACCTTGATCTGGGTATTTTTTTTTATTTTTTAAATTATTATTATTATTTTTTTCTACACACTTTTTTTCTATCTCTGCAAGGACAGAGAAAGGTACAATGTATCTTTCTCGTCCATTCACAGAGACAGAAAACATGGGGTGAGCATCATAGTCCATCACCAATTAGAGGCTATCACAGAGATCAGGTGACCTGGAATCGGGCGTTCTGGGTCCCGATCATTAGAATGAGGCCGGGGACTCCCCGTGAGACCTTGGTCACTAGGCTAGGAGCGGGGTGCCCTCCCAGCACAAAGGGAGATACGCAAATATGCGGCCTCATGGAAAAAAAGTCCAGTGCAGGGGGAAAGTATATTTGTGGTATATATGCCAAGGGGTTAAAATACTTGATTTTTCTGTGTATTTTGAAATGTTGGTGACAGGGCCTCTTTAATTTAATTTTACTATTTGTACACAGGATAGAAAGGTTCTGTTTTTTCTAGTGGCTTGGTGCTGTGCTGTAAAAGATAAAGCTTGTAAATATCATCATAGAATCCCAAGGTATACATGTAGAATAACCTTTGATATGATTCACAATGACAAGATAGATAGTTACTTTCATATCTTGGTGAACAAAAGCAGAACGGTGAGCATTTTGTGCTTAAGTCCCAGAATGTATATATATATATATTTTTTGAGCGATGTGTCATAGAGAAGCCTGAATGCTGAGATCAGTCATGTGTAACTATAGTAAGTAAAGTTAGCGGGAGGGGGAATAAGGAAGGGGAATCTAAATAGCTTTACTCTGGAGAGCGAATGTGTGCCAGATCATATTCAACAAAACACATTCACCCAAATGCTAATGGAAAATACAACAGCCAAACTGTGGGTTCAGCAAATGTCCTGTAAATTAATAATGTGCCCTTTTTGTAGCAATAGCCCCGTGAACATTCACATTACAGCCTTTTTAAGTTTGTAAAAATAGCAATGGAATAAGTGGGTCTCTTAGGAGTTTTAAGAATGACCTGAAACTTTATTATCGGTGTAACATTTTCAAGCTGTTTTGCTGTCCATCACTAAAAAGAACACTATTCATTGATCACTGTGTTTATAGTTTCCGATCAATTTGTATTCATCTATGACAAACATTTCATAATAATTGCAACTGACAGATGCAGCATCATCATGTATTTGTCCTTTTTTAGTGTATACACACAGATCTCTTAGCATGCACAACATTTTTTTTTATTGCAGGTACCTTTAAAGCACCATCAATTTACACCGAACTTTACATATTCATTATACATTAGCATCTGTCTCTGCCCTCAAGGAGCTGACAATCTAAGGTCCCAAACTCACACACTGGGGCCAATTTAGGAACCAACTAACCTACCTGTAGAGTTGGGCAAATGGTTCGGCCCGAGCATGAATTTGGGCCGAACATTGGCTGTTCGCTCTGTTCAGGGAACACGTGAATTTGCAGGGTGTTTGGTGGGTGTTTGACCCACCAAACACCCTGCAATACACTGCGTGCTGCACAGTGCATTCTGCGCCCTGATTGGGCAAAGCTTTATAATAGCTAGTTGTTAAAGTGGATGGAAACCCAATTTTTTTTTTAAATTAAGGCTTGTACCTTTTACAGTATAGGATTTCATGTCATCTGTGCCCAGTCTTGCCAAAAATAGTTATTCCAGCTCTGAGCAGTCCTCTTATCTTTTTTCAGTGAGATAAAAATGGTCAGACAGAGAAATAGATGTCTGTTTCTCCCCCTTGCTGTGAGTGACAGGTGATTTACATATCTCATGCACGAGTGTGAGAAAGGCAATCTGTATACTTCCCATCCCCCTCCTTTCTTCTGGATGTTAGTGATCATGGGGCATAATCCACAATACCAGCAGAAGTTCAGTTTAAGAAAAAAATAGGAGAAAATGCATATTGACAAGGGGGGTGTAGAGGTGGGTGGGGAGTCTACTGACCTCACGACTCCACCTACCGAGCTCCAGACAACAGACCTGCCCACAGAATCTGCAGTTTTTCAGGTCTCATATTAGACAGAGGGGAGACATTTGACAGGTAAGGATACATGCAGGAGGCATGTATATCCCTATAGATATAAACTATGGCAGTAGTTTAGATAGGATGGGAGTGGGTTTACATCCATTTTAAGGTGTGGGGTTGGGAAGCTGGCCGCGGAATCCTTAAAAACGAATGATCTATCAGCTGTCAATGGGCTTCCCTGCTGACAGCTAAATAATAAAAAAAATAATTTGCCGGTAAAAAAAATAGTAAAAAAAATGGCGTGGGGTCCCCCCCCACTCCATACCAGACCTTTCGAGTCTGTGATTTGATTTGTCAATTTTGCTTCAGCATGTTCTATACATACTATAGATGCACCACTTTACATGCAGACTAAGGGGACTAGGCACTCTATTAAAAGGAATTTTTCATTTTTATTTTTGCACTTTAAGCATCATTAGCATCACTGCTCCTGAAAAAAATGATTGTTTAAAAAAAAAAGATTGCATTGATACATGTCCGCTGGGGCAGTACCCAGACCCCCATACCCCTTTTATGGCCAATTACTTGCCTTTAAAATGGGCAGTTTTGATTTTTCCTGTTCGGCTTCAGTGGGGTTCACCGTTCAGGTCAGAACTTTCCCTTGTTCGGAGGTTCTGCTGCAAACCAAACAGGGGGGTGTTCAGCCCATCTCTACCAACCAGCATGTCTTTGGAGTGTGGGAAAAAATTGGAATATCTGGAGGAAAACCAAACAGGCACAGGGAGATCATACAAACTCCATGCAGGTAGTGCCATGGTTGGATGCAAACTGACAACCCTAGTGCTGCTAGGCAGGAAGTGCTAATCACTTTAACCAGTTGCCGACCGCCTTCCACATATATACTGCGGCAAGGCGGCTCGGTGCATGTGGCATTGAAGTTTAGTTATTCTTGAGTTTGATAACTTTGGCTACTTATAAAGCTAATCTGGTCAAATTTCCTAAATAATTAGCACAGCAACTGCCTGAAAAAAGAGATTTCATAGATAATAGTCCTTGCACACGGCTCCACCTGCTGGGTGCAAGTGGTAAATGTGAAATTTATATCTACTACATTGTATTTTATATTTGTCTTTTTGCCAGAATGCCCAGTTTTTACCATTTACCATTTATTTCAGATAATTTTGGCGATGCTACTTCATCATGTTAAACATTTATGAAATGAAACTTAATCATACAATATTTTACAGTGAATTAAACAAAGTGCAGAACACCAAGAACAAATCAGTTTACTGAATGTAATTGTAAGTGTTTAGTTTCTCTTTTTTTACTGTTAAAGTAAAAAAAGTATTAAGTACATAAAAAAGTACCTTCTTGTTTATTTTCACAGTAAACATTTATCACTTTTTTTCAATAGACTTCAATAAGCATTATTTGATGCAACACATGTGGAATGGTACTATCCTGCAGCGTTTTAAGAGCAATTCCGTACAAATTGGATTCATATGATTTTGGTGTAAGACTTTGAACCCTCTGCAGTTCCCCACTGCTTTTTAGAACCCCCATAAAGATTATTATTTACCACACAGACATGGCAGCCTGAGACTTTGGAGGGGGAAAGGTTCAGTGAATGGCTATTGGACAATAAAGGATAATATATTATAAATGCATTATAAATGACAACTTTACAGTACAGAATTAGCATAAAACACATGTGAATAGTAAGTTTCCAGAAGAGGGAGTGAGTATTTAACTCTGACTAATCAGACACACATGAGATGGGGTTTGAACACATGTCTTAAGAAGCACTGCGTTTGAATAAAAATCAGTGCATTCATTATTAAAGCGTGAGCCCTAAAGCAGTTAACATTGCATGCATGTATATATTATAGCAAACCATGTATACATTAAAGGTGAAATACAAATGTATGTAGTGTAAATGAAATGCATGTTGCTGGAGTCATGCATAAAAGATAAAAGAATGCTTGAAAGCTATTTCGGTAATGACAATATGGAAAGTTATTTCTTCTCAATAAATGATATCTATTTGAAATGTTTATGTATACTGAGTATTTAAAAGTAGAAGGTTTTGAGATATATGCTATGCATAAAAATTCAGTTAGGGATCTCTAACAGAGAGAGAAGTTGTCTCTATAACATATGGTGCATGGGAAAGCAAGACATGGTCCGCATTCTAAAACACAGATGTATTTATTAAAGAAAACAGCTAGTGACAATGCTTACTGTTGACCAAGCTTATATACAATATAATATATATTTTTTATAATATGTAAACCTTGACAATGTACCTCTTGCTCGTCAGCGTCATTGCTTCTAAATACATTCACTGCCGGTTTTTAGAAGATCTGAGTATCCTTTCAATCTACCCCAGCGGTCTTCTGCACACTTGCTCTGTGCTCCCCCCTTCACCCGACCCTGATCTCCAGTGCCCCGCTGAGAGAAGCCGGAGCCCAGCTAGTGCTGATATTGTGCAGCGAGGGAGCTGAGCTGAGTTATGAAAAGTTTGTGCAGATAAGCTGATAGCCTTTTAAATGTTGGGAATTGTTTGCAGGACATGAGAAACTGGCAAGGAGGGTCAGAAGAGCAGGTAAGTGTGCTAAACACATATACAAAATAACAATCCTCAATAAACATGTGCAAAGTGTTCACAGCTATTTGCTTGCTAGCACTATTGTACAAACAATTATTATTTAGAGAATCATTTATGTCTATGGAGGATTGTTATTTTGTATTTACTCACAGGCCCAGTTCACACATATAGGTGCGTCCAAGCATGGGTGTATTTTTCACACATCATGTGTAGGACAGCCCATTCATTTCAGTGGGCTGCCCTACGTGCAAGCGACTATAAGCATGTCCCCCCTAACTCCCCTTAAAATGTGGAAGAGACTGGTCTCCATAATGGCGGTGCCAGTGTCTGAATATACTGGCATTGCCATAATGTGGATCCTGGACCGAGCATGTGGAAAACCCACGAGCCACGCATGCATGGTAAGCAACACCATCCTGGGAAATACAGCAGGGTAGCTACAGCAGAATAGACATTGTCCCACCCTAATAGCCATAGACAAAGGAGCTCCTTGTATATGAAAATGAATGTTTTTGAACTGCACCACTCTATTAATTATATGCTCCTGCTATGGGAGAAAAAAACTGTGCAAACCATTAAAATGCTCCAGAATTATAAAGCCCTGGGATTGGATGGTCTATAAATCTTTCCTCCCATTTCTACTCCCATACTCTTTGATGGATTGGGCCATCTCTTTGCTGAATATATGGGGTTGTCTCTTTGCTGAATATATGGGGATGTCTCTTTGCTGAATATATGGGGTTGTCTCTTTGCTGAATATATGGGGATGTCTCTTTGCTGAATATATGGGGATGTCTCTTTGTTGAATATATGGGTCTGTCTCTTTGCTGCTCTTTAGCCAAAATATAATTTGTTAAATCTTGAAGCACTGCTAACTTGGAATACACTTTTCTTTTTCATATGTTAATCGCTTTAGCCCCGGAAGACTTTACCCCCTTCCTGACCAGAGCACTTTTTGCGATTCGGCACTGCGTCGCTTTAACTGACAATTGCACGGTTGTGCGACATTGCACCCAAACAAAATTGATGTCCTTTTTTTACCACAAATGGAGATTTCTTTTGGTGGTATTTGATCACCTCTGCGGTTTTTATTTTTTGCGCTATAAACCAAAAAAAAGCAACAATTTTGAAAAAAGCACAATATTTTTTACTTTTTGCTATAATAAATATCCCCAAAAATATATAAAAACATTTTTTTCCTCAGTTTAGGCCGATATGTATTCTTCTACATATTTTTGGTAAAAAAAATTGCAATAAGCGTATTTTGATTGGTTTGTGCAAAATAGCATCTACAAAATTTTTATCGGGACTCCGACATTATGACAGACACATCGGACACTTTTGACACTATTTTGGGACCATTGTCATTTATACAGCTATCAGTGCATTAAAATTGCACTTATTACTGTGTAAATGACACTGGCAGGGAAGGGGTTAACCACTAGGGGGCAATGAAGGGGTTAAGTGTGTCCTAGGGAGTGATTGTAACTGTGGTTGGGATGGACTACTACTCACATGACAGTGATCTCTGTCATGTCACAAGGCAGAACAGGGAAATACCTTGTTTACACTTCCCCATTCCACGGCTCCATAACACAATCGCCAGAAGAGCAGTGGACATCAAGTCCGCCAGTCCTGCAGGCACAGTCATGCTGTACATGACGGGAGTGCACGCACGCCTGCTATCCCCGCCTCCTAAAGGGGATGTACAGGTACGCCCATTTGCCCACTGCTGCCATTGTTCTGACGTATATCGGCCTGCAGCGGTCGGCAAGTGGTTAAGTTGTAAGAGCATTAAAATATAAGTGGGTACACTGAAGGACTCGGTGCGATGGCCAGTGGGCAGATTCAGTGGGATGGCCAGTGAGCGAGCCCTGGAGAATATTGGTGGTCAGGCCCAGGGGCCCAGACCTAAAGCTGTGTAAGGCACCCCAAAATTTTTGATGGCTACCCTGGTGTTGAATGGTGAAAGGGGACCGGAGGAGAAAACAAGTGACTGGAAGGAAAGCGATGAGAGTGGGCTGTTTGTGGTTTTAGACTTGGAATGCAATGGAATATGTACCTTTATATTTTTCTTTTCTATTTCAGCATGCTAATAGAGTTTATACAAAAGAAATAAAACAAAGTCAAACTTAAGTTCCCTGTTGTTCTCATCAATTACTTTGCTTTCTCTCGATGGCTTTATTCTTACGTATAACATAAACACAAGTGTAGATGATTTTTTTTCCACCATTTGGGGACATCAAAGTTTCAGTTAATGCACTGCTGATGAGTTTTGTCTGTTAGATGATAACATTGCTTTCCAGAATTGTACTCTACAGATAATTTATTTCAAAGCCCAAATCAGCAATTTTGAAAATCATTGCATGTTGATGTACCTTTCATATACAGCCCAGCTCTGCCTAACTAAAATAAAACAGAAATACAGATAATTGGGGTAAATGGAATCTGTAGCTGTTGGACTATCAGAAATAATATGTAGTACAATTTGGCTATAAAATGGCTATAATTCATACAATAGTAGTAATAATAATGCTAATAACTGATTATAGAAAGAAAAAAATATACAGTATATTCATATAATGTTACGCTTTTAAATCATTTTTATATTTTTCTTGATAAATGTTAACACAGTCTGTGCTTACTTCTTAGTAAAAATTACCACTGTTACTGAGTATTATTTGATTTCATATATAATTGCCATGCTTTAGCTTTCTGTTGATTATTTCACAGTGCTCATGTAACAAGGATGCAATTGCTATATAAAAATATGCATTGACCAGTAAAAAATAAAAAAAAAAAAATACAGAAACAAACCTTAGTGTAACTGCATCCCAGACTGTTTTGCTTTTGCCTGAATTCCACTTAAAAAAACTAAAATAGTACACATGTTAAAACAGTATTCATATTATTAAAATAATATACATGTACCTACTGTATAAGAGATTGCATGTAATATTTTTGTATTACAATCTGATCATCTAATTTTTTTTAAATAAACCTCTCAATAACCTGGGCAAATTTTAATTTAGCATATAAGGAAAAAATGTACATGTACCTTCAACGGCAAGTAAAATGGTTGGTAGGTCCAGACATATACCGTAGACAGCTAAAGTTAAATGCAATGCTTAACTTTTTGTATCAAGGTCGAACTTCAATCAATCCAAGCTGTAAAGGCCGCCAATCACAGTAAATTGGATTGCACCTGAATGAAAAGTCAGTTTATTCAATACTGTCTCACCTTACCATGTAAAACCACCACATTAAAGCTGTAAAAAAAAAAAAAACTATGGTGAAATGTTAGAAGATACTTAGAGGATATACTTAGCTTACACTCAGATTCTGCACAGAAAAGGTTAATTTCACAATCCCTTCAGTAAGATTTTTGGAAGGAAGTACTGAATAGGCAGATCTTGCCTTTTGGTGCAAGTCTGCTTTAAAGAACCCATTGGGAAGCTTAGCAAACAGAAAGAGGTAATGCTAACTTGGTATTTAGGGTCCTTTCACGTGGTGCCACTCTGCTCCAGTCAATAGGGGATCCATGAGCAGATCCCCTGTTGACTCGAAGTTAAATGGGATGGATGTTATTTTTGTCACTTCCATGCCCATTCAGCATGGGACAGCAGACTGTGGTGGACCTATCATGGCCCTATGGGTGGCCAGATGTAATTACACATGTAAACTCAAGAACAAACATTTTTTATATTGCAGTTTACCAGTGAAGTAATTGCATTGTTTTCCTTTTATCAGGCTTTTTTTCTTTTTTATTTCACCTTGTGATCTTGCCAGTAACACACTTATTTTTCCTTGGGACTGTACTCCAGAACACATTCCCCTCCTCTTTATAACATAGGAGAATGTGTTTTGTACTCCACAAAGGTAGCTGAGAACATCACAACTGATACAATTTCAGTTTCAGAGTGCACAGGAAATTCAACGTAAAAATCATTCATCAAGCCAATTAAAGTGATTGTAAAGGCTAGTTTATAACAAACATATCATACTTACCTCCATTATGTAGCACGTTTTGCACAGAGTGGCCCCAAACACCCTCTTCTGGGGTCCCTCGGCGGCTCTCTCAGCTCCTCCCCACATCAGATAAACCCCTAGGAGAAGCGCTCTCCTGGTGGGGTTACCTTGCGGCATGCTTCCGAGTCCAGCATTTGCTTCCACAGGCACGAATGCCGGACTCTGCCCGGCCCCTGTTGACCGCATCATTGGATTTGATTGACAGCATCGGGAGCCAATGGCTGCGCTCCTATCCATTCAAGACCAGAGAACCCTGGGCAGAGGAAGAGCACGTCTCTGGCTTGTGAAATTCCAGAACTCAGGTAAGTAAAATGGGGGCTGGGGGGCCGGTCACTGCCAGGTGTTTTTACACCTTAATGCATAGGATGCATTAAGGTGAAAAAACACGAGGGTTTACAATCCCTGTAACTTTTAAATGCCTCATTTCAAAGAACATTGTATAAGTTTGGAAACAGGAATAGGACTTTTTAGGCTTCAAAGTTAAAGCACAAAAAAAATGATTCTAAAAACATACACATTTTATTAATACAGGATATACACTATATTACCAAAAGTTTTGGGGCACCAGCCATTACACACACATGAATTTTAATGGCATCCCAGTTTTCGTCTGTAGGGTTCAATATTGAGTTGGCCCACCCTTTGCAGCTATAACAGACTTAATAATGATAAAAAAGTATGTGGCGCTAATCTAAGTGTACCACTCACAATGATGAAAAAACTTCAAAGTAGCATGAAGCTCAATAATACCTTAATATACAATATACGTGTTGCCTATATGTGATGTAGCAACCAATAAACACCTGCAAAGGGTAAATAAGAACCAGTGTGCATGTTATGTTAACATGAACACTGCACTTCAGTAAACACTCCTATCTTCTCTCGTTGAGGACCAGCCAAACTATACTAGAGTGTTGAATACTAGTGATCATTCCTGATAAAAATATATGAATAAATCATCCAGTGTGCATAACACACTATGTGAAAATGTGAACAAAAATAGGTAATGCTGGTGAATAAAAATATTAAATAAATAAATAGCAATTCCTAAAATAAATCATACAGTGTGCATAATAGTCCACAACACAATATGTGAAAGTATAAAAGGAATAAATAATGCTGGTGAATGAATGATGCATAAAAAAACTCCAATACAATACTAAATTAAAAAATGCGACTCTGCACCCCACATCTAATACATAAGTGATCAAGTGCAAAACAAAGTGACAATTGTGCAAATACATGCATATAGGAATGCGACTCTGAAAAATAACTCCAAAAATCAACACCCCTCCCACCTGAAAAAAATATAATGCAATTGAAAAAATGTAGATAGAAAACTGTGACATATAATGTGATCAAGTCCAAATAAATATTGCTTCATGCAATGCGACTCTTGATATCCATACAGATAGTCAATAGTAACGTGCCAGTAAGGTGACTTTGTGCTGAATTCATTCACTTAAAAACTGGTGCGGCACACAAGTGTTTCCCCCAGCCTCTCACCTCAGTTGGCGGCCCCAATGGGCCAAGTCAAGCAGATGGTTAATGCTTATATGCAAGGTCCAGAAGCTGTTCACCTCCTCCAGAGGGTGTGCGTGGGTCAGGCTTTCTTATAGTAGTCACCACCGCTCAACACAGACCCCAGAATGACAATAAGGAAGAAGGAGATGCTCCCATAGTGAAGTATTTCAATCAAAGTTTATTGTGACATAAGTAGTAACTTACATTTAAAACGAAAATAGCAGCAGAAACGAAAAAACTTCCGGGTGCTTCCCGGGGACGGCTGAACCCGGAAGTTTTTTCGTTTCTGCTGCTATTTTCGTTTTAAATGTAAGTTACTACTTATGTCACAATAAACTTTGATTGAAATACTTCACTATGGGAGCATCTCCTTCTTCCTTATTGTCATTCTGGGGTCTGTGTTGAGCGGTGGTGACTACTATAAGAAAGCCTGACCCACGCACACCCTCTGGAGGAGGTGAACAGCTTCTGGACCTTGCATATAAGCATTAACCATCTGCTTGACTTGGCCCATTGGGGCCGCCAACTGAGGTGAGAGGCTGGGGGAAACACTTGTGTGCCGCACCAGTTTTTAAGTGAATGAATTCAGCACAAAGTCACCTTACTGGCACGTTACTATTGACTATCTGTATGGATATCAAGAGTCGCATTGCATGAAGCAATATTTATTTGGACTTGATCACATTATATGTCACAGTTTTCTATCTACATTTTTTCAATTTCATTATATTTTTTTCAGGTGGGAGGGGTGTTGATTTTTGGAGTTATTTTTCAGAGTCGCATTCCTATATGCATGTATTTGCACAATTGTCACTTTGTTTTGCACTTGATCACTTATGTATTAGATGTGGGGTGCAGAGTCGCATTTTTTAATTTAGTATTGTATTGGAGTTTTTTTATGCATCATTCATTCACCAGGTTGCTACATCACATATAGGCAACACGTATATTGTATATTAAGGTATTATTGAGCTTCATGCTACTTTGAAGTTTTTTCATCATTGTGAGTGGTACACTTAGATTAGCGCCACATACTTTTTTATCATTATTACGTGAGGACACCTCTTATGTTGGCAGCTGCTCTATTTTTGGTACCATTGTCCATGGTCTCTGGGAGTGTGGTTTTGCGCACTAGTTCTTTGCTATTTTATAACAGCCTTAACTCTTCTGGGAAGGCTGTCCACAAGGTTTAGGAGTGTGTCTATGGTAATGTTTGATGATTCTTCCAGGCACACATTTGTGAGGTCAGGCACTGATGTGCACAAGAAGGCCCGGCTCACAGTCTCTGCTCTAATTCATCCCAAAGGTGTTCTATCAGATTGAGTATTCTGTGCAGGCCAGTCAAGTTTCTTTACCCCAGACTTGCTCATCCATGTCTTTATGGACCTTGCTTTGTGCACTGGTCCAAATCATTTGGTGGAGGTGGCATTATGATGTGGGGTTGTTTTTCAGGGGTTGGGCTTGGCCCCTTAGTTCCAGTGAAGAACTCTTAAGGTGTCAGCATACCAAAACATTTTGGACAATTTCATACTCCCAACTTTGGGGAAACTGTTTGGGGATAGGCTCTTCTTGTTCCAGCATGACTGCACACTAGTGCAAAAACAAGGTCCATACAGACATGGATGAGCAAATTAGGGGTTGAGGAACTTGACTGGCCTGCACCTCAACCCGATAGAACACCTTTGGGATGAATTAGAGCAGAGTCTGTGAGCCAGGCCTTCTCGTCCAACATCAGTGCTTGACCCCACAAATGCGCTTCTGGAAAAATTGTTAAGCATTACCATAGATACACTCCTAAACCTTGTGGACAGCCTTCACAGAAGAGCTGTTATAGCTGCAAAGGGTGAGCCAACTCAATATTGAACCCTATGGACCAAGACTGGGTTGCTATTAAAGTTTATGTGCGTGTAAAACAGGCATCCCAATACTTTTGGTAATATAGTGTATTTTAAAATACGCCACGTGATGTCAGAGGAAGGCGGGGTCGCCCGTTTACGTCACCGAGTGGCCCCGCCCTCAGCTATATAACAGCTGTCACTGAGAAGAAACGTCACTCGGCAGGAGCCTCCCATGGAGGCCGAGCTGTTGCGGCTTTTTCAGTTCGTTGGCAGCGTGAGATGAATCTACATTGTGGGACATTTTTATTTATTTATTTTTTTAAATAAAGGACTTGTCCCAAAGTGTCTCCTGTCATTTTTACTATTTTTGACTTTTTTTGTGAAATGGTAGGGGTAGAATGTACCCGTTACCAATTCACATGGGGGGAGGCTGGGATCTGGGGGTCCCCTTGTTAAAGGGGGCTTCCAGATTCCGATAAGCCCCCCGCCCACACACCCCCACAACCACCGGGCAAGGGTTGTGGGGATGAGGCCCTTGTCCCCATCAACATGGGGACAAGGTGTTCCAAAGCATCCCCCCATGTTGAGGGCATGTGGCCTGGTACAGTTCAGAAGGGGGGCGCTCTCTCATCTTTTCCTGTGGCCTGCCAGGTTGCATGCTTGGATAAGGGTCTGGTATGGATTTTGGGGGGGACCCCTAAGCCATTTTTTTAAAATTTGGTGCAGGGTTCCCCTTAATATCCATTCCAGACCTGAAGGACCTGGTATGGATTTTGTGGGACCCCCACGCATTTTTTTTTATTTTTGGTTTGGGGTTCCCCTTATTATTCATACCAGACCTGAAGGGTAATGGACTGGGGGGACCCATGCCATTTTTTTTTAATGATTTTCATCTATATTGCCTAGACCCGACAATTCATTATAGCCGCGATCAGTTTTAAATTACTTTTTTTCCTTTAGAAATGTCATTTTGCTGTGTTAATGTTCTAAACACGGGCAAACTGCCCCACTTTACAGGCATACTATAGACATCCCCCATTAAAATCACTGCTCACGAAAAAAACGCGTTTTTTAAAACTTTTTTTTGCATTGATACATGTCCCCTTTGGCAGGACCCAGGTCCCCACACACTTTTTATGGCAATAAATTGCATATAAGCCTTTAAAATGAACACTTTTGGTTTTTCATGTTAACGTCCCATAGACTTTAACAGTGTTCTGCGGCTTCCAAATTTGCCGAGAACACCGCATAATGTTCGCTGTTCGGCAAACAGGCGAATACCCGACGTTGAGTTGAACTTACTTACGTTCAACTCGAACATCGGGCTCATCCCTAATATAAACCATATAAAGCAAAAAACAAAACCACCACAAATTACAAACGTTCAGCACATAACAAGTGCATACTGTATCTTGAAAGAATGAGCCCCAGTGTGTTTCAACTCTCAAGGAATATGAGTCTTCTTCAGTGGGTTAAATACTCCTTGTGGTTCTTGCCACTTTAATTGTAATATTACCAACAAGTCTTGCAAGTCTGACTTCCCCTTTTTTGGGCCGACATGATTAAGCTTTGTAAGTATTATTATTTAGTAGTCTGAATTGCTATCTATACTAGCAGTTTCCCTGTACATCTATAGTCTTTATATGTGTGCATATATTTGTATTTACCAGCATAGGTGTGCGCAGCCTATTGCATTAGGGTGTGCACCCCAAAGCTCCAACACATATGCGCTTGACATCTTTACCTGCCTTTTCCCCGCTCTCCATCTTGAAACAATGGGAGGAAGGGGGAGAAAGGGAGCACATGGGGGACCAGGGCAACAGAAGGAAGAGGAACAGGGAAAGGAGGGGTGGCATATATTAGTACCAATCCCCTATATTTTCCTCCTGTGGCAGCTGAATGTTGACAAAAGGGAGAGGAGGAGAAGCCTACTTTCAGCTACTGCAGGAGGAAAATAAAGATCGGTTCCACAAAATTCCACCCCCGCCGCCTCTCCTGTCCAGGTTCTGAGGATCGGCAAGAAAGGATTGCGGTTTACCTGTCACCTGCTCACCATTGACAGGTTGCCAACCCCACGATTAGGGTGTGACCAGGCACACCTGGCACACCCCTTGCGCACGCCTATGTTTACCAGGATTTTTCGGGTTAGGTGTGGGCTTTTAGGTGTCCCTTGTGCTGTTCCAAATGTATCCCCTAGGAATGCTATTGGTGAACACGCTCATCCTAACCCATAATTTGTTATTAGTAGGAGTGATTTATCTGCATACATCATTATTTATATATTACAGAACCTACCACTATATTTAACCACCTGAAGAAGACTCATACTCCTTGAGAGTTGAAATGCATTGGGACTCATTCCTTAAAGATATGCACTTGTCATGTGCACTTGTAATTTGTGGTGGTTTTGTTTTGCTTTATATGCTTTATATCAATCATGCTGCAGAATGATGATCATATTCTCTCTTCGTCTTTTAAAACATATCCTGTATTAATAAAATGTGTATGTTTTAGGATAATGTTAATCGTGCTTTAACTTTGATGCCTAAAAATTCCCATTCCTGTTTCCAAACTTATACTTGAGCATAGGTAGTTATAAGCTCCCCACATTTCTGGCAAGATCAAGGTATTTTTGCACACATCAAAAAGATATAACAAAAATCTTTTAATTAAATATTTAATAGACCAAATGGGAACAAATAAGAGCTGTTCTTTGGTAGGGTTTACATACACTTTAAGTAAAATATTTCAAGGTTGGTTGAATATCTATATTAAAAGAACTTTACTCTCTCGATCATCATTAACTATTTTAAATTCCCTTGCTGCTAGCCATAGTAAATAGATAGGAAGGTTTACTACAATTACTTGAATGTATGTAGCGATAACCAGTGCACTGCTAAGCTCCTAACTATATATATATATATATATATATATATATATATATATATATATATATATATATATATATATATATATATATATATATATATATATATATCAGTATGCTGCTTCTATGACTAGTAAGCATGTTCCCACACCTTCACAAAAATCATGAAAACCAAAATAATGTAGCACTGCACAATAATAAAAATACCAGAAAACAAAAATAAATAATACATCTTAAGGGAATTATAAGCAAAATTTCAGTGTTGCAAGGCAGGTCTCAATCCTTATAATTATTAAAATAAAAACATCAAATGTAGTGAACTCGGGCGGCACAGTGGTGCAGTGGTAGCACTCTCGCCTAGCAGTAAGAAGGGTCACTGGTTTGAATCCCAACCACGACACTACCTGCTTGGAGTTTGCATGTTCTCCCTGTGCCTGCGTGGGTTTCCTCCGGGTACTCCGGTTTCCTCCCACACTCCAAAGACATGCTGGTAGGTTAATTGGATCCTGTCTAAATTGTCCCTAGTATGTATGAATGTGAGTTAGGGACCTTAGATTGTAAGCCCCTTGAGGGTAGGGACTGATGTGACTGTACAATGTATATGTAAAGCGCTGCGTAAATTGACGGTGCTATATAAGTACCTGAAATAAAATAAAATAAAATAAATAAACTCATCAACAGATAATGATGAACATATGTTAAAAAAATTGTGACCAAAATCCCAGTGCTGTAAGACACAAAATTATGTGCAATCGGTATATTTTGATAGCCCTATTAATATATAGTAGTGGTGATCAAAACCATTGAAAAGTGCTTCAGAGTACTTACAATCAGACACAGAATAAATATCTCTTCTGTTGTTATTGTGAACCAACAATCCCTTTGCTGTAAATCCCTTCAGTTAACACAGTGCAAAGACAACCTCACCACATAGACTCTCACCTTCATTATAGGCCTTCTAATGGTCATAGCTCACATTCCCCTCTGTGGAGGGGGATCTCCAGATCTTTATGTTGAACTTTCACTTAACAAAAATTCCTCAGATACTATCCTGTGGGGTTCCTGAGGGGTTTTCTCAGTTAAGCGCACCAACCTGCCTGCATACCTGAGCTAATGGTAGCCAGATTCCAGGATGTAAATGCTACCCTTACTCCAGATGGCCATGTTTAAAATCTGCATGCTTTATTTCTTAACAAAATAAAGAATGGAGACATGGATGGATAGGAGAGTTTGCTTTAAATATTAATAATGAATTAAATAGTGTTTTCAGTTTGTTTCGCTGAAATACAGTTAAATGCCACTGAACTCTGACTGTACACTGTGAGCTTATTACAGTGCGCTTTAGAAGCAAGTCACATAGAGGCTGTCTCATTTTATGGCTGGAGGACAGCTAGCATCAGATAGCCTTTTCTTTTGCAGCTTTACTCTCCTTGGTCCTGTAATTCATTGGAATTTACATTGTTTTTTTCTATTGTGAAGGCACATCATCACATGCTGGTGTTACCTAGTGCAGTCTGTGTGCAAATACAGCCTTCTTAGGAAAACTCACTCCTCCAGGCTGACATCCACCCATTTTTATATATGCATAACTCCTCCTACCCAATCTACTGCTTACATTAGGGCTCAGGGTTCTTGTGAGAACTACTAAGACAGGGTACTGTAATGTTTTATGAAAGCTATGTACAACATCCTGCTGGCTCCTACCATCAACCATGATCTGCCTGCATTACATACAGAAGCACAAAGACCTAATGATTACATCACTAGTTCTAAAATAAGGTATGTAATTACAAATGATAGAGTTTGATTTTAAACATTTCCTTAGCATACTGATAAAAGGGGGAAGGAAGAACCAGGGAAGGCGAGATATAGACAGATGAAACTTTAATGTTAATAATTACCCACAATACAGTATATTAGATTCCAAGTGTTTATACAGGTTTCATAATACTATACTTTTTTAACCACTTCACCTCCAGAAGGTTTGCCCCCCTTTCTGACCAGGCCATTTTTTTTCGATACTGCACTGCGTTACTTTAACTGACAATTGCGCAGCCATGCGACACTATGCCCAGACTACATTTTTGTCTTTTTTTCTCACAAATAGAGCTGTATTTTGGTGGTATTTGATCACCTTTGCATTTTTTATTATTTGCGCTAGAAACAAAGAACGACTGACAATTTTGAAAAAAAAAAACAATATTTGTTACTTTCTGCTCTAAAACACATCCAATAAAAAAAAAACTAAAAATCAAATTTCTTCATCAATTTAGGCCAATAAGTATTCTGCTACATGTTTTTGGTTAAAAAAACCCTAATAAGCATATATTGATTGGTTTGCACAAAAGTTATAGCGTCTACAAACTATGGGATATATATATTTTTTTTACCAGTAATGACAGTGATCAGTTATAGTGACTTATAGCAGGACTGCGATATTGCGTCAAAAAAAATCGGACACCTAACTGACACTTTTTGGGAATGAGTGACACTAATACAATGATCAGTGCTAAAAATATGCACTGTCACCGTACTAATGACACTGGCAGAGAAGGGGTTAACATCAGAAGCGATCAAAGGTTTATCTGCATGTCTAACTAATGTTTCAGTGTAGTGGGGAAGGTGTTTTTACTAGTTGAAGACATGGATTGGTCTTCCTGCTTTACAGAAACACATGATCCATGCCTTCTGTACTGACAGATTGACAATCTGCCTTGTTTACATAGACAGACTTGCATTCTGTCAGTGTTCCGACGATCAGCGGGTGACGGCAGACATCGGGTCTGTGGGACCCGATGATCAGCTCAACTCGTGCCCAATACCTGGAAGTGCAGAATCATGTATATATACGTGATTCTGCACAGCGCGGCTGCCCTGTAGCAGTAAATCTGCTATGGGGCGATCGGCAACTGGTTAAATATGTCAAATGCATTATTTATCATTATTTATCACTGTAACAGTATTATAGAATAATGGCATAACTATTATGTTTTGATTGAAAAAGTTATTAAAAATCAAATTGTATCAATGTTAAGGAAAGCTAGGAATGCATTTTTCCATAGAACCCACAGATTTTTACAAATCAGTGGAAATATATAAATAAAATGTAAAATGAAGAATGATTATGCATCCTAAAGTTCTAAGATAATGCAAGCTTATAATAACACTTCTCTAAATGCTACATTAATTTTTGCTAATTTTCAGAAACCTATGTCTAATGTAGTGCCAGTCTTCCAATAAAGAAACTTAGAAAGAATCTAATTTTCCTAAGGGGGCAGTTATCATTGTAATCCCAATAGCACACACACATTAGCAAGGATTTATGCCTTTATGATGCACGACTTATGGTTTGAAAGCTCTGAGATAAGTCTCAAATGGCTTATTTCTTTTCCTGGGGCGTGCCACCAAGACCAACTCAGTGATTTTTATTTACTGGAAATTTTGATTGATTTTGTGGAAATAAGTTTTAACTGTTATATTGTGATAAACAAACTGTAACGCGGAATTGAGGATTGCTTCCCGAAATTTGCACCATTGCAAAAACTGTGTTTTGATCATTCATTTAAGTATGATAAGCTTTACAAAGAAACATGAATTAAAGGAAGTAAGTACACACTTGAGATTAAAGTTATTATTTTGAATGAAAGTGGTATGCAATTTATGCATATACTGTATGTTTTTTTAGTAAGGATAAATGTGTAAACAATAAAAACATGTATTTTTGTGTTATTATCTTTCTTTTTTTTTTAAGCCAGTTGCTAAAGTGTTAAGTTTTTATTTATGTTTGTGATCCTATTATGAATATTTTCCCTCACCTACTGTTCCTGGGACACAAGTACAAGAAATTAAGAGGTGCATTTGTCACCTGGACAGATAAGCACAGACAGGAATAAAGCATTATAGAATTAGGAGAGAAAGACTTTCCTTCACTTTTTATCCTTACAGGTTGTGAAGAAACATCTCCCTAATAGAACACAGATAGAAAAAAAGCTAGTAGAGGTTCTACCCCATCCTCATTTTTTCTAGCTTTCTACTGAAGGTGAGATTCACTTTGTATGTACAATCAGAAGTTGATAATAAGTGATGGGATTTTCAATACATACTCAGGAAGACTTATTATTTTACCTTGATCTAAATTGTATATAATCATTTTCAGAGAGATTCTGCAAGCTTCTCTTGCCTGTAGGAGGCTGCGACAGAAAGACTGTTTGTCAATGTTTGGTCCCACAGTCATTTGTCATATGACTTGGTGACTCGGTGCAACTGCCCTTTCATTTGCTGATGTGTGTGGAAGATTCAGCACTAACAAATCCTTGTTCAATAATTTTATTGAAGTTTTCAGGACGAACAGAAAAAAAAGGGGGGGATGAACAATGTCAACCATACAGTAGGACATAGGAAGCAGAGCCGTATGTATGCTTATAAATGGAAAAACAATAAAAACAAACATGCGTAAGCACTAACAAATCCTAAAATGATATCTAACCCCTGATTCTTGGAGCCAAGAGTAAGCTAGGGTCAAATATAAACTTATAACTGGGAAGCCTGTACAACTAAAACATCAATAATGAACATCCTTAGACATGCCCAGTTATCAACTTAAAATGGTACACTTCATAACCTGGGGTGCACTTTTTAACAAAAATGTCTATATACCTGTCTATATACCGTATATACTCGAGTATAAGCCGACCCGAATATAAGCCGAGGCACCTAATTTTACCACAAAAAACTGGGAAAACTTATTGACTTGAGTATAAGCCTAGGGTGACAAATGCGCAGCTACTGTAAGTGGAAAAGAGGGTCAACAATGCCCATTTGCAGCCACACTGTGCCCATTTGCATGCCTCACTGTGCCCATTTGCAGCCATAGGTCCCCCGAACTTCAAACTCGGTAGTTAAGGGTTCCTCGATGCTCCCTAGCTGCAGCCAAAATTTGGGGTCTCTGGACCCAAAGGGTCCCAAAATGACATTGCTGCAGATGGACACAGTTGACCGACTTTGGGGCCCCGTATCTCAGGGCCACTTGGTGCTAGGAACCCCAAATTTGGTGTGCAAACCCAGTGAAACTAGAACTATAACATATCCAAAGCTGGTTTCTAGCACCAAGTGGCCCCGAGATACGGCGCCCCAAAATCAGTCGGAAAATGTCAAGCACTTTTCTGCAGCAGAGAATGACATTTTCCACATTTTCGGGACCACTTGAAGCTAGGAACTTGAAGCTACAACTGGATATGTTGTAGTGCTAGTTCCACTGAGTTTGCACACCAAATTTGGGGTTCCTAGCTCCAAGTAGCCCCAAGATACAGGGCCCCAAAGTCGGTTCGGAAAATATCATTCTCTGCTGCAGAAAAGTGCTTGACTCGAGTATAAGTCGAGGAGGGCATTTTCAGCACAAAAAAATGTGCTGAAAAACTCGGCATATACTTGAGTATATACGGTAATTAAAAAACAAGATTACAATAAACAAGTAGTTGTAGAATTCCCTAAACAATTTAGAATGTACCGATACCTGATATTTTGACAAACTATCAGTCATATTAGGTAGCATCTTGAAAACTGGAATCAAAAGCCTCAGTTTTAAAGTAGCAGCATTTAAAAAGGTTTTCCAGAACCTTTTTGTCTAAGTATAAACATTACTTGGCAAATACATTTAGTAAGATGAAGTAGGTTATCTACGACAACTTAATCACCTCTCAGGAACCCTTAGCACTGGTCAGCGAGGCTTGTTAACCATTGCAGGCATTTGCAGTGGGAAAATGCTGCTTGCTACAATCTGTCAAAGCTTTATTGGTCTGCTAACACTTTGAAACCTATTTTACAATAAGACTGATGAGGATGTGCACACCCACAGAGCACAGCGTGGAAAGGTACCTTACTGTTTTGGCTATGATATGAGCTTGGGAAGCTTATGTGGTCACCAATGATAAAAGGTTGAAATATCTTCACATTTACCTGACCCTGCCCCCCTCTGACATCACGGGGAATGCCACAGGGATGTCCCCATCAAGTCCCTGTGCGTCAGAGGGGGGCAGGGTCACCAAGTGGCCCCGCCCTCCGTTATTTAAGAACCGTCAGAAGACGAGAAGTGTCACACAGTGGGAGCCTCCCATCATGGATGTGGAGCGGCCCGAGAAGAAGAAGGGAAGACGACGCCGCGGAGGAAGATGCCGGATGAGAACACCAGAGGAAAAACCAGAAGAAGATGGAGGAAGAAACAGAAGGAAGATAGAAGATAGAGGATAGAAGAAAGAAGATAGAAGATAGAAGAAAGAAGAAGCATTTAAATAAAGGAATTGTCAAAAACTGTCTCTTGTCATTTTTAACATTTTTGACACTTTTTTTGTGAAATGGTAGGGGTATTTTTGTACCCCCTTACCATTTAACACAGGGGGGGCTAGAATCTGGGGGTCCCCTTGTTAAAGGGGGCTTCCAGATTACGATAAGCCCCCCGCCCGCAGACCCCCACAACCACCGGGCAAGGGTTGTGGGGATGAGGCCCTTGTCCCCATCAACATGGGGACAAGGTGCTTTGGGGGGCTACCCCAAAGCACCCTCCCAATGTTGAGGGCATGTGGCCTGGTATGGTTCAGGAGGGGGGCACTCTCTCATCCCCCCCCTTTTCCTGCGGCCTGCCAGGTTGCGTGCTCGGATAAGGGTCTGGTATGGATTTTGGGGGGGACCCAACGCCATTTTTTAAAAAAATTTTGGCGCGGGTTCCCCTTAAAATCCATACTAGACCTGAAGGGTCTGGTATAGATTTTTAGGGGGACCCCTACACCATTTTTTTTTTAAATTTTGGCCAGGGGGTCCCCTTAATATCCATAATAGACCTGAAGGGCCTGGTATGGCATTTAGGGGGACCCCCACACCATTTTTTTTTTTACCTTTTGGTTCAGGGTTCCCCTGTGGGGAATTCCCATGCTGTTTTTATCAATTAACTTTTATGTGTGTTGTCAGACCAGCAATTCATTAATAGCCACGAGTAGTTTTAAATGACTTTTTTTCCTTTGAAATGTTATTTTGCTGTCAGACTGTTCTAAACACGGGAAACATGTGCCCCTTTACAGGCATACTATAGACACCCCCAGGTACGAAATTTAAAGGAATATTACACTTTTATTGTTTCACTTTAAGCATTATTAAAATCACTGCTCCCGAAAAAACGTCCATTTTTAAAACTTTTTTGCATTGATCCATGTCCCCTGGGGCAGGACCCAGGTCCCCAAACACTTTTTATGACAATAACTTGCATATAAGCCTTTAAAATTAGCACTTTTGATTATTCATGTTCGTGTCACATAGACTTTAACGGTGTTCGCGTGTTCGAACAAATTTTTTGCCTGTTCGTATGTTCTGGTGCGAACCGAACAGGGGGTATTCGGCTCATCCCTACTCTGGAGCAACGGCACTTGCATAAGGCAACTGCACAGTCTATTTGCCTTTAGTAAAGCAAGCCCCATGTATGCCACAAAAAATTCCTTTCCCTTTCTCCTTTTATTTATTCTGCCTTCGGAGCATTTGCAGTGCAGTGTACTCTCCCAGTATCTGTTATATGTCATAGAGGAGCATATGCAGGAGTTGATTTTTCATTGGCCATCCTACTACTGAACACAAAAAAACATCAGCAGTAGAAGTAGCATCAGAGAAGAGAGATGCAGTAGCAATGAAGAGGTGATGTGGTGTTGTCTTTGGAGCATGGCAATCTCGGAGGTAAATTTGCCATAATTATATTATAAGAGGTAAATATACATAATGTATATTTTAAAGTATATAAGTAATATTGTAAGCTTAAAATTCAAATCAGTATTGTATATTGCAAAGGTAGCTCTGAGTATTGGGCTTTAAAAACACTAAGCAAGCCAAAGCTGTCCTGCAACAGCGGATGTTTCAGGGCTGTTAGAAGTATAAAGGGCACCCTCAAAATTCCTTTATAGCTTATTCAGTGTGCATTGTGAGGATGAATCTGCATCTACTGTAACTGCTAGCCGTTGCCAAGGAATTCCTGTTAACTGGCTTCAACAGACATCTACATGTGTAAAAGTCATAACATAATGTACCTTGTCATGTGCGCATACCTAGTATTAGTTTTGGCACCCGGAGGCCTACTTAAAAACCAGTTAGTGCTGGCTGGTCTTCAGCCCTTATTTTATGACCTGACCTGTGCCTCATGAATAATCTGCTGATGCCTACTGGCTTCCATTTAAGACCTTCTTTTTTAATTTCCATGTACCTTTTGCTCTGACTTCTGCCTATGTGGTTTTAACCTCAGTTTTTTTTTGTTGGAGAATTACACCTTAGTAATTCAGTACCTCAGCTCCTGCCTGTTGTTGTTCGCTGCCTGTTCCAGACTCTGCCTCTGCCTATGATTTGGTACCTCACTGTCCACCTATTCATAATATTGGACTGCTTTGCAACCCAGCTTCTGCATCTGTTTTCTATGAGGTACCCTCCTGCTGGTATGCTGGTGACACTGATAAATGCTTCTACTTTAATTCTGGTAAGTGGACCCTGCTGGTCATCATTTGGGTACACTTTGCCAGTTCCAGACGGATGCTTTATATCTGAAATTGTCCTCCTCCCCTCAGCTTGCTCATTGCTGTTGATGTTGATGGTCCACGTCGTTGCACGTATGTCCCCCCAGTATGTACAGTATGTCTCTCCTGTACCACAGCTCTTCCTGTCTTACTTCCAGGAGTGTTTGGCCTGAAGATGCAAGAGAGTTAACTTTCATCATCTCAATCTTAGACTAGGTACATGACAGCAGTAAAGGGGCAAACTGGTTAGCTTAGCACTTTGAAAATAACTCTAAATTAAAGGAGAGGTCAAGATACACTGGGGCTTATTTACTAAAGCTGGAGAGTGCAAAATCAGGCTCACTTCTCCATAGAAATCAATCAGCTTCCAGGTTTTATTGCCAAAGCTTAACTGAACAACCTGAGGTTAGAAGATTATTGGTTTCTATGCAGAAGTGAGCTTGATTTTGCACTCTCTAGCTTTAGTAAAAAAAAAAAAAAAAAAACACTGAGTCAGGTGTGTGGCTTATGCCATTCTTTGAACATGGGTACCGTCTCTATAACAAAAGAAATGTTTTGAATAATTCCAGCTCGCAAACCCAGTGATTCTTCTGTGGGCCTTTCAAACTTTGCTATGATGGTCTGATGCTCTTTGCATATGATAATTGGTTCTCTGAGTTGGTTGTCATTTCTCATTAGGTCTACTCATTTAGCATGCATTACTGAAAAAATATAAAACTTTGCTTAGAAAAATAACTTTAAACATTCTAACAGTAGAATTTTTTATTCTGATAACAAGTACACATGTTTAGATTGATCCATCAGTAAAATTGGGAGTGCTGAAAGGAGCCAAAAGACTCTCTAGAGCTCAGATAACACAATCATTAGCTAATGCTAAATACTTTTACAACTCATGAGCATAGCTAAGATGGTGTCTCCAAAAACACATCTGTGTTTTAATTTTTTACATGGTAATTATCATGAGACATGAGTGGTACAAAAGGGGTGGAGCCCGTTTGAAAAGACATTTACAAAGGTTTAGGCATCAGAAATTATAAATGCAACTCTGTATTTTGTCACTAAAAAGGGCAATCAGTGAAATTTCATTCTTGGCAGTATCGTCCATTTTTAAGTACACATTGCTCACTTTGATCTATATCAAGACCAGAACATAAGTACAATTTGAAATATGTGCCCTTGCATTGCTGAAAGAACCTGACAAACTGTACTGTAATGGAAGAAACATTAGTTATAATAATTTTTCACTTAACATTTATGGGCAGATGAAAGTGATGCCAGGTATCAGTGGGTCATGCAGAGTCTGATAAATCTTATTAAAGGAAGCTACTATCATGAAAAGGAAAAGGATCACAGAAAGTTCAAAACTGTCTCTGTGTAGCAAATTCAAAAGCACTGTTTCAAATGTCTTTGTTTTCTTTCAAATTGTAAAAAAGTCTGAGCATTATGTCAAATATATCTTTATTGGTAATAAGCCAATCCTTTCACCTGAACAAACCGAGACTTGGGCTGGGCTGATTGGTTGAGGGTAGACATTTACTATATTCTAACAATACATGCCAAAAGTGCAATTTGTCATGTGCTGTGTCTTTGTGTTAGGAGGGTTTCTACATAGTCTTTTTCATATGGAGAACTTATTTTCTGCTCTTGGCAACAGCCAGTCTGCAGGAGTTTTGTAACCTATTATAGAAAAGCATAGAACAGCACAACAGTTGGCATTTTCTGTTTGTATTGAGCTGGTTACTTATTCCAGCCTTGCAAATAAAATATTACAATATTACGGTGCACATGAGAGTTTTCTATCATACTATCACACATTTTATGACTTAATAGTAACTTGTACAGGTTGTTTTCTTTGTTGGCTAGAGCCACAGACATATTTGGACACAGGAATCAGGCAGATATAGCATTACGTCTTCCTAGTAATAATCAGTACACACACACCGAACTGCAAGTGATACCCTTCGAGAAGACCCTAACAACCACTGCAGCTCTTCAAGTAATATCTTTTTTTTTCTGTAGGAGACTAGAAATGTTGTCTTTGATGCTTTTGTTCTTTCCCTTTGAAAGTCTAAATTCCATCATGATAATTAGAAAAGTGTGTAGGGTGCTCTGGATAACAGGACTAACCAGAAGTGATGTCTGTAATAGACATGGATACAATACAGGCAGGGTGGTGTCTTCAAACACTTGAGCAGCACTTCATGAGGGAAGCAATCTCTGGTAAGATTAAACAAACATAAAAGGCACCTCTAAGTGCAGCAATAAAATACTTTAATAGCTCTAAAGATTAAAAACAATTACAAGACATTAGATTAAAATAGGCTCATCATGGTAAGTTAGTTGGGATGGTGGTATGGCTTCAGGGTGGTCCCAATTATGGAGACCCTGGAGGTTGTCCGATGTGCAGCAGAGGATGCCAGCCGACCAACAGAGGGAAACCACAGCAGAAGGAAGCGCCAAAAGGATCAGCCTCGCTGACAGGATCAGCCTGGAACACAGGACTGGAAGTGATGTCAGTGGAAGGGGGCCAAAACCAGCGTGGACCACATAGACCGGATGGACCGAAAGTGATAAAACATCAATTTACATCACTTCCGGTCCTTGCTGATGTCCCTTCCGGGTCCTGGGTTTCATGCTGATTCCAGCAGCGCTACTGATGCTTTTGTCGCTTCATTCTGCTGCGGCTTCCCTCTGCTGGTTGGCCGGGATCCCCTGTTGCACATCGGACCACCTCCAGGACCTTCATAAATGAGACCACCCTGACCACCATCCCAACTAACTTACCATGATGAGCCTATTTTCATCTAATGTTTTGTAAGTGTTTTTCAGGCTATTAAAGTATTTTATTGCTGCACTTAGAGGTGTCTTTTTTGTTTGTTTAAATTCCAACATGACTGAATCTATCATGATGCACAGTGGGTAACAATTTTCTCATGAGCTCAAGGCTTGCCAAATCTCTTTTTTTTTCAAATAATTGTGAAAATTACAAACAGACTTTGGAATCTTCAGGACCTATAAATAGAAAATCATCAGGATAATGGATTCACTTTGGCTGGACTGGTAAGAAGCCACCAACTCTAAAAATGGCAAAAAAAATCAAATTGGAAACAGAATAATAGAAGCTCATATGTAAACATGTGTCATAGGACAAATAACCCTTAAACTGAGAACCCAAGGCTATGTAGGCCTATAAGGAAACTGGCAAAAGTTGGAAAGCAGATTTTATGTCAGCCTTTGCCATGAGGCCCGGTTTCCTAGGGGGCAGAGCCTTTTGAAGACCTCATCAAAAGATAAATAATGTTGACTGATCATCAATTTTATCCTTGAAAGATGAGACTTTGAGAAAAGACAGATATTAGCCTGTACATGTTCAGCTCCTCTTTTGGTATAAGGTTGAAGCAGGAAAGCCTAAAATTTGCAAAGGGGTGAAGCAGAAAAGGCCATCTAGGCATCCCCCCCCACACAATTTCCTTCAGAATGTTTTCCCTGATAACCCCTTTAACACCATTACCAACTTTAAATTATTCACCCAAGAACAGTTCTTGCAATCTGCTTAGGGAAAAATGTTATTAGCATGGCCATCTGCTGGCCTTTCTAAATTAATAGCCACTGTAGCATGTTTTCCAGTTTTACTGGTGATTGCACCCAAAAAGTTCCTTTGCCACTGTTTGACCTGACATGTTAATTTTGTTAAAGCATCATTGAACAGGCTGGGTCACTACGGAAGGAGCACTTATTCTACATCGGTAGGTATTTAGCAATCTATTCTGGTTCTTTTTCAAAGAGAAGCAAAACACCTTCAGCCTAGGTTCACATTGATACAATTTGGCATGCGATTTGACATGTTGCCTTTTTGATATCAAAATTCAGTACATGGGCAAATAGAAGACAATTAAACACTGGTCATAAAATATGAAATATATTATGTTATAGGTAGTATAATTTACATTATAACCACTTTTTTCTTTTTATCATGACAGTCAACATATAATTGCAAATTTAGTGCAATTTATTATACATGTGTTTTAGGAAACACTGGCTCATTTGCAATGGTGATTTACTGTATCTTCACTGCACATTATACTGTGACTAAGATAAATCAACAATACTTTATTAATTTGCAGAGGTGATGAACCATCCTTATTATTAAATTTGTATCTTATAAGGATAATTCAATTTGCAAGTGTACTAATTTAAAATGCACAGATATAACCCACATTACTAAGCTGTTTTAAAATAGATAAGCAGATGAACAAATTAAGGGCTCTATTTATTAATACATGATTTGGCCACAGTTATGTCTATCCTCAATTAAATTGCTTTTCATTGCAAAATCCCAGCTAACTCCACTATTTAAGGGCCAGTGATATCAAGGAAAGTAATAAATCATGTCTCTTTAGCAGTGAATCTAGTGTATGTTTAACTTCAGCTATAAATTATGTGCAGCCTCCATGCACCTCCCTGAGTAAGTGGAAACTTTTTCACCATTTCCTGCTATTGACATTTTAGAGCTTCATTGACAGATTATAATGCATCAAAGAAGGGTACAATTGCACAGCTTCCTACAAAGATTACCCTGTGCAGAGACTCATACAACTTAGCACATTGGGGTATGTCATCACCACAATCACAGTAAGAAAACTGGCACAAGGGACTTGCCAGTAGCAAAATAAATCTTTTACTACTAATCACCCCGTGTGATGCAGATTCCTCCTGTATAGACCCCTGATATTTTACCAAAGTCCCCTAACGGGGCTTCTAAAAAAATAGTAAAAAAATAAATAAAAAAATAAAATTGTAAAAAATAATTTAAAAAAAATTACAAATAAAAACTACTGACACCGTCCACTGCCCTACTGCCACTATTCTCTGCCCTACTGACACCGTCCATTGCTCTACTGACACTGTCAGTATATATACATATGCGCGCACACACACGCATATGTGTTTGAGCTTTGGGGTGCACACCCTAATGCAATAGGCTGTGCACACCTATGAAATCAATCAATAACATTGCAGAAGATCTGTGTAACCAGTTTTTATCATGGATTGGTGTTTTGATTAAACTTCTCTTCCATGATTTTCTCTAAAGTTGCATGTGTAGTAAATAGTTTATTCGACCTCCATGTTTTGCAAATGCTGACCACAGAAATGCTTCCACATGGACTAAAGTCAGAAATAAGACTTAGTAGAATAATTTCTTCACCAATGTAAGCCTTTAGAATTTAATCTTTGGTGATCTCATCGTTTTCCAAGGTCAAGATTTCAACTATTTTCATCTCCTGACTGCAGTAAGATAAATGCATAATTAAAATTCATGATTAATTAATAATGATGTTTACTCCAATAAAACGTTGAGCTTACATTTATACTATACTGCTCTCTGCTAGAAGTAGACTGTAATTAAGAGGTTTTTTGTTTCTTCTTAAAAAGTGTATTTCAGAATACTGAGACAGGGGTATGGTCAGTAGCCAATGGAAATGTAAAGGGGACACAGAGGGACAAATAGTAAAAGAAAGACTGAGTAGAGAACAGGAGGTGTCAAAACCATGTGGATCATTGACACTGTACTGCATTCAGTGTGGTAGGACCCCGTTTCAGCAATGTTTCAGTAATGCATATTATATCTTTTTTTTTCCCACAAAAGATTTTTATTGAAGTAAAAGAAAATTGCATGTACAATACATTTAACATATCATCCAAAGAAGCATCCTTGACAAGTTTTCCTATGGGCGAAACAAAGAATGTTATTGCAGCATGCGTCATTTAGAAAAGACCTGCAGGGTTCTTTTGAAACAAAATAAGTCAAATAAGAGTATAAACACCGTATGAATAACCAACATTTGTACATCTTAAGTTGAGACACCAAAATGGAAACAAGTGGTGTTGTAACTGGTTGTAATCCATGGGGACCAATATCAACAGGTCCATCCATGGCATTGAGAAGAACATTAACTTTGTTTTTTATGTGGTGAGGCAAGGTTTATGTGTCTCTGGTGGGGTAACTAATCACTTTTGGCTGGTTATTTTGTTATGGTGGCATAGAGATGGTGTAGGGGGATAAGAATAAGTGAAAAGAAGACTTGGTAGAAGGGAGAAAGGTGGGAAACAGAGAGGGGGAAAGATGGAGGGGAGAGAGGGGGGAAGGGGGAAGGGTAGTGGGGGTTGCTCCTCATCCTAACCCCCCCGGCCCTGATCAGGGTGCAGGGGAATCATTTCTAGGTAAGTTGGGTGGTAAAGTATTACAAAGGGAAGTAGGACTTATAGCACTCTGTAGTTTTGAATTATGTCCAACAAGCTCAAATATTAGTGAATTTCTGTATGCGGTCTTGGGAGGTGTAGATCAGTTCCTCCATCTCCTCTATCTTAGCAACTCTGGACAGCCATTCCCTGATGGTTGGGGTGTCGGTTGACTGCCAATGAGCAGGAATGCAGAGTCTGGCCGCATTGACCATGTGCATGGCTAGCGATTTATGGTAGCTTCATTTAGGAAGGGTTGTATGATGAAGGAAATATTGAGCGGGGTTGTAGTCCAGGGTGTAGGTGGTAATGTGTGTTATTATGGAGTGCACCTCCTTCCAGAATGGTTGGAGCGCAACGCACTCCCACCAAATGTGGATCATGGAGCCTTCTTTTCTTTTGCATCTCCAACAAATGTTTGGGATTGAAGGTGAAAATTTGTGTAAGTGGGCTGGGGTTCTATAACATTTTGTCATGATTTTGTATCCATTTTCCTGGATCGCTACTTTCATTGATCCCTTGTGGGCAAGTGTATATATGGCTTCCCATTCATCATCAGTGAATGTCAATTGTAAATCTTTACCCCAAGATGTACGTGAGGTTTCTGTCTTTGAGGGGTGGGGGTCGCCTTGGAGTAGGGCGTAAATGAGAGATATGAGGTGTCTTTGTGGTGTATTGCTGGAGCAAAGTAGTTCAAATGGTGTAAGTTGCCTTGTCCATGAGCCAGTTGAGTCTTTAGAGGTGAGAAAATGCCTCAGCTGTCTGTAAGACCAGAAGGGAAATTCTTTTGTGCGTGATTCAGACACCAAATTTTCATAAGATCGCAAACGACCCCTATGGAAGAAGTGGTGTGCTTGAACCTCCTCATGTGGCCATTCTTGTAGTAGGAATGTGGCCGACTCTCCCGGGGGAAACCCAGATTTCCCCTTAGAGAGATCAATGGACCTGGTTGTGAGGATATGTGAAAGAGAGATACCGCTTTACTAAAGGCCATTAGCAAGGGATGGATTAGTGGATGTAGCTTAATAGACTGGGGCAAAGTCAAGATGACAGCCAGGGAAGAATATATGTTGGATTACGCATGAGAGAGTTTTCCAGTGTAACCCAGGCTTTCCCCAGTTTGTGGACTTTCCAATCCACAACTCTAGTCAGATGGCATGCTAAGTAATATTTGAGGAGGTCTGGCAGGTCAATTCCACCTTTATTTGTGGCACAGGTCAGGCGTGTGTATTTAATGTGTGGGGTGTTGTTCTTCCAAATGAAGGTTGTACAGGCTTTTTTGTATGTCGAGAAAAAGGAGGAGGTAGGTGAATTGGTATCATCTGCATAAGATACAGAAAGCAAGGAAGAATGATCATTTTTATTAGGGCAGAATGTCCGAACCATGATATGTTGAGATTGGCCCACTCCTTCAGGTCTGTTTGAATTTTTGACAGGGCACATAGGAAGTTATGATTGTAAAGGTCTATTATTCATCTGGTAATTTGGATACCGAGATAGGTAATGGCTTCCTTTCTGAAAGGGGAAGGAATCCTGACAATGGAGTACTTCCGGTGGGGGTAGGTAAACGTTTAGGGCGTGGGATTTGGAGCAGTTGATTTTAAGGTTCGATAGAACACCAAAGTGTTTTATATCTTTCAGGAGGTTGGGTAAAGATAACCGGGGCATTTGTAATGAGAGTAAAATATTGCCGGCAAACGCGGCTACTTTAAACTCCCTATGATCAATGAAAATTCCCTTAATATCCGTATTGTCACGCAGTCTATTTAAGAAGGGTTCTAACGTCAGGACAAAGCTCCCCGACAGGTACCATCACTTATAGAGAAGGCTTTGGACAGGAGACCATTTGCTTTCACCCTTGCTGAGGGGTTAGTATATAGGGTGTTGATGTGTGCAAACAACAAAGAGGCCTATTCCTTTTAGCACCTCCTGCATGTAATCCCAGGCCACCCTGTCGAACGCCTTCTCAGCGTAGAGGGATAGGAGGAATCCTTTGGTGACCGACGAGGTAAGCCAGTGGTGAATATTTAGGGTGCATATCGTGTTGTCCCTGGCCTCTCTGCCCAGGATAAAGCCCACTTGATCGGATGAGATAAGGCCAGGGATAAGGGGCAACAACCTATTTGCTAGCATCTTTGCAAAGAGTTTGATATCTACATTAACCACTTGCCGACCGCCTCACAACGATATACGTCGGCAAAATGGCACGGGCAGGCAGAATCACGTACCTGTACATGATCTGCCTCCCGCGGGCGGGGGGTCCGGTCGGACCACCCCGGTGCCCAAGGCGGTCGGCGTTTGTCCCCTGGTGTTTGGAGGTGAGGGGGAGCCCATCCATTCGTGGCCCCCCCTCGCGATCACTTCCGGTCAATGAGATCATTCCTCTGCTGCTGTATGGTAAACAGCAGCAGAGGAAATTATGTCATCTCTCCTCGGCTTGGTATTTTCCGTTCCGGCGTCGAGGAGAGAAGACTTCAATGTGAGTGCACAAACACTACACACAGTAGAACATGCCAGGCACACATTACACCCCCCTTTACCCCCCGATCCCCCCCGATCACCCCCTAATCACCCCTCCCCCCTCTGTCACACTGACACCAAGCAGTTTGTTTTTTTTCTCACCTACTGCATTGGTGTCAGTTTGTGACAGTTAGTGTGGTAGTGCAGTTAGTGTTAGCACCCTTTAGGTCTAGGGTACCCCCCTAACCCCCCTACCGTACACCTCCCTTAGTGGTATAGTATGTGAACGGATCAATATCTGATCCGATCAGATCTATACTAGCGTTCGCAGCAGTTTAGGGTTCCCAAAAACACAGTGTTAGCGGGATCAGCCCAGATACCTGCTAGCACCTGCGTTTTGCCCCTCGGCCCGGCCCAGCCCAGCCCACCCCAGCCCACCCAAGTGCAGTATCGATCGATCACTGTCACTTACAAAACACTAAATGCATAACTGCAGCGTTTGCAGAGTCAGGCCTGATCCCTGCGATCGCTAACAGTTTTTTTGGTAGCGTTTTGGTGAACTGGCAAGCACCAGCGGCCTAGTACACCCCAGTTGTAGTCAAACCAGCACTGCAGTAACACTTGGTGATGTGGCGAGTCCCATAAGTGCAGTTCAAGCTGGTGAGGTGGCAAGCACAAGTAGTGTCCCGCTTCTCCTGAGTACAGGGATACCACATGTGTGGGACTTTTTGGGAGCCTAGCTGCATACGGGGCCCCAAAAACCAAGCACCGCCTTCAGGCTTTCTAAAGGCGTAAATTTTTGATTTCACTCTTCACTGCCTATCACAGTTTCGGAGGCCATGGAATGCCCAGGTGGCACAAACCCCCCCCCCAAATGACCCTATTTTGGAAAGTAGACACCCCAAGCTATTTGCTGAGAGGTATAGTGAGTATTTTGCAGACCTCACTTTTTGTCACAAAGTTTTGAAAATTGAAAAAAGAAAAAAAAAAATCTTTCCAAAACAAACGAGAGCTGCAAAATACTCACCATGCCTCTCAGAAAATAGCTTGCGGTGTCTTCTTTCCAAAATGACCCCCTTTTTTGTAGAACCCCCATTATTTATTGTCTCCCAAAAATTCATAAGGATAATGTTAATCCTCCCGGGAGGCCTATAGTTAATGGAATTGATTCCATTTCCTCTAGGTTAGGCCAATATATTGACCATTTTCTCCAGCCCTTGGTATGTAAAACGGAGGCTTTTCTTAAAGACACCAAACACATCATCCAAATCATTGAATCGATTAGATGTTCCCCTCGAGTATCTTGGTCACAGCCGATGTAGGGTCCCTTTATACCATTATTGGACATGAGGATGCCTTATCCTCTGTCCAATGGGCCTTATCCCTGTTCTCAGATCTCTCAGAGAGACACAAAAAGTTTCTTTTAAAATGTTTGAGCTTTTGCTTAGCCAGAAATTATTTCTGGTTTAATCGCCAATTTTTTCTTCAAAAAAGGGGCGTTGCGATAGGCACCCGTTTTGCTCCCAGTGTGGCCAATCTTTTTATGGCCCACTGGGAGGAAGATGTGATGTTCAAGCATCACCCCCCCTGAACTAGTGTGTTATAAAAGGTATATAGACAACCTTATCATGATCTGGGAAGGGGATCAGCCCAGCTTGGATGCCTTTGTACAGACACCAAGAATATCCAATTGTCCTGGAATTTCAGTAAAGAAAAAATTGTGTTCTTAGATCTGGAGATTTGGAAAGATAGTGAAGGGTTTAGGTTGTGTAATTACCTTAAACCTATGGATCGTAACTCATACATCCCATTGGGGAGTTGCCATCATAAATCATGGCTATGTAACATTCCGAGGGGGCAGTTCGTGAGACTTAGACATAACTGTACACGTGACAGTGACTTTATTACACAATCAGAATTACTCACATCTAGATTTCAAGAAAAAGGATATGATACGCATACCTTGAAAAGTGAGGTAGAGAAAGTTCTAGCTATGGACAGAACAGCATTGATCTCTGACAAGGTTAAGAACACTAGTTCTAGCGTTTCCAACTTTAAAATGGTACTTAACTATAATGTCCAGCATAAACAATTTGAGAAATTAGTCTCTAAAAATTGGTCGATCCTTAAGCAGGATCGAGTGCTGGATCCCCTGCTGCCACCACATCCGTTGTTCATTTACAAAAAAGCTCCATCATTACGAGATCGTTTAGCTCCAGGAGTGGTGGATCCCCCATACAATCAGAAAATAGACTGTTTTCCTTTCTCTTAGGTTTTTATGCCTGTGGGCGGTGCACAGCCTGCAGGAATTCTAAATGTAACAATATAAAACGTAAAAGTTTTAGGGCCACCTCCACTGGTAAGGAATACAAGATAGATCAATTAATCACCTGTACAATGGTTGGGGTCTTCTATGTGCTCCAGTGTAAGTGTGGCCTCCAATACATTGGAAGGACCTCTCGGCCCCTCCATGTTCGATTGGGAGAACATGTCAATAACATAAAAAAGGGATTAAAAACTCATAATGTCTCTAAAGACTTTAAACTAGTACATGGTCAAAATCCCAGGGGACTCAGTTTCTGGGGTATCGAGAGAGTAAATAAACATTGGAGGGGGGTAACTTCCTACGTCAACTTAGTCGCAGGGAATCCCATTGGATTCACGAGACCAAGGTTCTCATTCCGGGGGGCCTCAACGTCGATTTTGATGTTAATTGTTTTATTTTTGATCGATAGTGGCTGATTCTTCCTTTTTTTTGTGTTTTTTTATCCTTAGTGATGAACGTGTTTTTAATTTGTTTTATCTAATATGCTGTGTTAAGTATGGATGATCCAGGATATTGAGCATGAACGCGGGGTGATTATTACACATTTTTAATCTTCGTTTTTGTTCTGATATTGGTAAATCATTTTATCTGTACACAAAGCCATGGTTATTCATTTATGTTATGATAGAGCTGTCTCAGTTGAATTATTACAACTGTAGATTCTGCTTATTTATTGCGCCTCTGTGTGCTCACTTCCGGGTTGTTATGGAGACTAGTACACACTGGCGCCTATTGGTCACCTCGAGCAGCTGACATGTATATTAAGCGGGTGTCTCACATCTTGCCGTCGCCGCTGAGGAAGTCCCGCCCCCTTTTAGGGACATAACGCGTACGGAAGCACCATGTGATTGAGATCGTGACGTCACCCGCGTCTTGCTCGTCGATCCTTGTGGATCATCCGTCCATACTCATGTTTCATCCTTCGTACTGGGGTGCAGTGCAATGCTTGTAAGTGTTCCTACTGTTTTTTATTAAACCTTTTTAGCAACATTCAGAGAGCACTAGATTTCCTTTATATCTTTTTCCATGTGATCACTGCAAGTATACCAGCCATCGATGTTTGACCAGTCTTAAGTACATCTCCTCTTGTCATTATCCCCGTGAGGGAATTGCTGATTTAGACCTGACTGATTTACTCAGGGGTCCATCTGTTGAGGTGAGCGGCTTGTACTACCGAAGGTGGAGGTTTCTGTCACTACAGTCACTCAACTTTCTTTGGATGTCACTTGAGTCACCGGAGTATTTGCTGGATATTGTTTGAATTTGAAATTGACATATGGACTTTTTCTTATTGTTTTGCTAGTATTTATTTATGCACTGTACTGCCTTCTATTATTAACTACGTTCTGGGATTTGATAAATTTACCCTCAGTACTACAGCTGCTTAGAGTTAGGGTCTTATGGTCTGCACTGGTTGATTTTATTTTATACATGGACTCAACATGTCTCTCAGCAAATAGCTTGGGGTGTCTACTTTCCAAAATGGAGTCATTTGGGGGGGGGGGGTGCCATCTGGGCATTTTATGGCCTTCAAAACTGTGATAGGTAGTGAGGAGTGAAATAAAAAATGTACGCCCTTAGAAATCCTGAAGGCGGTGATTGGTTTTATGCGGCTAGGCTCCCAAAAAGTCCCACACATGTGGTATCCCTGTACTCAGGAGAAGCAGCAGATTGTTTTTTGGGGTGCAATTCCACATATGCCCATGGCCTGTGTGAGCAATATATCATCTAGGGACAACTTTGTGCAAAAAAAAAAAGTTTGTCTTTTTCCCGCAACTTGTGTCACAATATAAAATATATCATTTAGTGACAACTTTTTGTAGTTTTTTTTTTGTCATTATTCAATCACTTGGGACAAAAAAATAATATTCAATGGGCTCAGCATGCCTCTTAGCAATTTCCTTGGGGTGTCTACTTTCCAAAATGGGGTCATTTGGGGGGGTTTATGCTGCCCTGCCATTTTAGCACCTCAAGAAATGACATAAGCAGTCATAAACTAAAAGCTGTGTAAATTCCAGAAAATGTACCCTAGTTTGTAGACGCTATAACTTTTGCGCAAACCAATAAATATACGCTTATTGACATTTTTTTTACCAAAGACATGTGGCCGAATACATTTTGGCCTAAATGTATGACTAAAATTGAGTTTATTGGATTTTTTTTATAACAAAAAGTAGAAAATATCATTTTTTCAAAATTTTCAGTCTTTTTCCGTTTATAGCGCAAAAAATAAAAACCGCAGAGGTGATAAAATAACATCAAAAGAAAGCTCTATTTGTGGGAAGAAAAGGACGCAAATTTAGTTTGGGTACAGCATTGCATGACCGCGCAATTAGCAGTTAAAGCGACGCAGTGCCAAATTGTAAAAAGTGCTCTGGTCAGGAAGGGGGTAAATCCATCCGGGGCTGAAGTGGTTAAGCATTGAAATAGGTCTGTAATTGGATACCTGTAGCGGGTCCTTGCCTTCCTTCGGGATCACTGCTACATGGGCTTCTAATATGTTACCTAAAGAGGTAAGTGGACTTGATAGGGAGTTAAATGTCTTTAGCATCTTGGGTGATAGTGTATCAGTAAAGCTTTTATAGTATATTAATGGAAGACCATCAGGACCTGGGCTTTTACCCACTTTCATTTGCTTTATGGCTAGGTGTAGTTACTCCATCGAGAGTGGGCTTTCCAAGGCTTCAGCTTGCTGTGAGGTGATCGGTTTGGGGCAGTATTGAGCTAGGAAGTCTTTTATTTGGGAAGTTCGGTTAGTTGCGTCAGTTGTCTCTGTGTTGTCTCGTGATAGGTTGTAGAGTTTAGAGTAAAAGTTTTCAAAGTGAGTAGCAATATCCTAGTTTTTGGAGAGGAGTGTACCTTGGCTCGAATATGGTGGATTATAGATGAGGCCTTAGCTGCCTGTATCGTGTGGACTAGCAGGCTCCCATTTTTGTTGCCGTGTTCATAGAACACTTTCTGTTTAAGAATGTATCACCTTCTAATGCTTTTCCCTAGTTCATCAACCAAAGAGGAGCGGGCGTGTAAAAGGTCCTGCAGTGCCACTTCAAGTCGGTTGATTGTTTTGATAAGAGATTTGATCTGTTCCTGATGTCTCTTTTTAGGGATCGTTGCTAAGGATATGGATATGTTTCCCCCTTATAACACACTTGTGTGCCTCCCAAGTATGATAGGTGTGATGTCTGGGGTGGAATTTTGTTGGAAGTATAATTGTATTTGGGAACGTACCTTTTGTAGTGTTTTTGGGTCTTTTAGTAGGGATGGATTAAGCCCTCAGGTTTTTTTTATTTTATTGAAGTCCGGCAACGTAAGCGTTATCGTGATGGGATGGTGATCGGACAGAAACATTGGTTCTATTGTGGCCTGCGAGAGTAGTGATAGGTCTGTCTGAGAAAGAAAAATATAGTCTATTCTAGAGTACTTTTTGTGTGGAGGAGAGAAAAAGGTGTAATCTTTGACGGTTGGGAAAATGGTACACCATGTACCATGAAGTGTCAGGTTTTATAATTTAAGTTTTATCTGTTGTAGTGCTCGGTACAGGAGTGTGGATGTGCCTGTAGAGGAGTCTAAAGTTGGGTTTAATTGAACATTGAAGTCTCCTCCCAATATTACCATACCCTCATACAAACCTTTCTGAAAAATAATATTTGGTGTTCATTCATCATGTGATTGGTTTGGATGCAAATGTACCCTTGACAAAGATATATCTGCGGTAGGGATGAGCCCGATGTTTGAGTCAAACGTAAGTTCGACTCGAACATCGGGTGTTCGCCTGTTCGCCAAATGGCGAACAATTTGGGGTGTTCGCAGCAAATTCAAAAGCCGCGGAACACCCTTTAAAAGGTGGGAGAAATCAAAAGTGCTAATTTTAAAGGCTTATATGCATGGTATTGTCATAGAAAGTGTTTGGGGACCTGGGTCCTGCCCCAGGGGACATGTATCAATGCAAAAAAATTTTAAAAACGGCTGTTTTTTGGGGAGCAGTGACTTTAATAATGCTTAAAGTGAAACAATAAAAGTGAAATATTCCTTTAAATTTCGTACCTGGGGGGTGTCTATAGTATGCCTGTAAAGTGGCTCATTTTTCCCGTGTTTAGAACAGTCCCTGCACAAAATGACATTTCTAAAGGGAAAAAAGTCATTTAAAACTACTCGCGGCTATAATGAATTGTCGGGTCCCAGCAATACAGATAAAAGTCATTGAAAAAAACGGCATGGGATCCCCCCAGTCCATTGCCAGGCCCTTTGGGTCTGGTATGAATATTAAGGGGAATCCTGAACCAAAATTGCGGCCTGCCATTTTGCGTGCTCAGATAAGGGTCTGGTATGGATTTTTGGGGGAGACTCCCACACCATTTTTTTTCTAATTTTGGCACGGGGTTCCCCTTAAAATCCATACCAGACCTGTGGAAAGTGCACCACAGTGGTAAATCTGGGCCACTTATGTGAATGATTACCGGAGGTGGTTGTAGACGTGCCTATCCACCTAGTGGGGGGGATCTGGAATGTCAGCTATGGTCCGTTAGGACAGCCGTGGGGGGTCAGTGATCTGGGAAAGGATCACGTGGTGTAGCACTGAGGAGGATGAAAAGGGTATACAGATAAATCAAAGGATGTTGAGTGGTATGTATAGGTGTAGGGTTTAGAGTTTAAAGTGCAAGGTTTGAAGTTTAAGGTTTAGGGGACACCAGCAGTGAATGGTAGTGCTTTAGATGTACAGAACAAAATTCAGGAACATAAAGAACTGCTGCTTGGAAAATGTATATTGAACATAATCAAATTAAAATTAAAATAAGGTAATGAGATAAACATTATAATAAGTAAAACTGTTCAAAATCCTAGCAGATGTAGTAGCAGATGTATCTGGGAGCTATGCTATGGTTTGAAATATATGAAATATATGTTCCATTACATTACAAAGAGGAGTCTATTTATAGGCCTCCACAGTGAGTGATGTATCTGTGTCCCTACTCCGTGTCAACGAGACACAGCAATAGGTGATTTACAATACTCAACGGGCTCCCAACAACACTGATGAGTAGAGCGATAGTATGTGGTGCTCATGTCTAGACCAGACGGTTAGGAGAGAAGTGTGCATTGTCTTCTTAGACTAATGGGTATGTAAGAGGCTCGTTAAGTTACAAGGTAGAAATGTAAAGATCAAAATCCAAAAATTAAAAGTTAAAGGCTAGAGGGAGCCTATGCATGTGTAGAGGGTTGGCCCTCCTAGCATAAAAGAGGATTGTCTGAAGGGTTCCCTAACAGGTAGGTACTCCGAGGGCCTCATAGACTTACTCCCCCTTCCCCTCTGGTGGACACTCTTGTTTTCCCTATGTGTCATGTCTAAATTAAGCTTCATTCCCCTCGTATGAGGGGAGAATTCAGTGTGGGGAGTTAGTTGCGTTGGACCCGAAGCATATATAGATTACGTGGGAGCAGCCTAAGCCTACGCCATAGAGATTGCCATTCCCATCATATGACACCTACATTTATGGTCCAATAAAGGGGTTCATATTAAAAGTAAAATTTTAGCATCAGAAGGGCATCTTCAGGTTGGCTGTCCAAGTCTCTCCCCAGTTGCCATTGACAGAGCAAAAAATGGGGGGTAAAAAGTCCTTGAATCCACACTCACCAAAGTAGCAAACAGCAAATGGAGTACCAGCCGATTCGTCAATATGTGACGGGATACCTGCCCTAAAAGCAATGGCACTATATCAACAACAGAAAGAGGAGACAAGGGAGTCCCCAGAAAGCAAAAAAGGGGAATGGTCAACTACGGCTTATGGTACAAAAATGCAAAAAGGCTTTATTAAGGGTAGGGGGGGTGGGGGTATTTACATATACAAAAAATTCCAAATATATGTAGGATAAACAATGTATCTAAATAACACAGTCCGTCTCACTACACTAAACCAAAATTAAAAACCATGCTGCAACATTGATGAATAAAACTGCAGAGCGTGCCTGCAGGCCAAAAACGCATGCAGTGTCCATTTGAATCCAAAGAAAAAAAAATTAACCCCCCCCTACCCTTAATAAAGCCTTTTTGCATTTTTGTACCATAAGCCGTAGTTGACCATTCCCCTTTTTTGCCATTGACAGAGCCTATAGATAATGCATTGTATGTGAGCATAATACACAAACTCTGATAGTACTAGATTCGTATATGTTACCTTCCCTTCAAATTTCCATTTACAGTTTCTGGGATGACATGAGGGGAAATGGCAGGGTACTGCCACCAGAGAGTCTCCCATCTAGGTGACATTTCTCTGCTCATTTACATTTGTGTGGGTGACAACAGTACCTGAGTAGGAGATGACCAGCCGGCCGGGAACGGAACATCTCCGGGATGTTGTTAATGAGCTGCGTTCCGGTTTCTTTCATGGTGTGGGGTGTCAAGGTGATCCTGTTAGATCTGCCCATGGTTAGGATTGCCTATAGGTCCTTAGAATAAGCTTTGTTCATCCACGTTGTGCAGGAGCTCTTGCCTCAGGCAGCCATCTCAGGTCCCGTCCAAGTCACGCCCCAGCATATTATATCTTTTAGGTTTTGTAGTCTACTCCAAAACATTATACAAAGCATTCATAAAGTATTCAGAGCCCCTTCAAGTTTTTCAATTTTGTTATGTTGCAGCCTGATTGATACTGCAGTTGTTTAAATTAATTTTCTTTCCCGTTAATCTATTTTCAGTACCCCATAATGACAAAGTGAAAACAGAACTTTACAAATGTCTGTGAATTTATAAAAAAAATACTTTATGGAGGAGGCAGTTATCGACCAAGCCGCACAGGACTGTGCCTCTGACATCTCCTTGTCAATTGTTGAATGTTGATGCTAAAGTCCTTGCCAAGATCCTAGCACCTGTCTGGAGTTCTTGAAGACTTGACTCAGGTGGACCAAATGGGCTTCATGCCCGATAAGGGCACCAATGTTAATATCAGATGCCTCTTCTTAAACCTCTCTCTAATGTATGACAATTGTGGCACTAGAGTGGTGGCCTCCTTAGATGCTGAAAAGGCATTTAAATCAGTGGAATGGGAGTATCTCTGGGAGGTCTATCGATGGTTTGGCTTTGGCCTGGGTGTTTGCAGATTGGGGCTCTAGAAGAAAAATTGTCCCTTTATGCAGGCGATTCTTTACTCTACCTGAATGATGCAGGCCTGCCGCTTGTGGAGGCTCTGGAGATTCTTTTATGCTTTCGGGACCTTCTTAGGCATACGTAATAATTGGTCCAAATCTGTTCTCTTTCACCTGGACGATTGGGCATCTACTCTTGCTTTGCATTAACAAATTCCATTATTTGGGCATCCAGGTAATTTGGGATACATCTCAATTCCTTGTATGTAGCCCTCTACCCTTATATTGGCTGCTCAGGGAATGATGTACCTCTTGGTCTAGCCTGCCTATCAATCTTTTGGAGCTCATAAAATGTATTAACATGATGATAGTGCTTTAGTTTACCTATTTGTTCTGTAACTGCCCGGTTTGGATCCCTGTTTCCTTTTTTGGGGACATGGGCCATTGTGTTAGCTCCTTCAATCTTTCCCAAAAAGACTCATGGCTGTATTAGATCAAAAGGGTGCTTCTACTAAATACTGAGCAAAGGGTCTGAATACTTAGGACCATGTGATATTTCAGTTTTTCTTTTTTAATAAATCTGCAAAAAATGTTAACAATTCTGTGTTTTTCTGTCAATATGGGGTGCTGTGTGTACATTAATGAGGAAAAAAAATGAACTTAAATAATTTTAGCAAATGGCTGCAATATAACAAAGAGTGAAAAATTTAAGGGGGTCTGAATACTTTCCGTCCCCACTGTATCCTGGACCCCCAGGTGTGGGCAAGATATGATCCTAGACTGGTGATTTCCTCTAGAAGCAACCTCATCCAAACCACATTCCTGCAATACTATACTCCCCAGAGACTCCATAGAATATATCCTGCCCTCTGTGTCCCTGCTGTTGTATACACCTGGCTTTATATCTTCACAGGTTCTGGGCTTGCCCCAGAATTGCTGTTTTCTGGTCAGAAGTGTTTGTCTCAGGAATGGGCGCTATTGAGCATAATCAGAACCCTTACCATACAAAATCATTGCTCTCATATCTTTTATATTATGCCAAGAAAGAAATTCTTTGTAACTGGACTTCTACTGTCCCCTCTGCTGTGCCGTCTTGGGAAGCAAAGATTGATGCTGCTTTGTCTTTGTATAAACTGACTTACATCAACCGTGGATGTCCATGAAAGTACAATAAGGTCTGGCACCCCAGGACGTCCCGGAAGGAAGCACTACTATATGGACCTTTTTGTTCTCTGTGTGATGAGGAAAGGCATTCCTTTTGTGTCACCTCTTACCTGCCTCTTTGTTCACCCTCTGCTTATACACCCCCCTCCCCCTCTCTTTTCCCGTGTCTCCTTTTCATTTTCTTTCTATGTTCCCTCTCATGGCTATTGTATTCCTTTTAATAACCTGGGGTCTTGATGTGTTATGCCCTGTACACACGATAGGATTTTCCGATGGAAAATGTATGATAGGACCTTGTTGTCGGAAATTCCAACCGTGTATAGGCTCCATCACACATTTTCCACAGGAATTTCCATCACACAAAATTTGAGATCTGGTTCTCAAATTTTCTGACAACAAAATCCGTTGTCGGAAATTCCGATCGTATGTACACAATTCCGACGCACAAAGTGCCAAGCATGCTCGGAATCAAGCAGAAGAGCAGCACTGGCTATTGAATTTCATTTTTCTTGGCTCGCCGTACGTGTTGTACATCACTGCGTTCTTGACGTTCGGGATTTCTGACCAACTTTGTGTGACCGTGTGTATGCAAGACAAGTTTGAGCCAACATCTGTCAGAAAAAATCCCATGGATTTTGTTGTCGGAAAATCCTATTGTGTGTACAGGGCATTAGACCTGTGTCATTTCCTGGTTTTAACCTGCATTTGATGTCTCTGTATGTCTCGTAGTGTATAATTTTATGAGGTGCCATGATCTGTTGGACTGTTCTGATCTTTTTTCTGAACATATTTATTTACCTTTGTCTGCATGCCAATTGTTTTCTGACATGACATGTATCATTTTCTCCTTCAATAAAGCAATCCTGTTTGTTAAAAAAAAAAATGAACTGTCACATGTACTTAAGTATTCAGAACCTTTACTCAGTATTTTGTTGAAGTACTTTGTTGAAGCACCGTTGGCAGCTATTACAGTCTCGAGTCTTTTTGGGTATGACATGACAAGCTTTGCACACCTGAATTTGTCGGATTTTCTGCCATTATTCTTTGCAAATCCTCTTAAGCTCGGTCAGGTTAGATGGGGATTGTCAGTGGACAGCCATTTTCAGGTATTTCCAGAGATGTTCAGTAGGGTTCAAGTCAGAGCTTTGGCGGGGCCCATCTAGGACATTCACAGAGTTGTTCTTAAACCACTCCTGTGTTGTCTTGGCTGAGTGATTAGGATCGTTGTCACATTGGAAGGTAAACCTTTGGCCCAGTCTGGGGTCTTGAGCACTGTGGAACATGTTTTCATTGAGGATAATCTCTGTACTTTGCTCCATTCATCTTTCCCTCAACCCTGACCAGTCTCCCAGTCCCTGCAGCTGAAAAACACCCCCACAGCATGATGCTGCCACTACCATGCTTCACTGTTGGGATTGTATTGGCCAGACATAATGTTTAGAATTTAAACCAAACAGTTCAATCTTGGTTTCATAAGACCAGATTCACAGTCTGAGTGAGAGGATTTTTTGCTAACTCCAAGAGGACTTCATCTGTTTTGCACTGAGGAGAGGCTTCCGTCTAGCCACTCTGTCATAAAGCCCAGATGGGTGGAGGGCTGCAGTGATGGTTGTTCTTCTGAAACTTTGTCCCATCTCCACACATGATCTTTGGAGCTCAGTCAGAGTGACCATTGGGTTCTTGGTCACCAATCTTACTAAGGCCCTTCTCTTCCGATTGCTCAGTTTGGCCAGGCTACTAGCTCTTGGAAGAGTCCTGGTTGTGCCAAACTTCTTCCATTTGAGAATTATGGAGGACATTGTGCTCTTGGGAACCTTCAGTGCAGCAGAATTTTTTTGTAGCCTTCCCCAGACCTGTGCCTTGCAATAATCTTGTCTCTGAGCTCTGAAGGCAGTTCCTTGACCTCATGATGTTTGCTCTGATACAGTATGCATTGTCAGCTGTGAGGCTTTTTATAAAGAGGTGTGTGCCTTTCCAAATTATGTCCCATCAATTTAATTAACCACAGATAGACTCCAATCAAGGTGTAGAAACATCTCAACGACAATCAAGGGAAATATTAGCCAACTGAGCTAAATTTCAAGAGTTGTTGCAAAGGGTCTGAATACTTATGGCAATGTGATATTTCAGTTCTTCCTTTTTAATAAATTCACAGACATTTCTGAAATTCTGTTTTCACTTTGTCATTATGGGGTACTGAGTGTTGTTGTTCAGTCATCGTTTAGTTGTGTCTGATTCTTTGTGATCTCGTGGACCATAGCGAACCAAGCTTTTCTCTCCTCCACTGCCTCCCAGAGCTTGCTTATTTCCATGTTCATTGTTTTGATGATGCTATCTATCTATCTTGTTTTCTGGTGTTTTCTGGCATCCTCTTCTACTCTTTCCTTCCATGTTTCCCAACATCAGGGTCCAATGAGTCATCTCTTCACATTAGGTGGTCAAAGTATTTGAGTTTCAGCTTCAGGATCTGTCCTTTCAGTGAATATTCAGGGTTGATTTCCTTCAGGATTGACTGGTTTGATCTTCATGCCATCCAAGGTACTTTTGAATGAATGAATGAATGAATGAATGATTTGTAAAGCGCTGCAAATGCGAACTGAATCGCCTCAAGGCACTAAATGCGTTAGTGTTGACCAGCTTCTTAGAAGAGGAAGGTTTTGAGTTTTTTCCTGAAGGCCAGATGGTTTTCTTCCATGCGGATGTGAGTCGGAAGAGCATTCCATAGCCGAGGTCCCTGGACTGCGAATCTGCATTCTCCCCTTGCTTTGTATCGATATTTGGGAACGAGGAGGATGTTTTGGTTGGATGATCGCAAATTGCGATAGGGTGTGTAGTGTTTTATTTTCTCTCTGAGGTATTGAGGGGCGTTACCTTGTATGCATTTGTGGGTGAGGCAGAGCGTCTTGAATGTGATCCGATTCTTTACCGTTAGCCAATGTAGGCTCCTCAGGGATGGGGAGATGGACTCCCAGGTTTTTTTTCCTGTTATCAGTCTTGCCGCCGCGTTTTAATGGCCTGTAGGCGTGCAAGCTGATATTGGGGTAAGCCCATGTAGAGTGATTTTGCGTAGTCAAGACGGGAATTGATGATTGTTCCAACTACTGCTGCTTTGTCCTTTTCTGGGATAAAGGGAATGAGTCTGCGTAGCAGGCGGAGGAGATGGTGAGAACCGCTAACTACTAAACCTATTTGTGCATCCATTGTCATTTCTGAGTCAAAGATAACTCCGAGACTCTTGGCTTTGGTGCTCGGAGAGATGGTCTGTCCGAAGATGGTGGGAGGTGTCCATGGGGTCTTGGATTTGGGATTTTGGTTAGCGTGTAGGAGGAGACGTTCTGTTTTTGACCTGTTGAGTTTGAGGGAACTAGTGGTCATCCAGTCATCTATCAAAGTGAGACACTTCTCTAGTTGTTGATGGTGGTCTTTTTGTCCAGTGATGCGGAAGTAGATTTGGGTATCGTCAGCGTATGAGTGGAAGCAGAGGTCTGAGGGGGACTCCACAGGAAATTGTCTGGCTGTCAGAGGTAAATGCTCCCAGTTTCATTGTCTGCGAGCGATTCTTTAAGAAGGGTGCAAACCATTTTAGACTCGAATCTGTGGCTCCTGCAACTTCTGTGAGGCGGACCAGTAGAGTATTGTGGTCCACTGTATCAAATGCTGCACTAAGGTCTAGCAATATCAGGAGACATGATTCTCCGTCATCTGCTGCTTCAAGGGCATCATCCCATATTTTTAGAAGTGCCGTTTCTGTGCCATGGCCTGGGCGGAAGCCTGATTGTAATGTGTCCAGAAGTTGATGTGTGTCCAGATGGCGTTGTAACTGTTGTACTAACGCTTTCTCCATAATCTTGGCGATGGTGCTAAGGCTTGTTATCGGTCTGCGGTGGTTAGGGTCCTTAGGGTCGAGATTGGGTTTCTTTAGCAGGGGTTTGATGGTGCCTTGCTTGAGGGCGGTTGGCACAATCCCTTCTTTGAACGACTGATTTATGAGGTGTGTTATAGTGGGAGCCAGGATCTCAGAGCATTCTTTCAGGAGTTTCATGGGAATGATGTCATTTGGTGATGTGCTGTCTCGAAGGCTTCTCGTAATAGTTTTAGTCATGTCAGTGGTGATCGGTGTCAAGAAGAAGTCCGGTGGTTGTGTGATGTTCGTGTTGATGTCCTCTTTTTGCTTTGGTTGGGTGAGGTTTGTTGTTTTTTCTGTTGGATTGATTTCCGGATGTTGTCGATTTTGTCGATGAAGAAATTTGATAACTCATTGCAGAAATCTTGAGTATCGTTTGCTGGGGGCTCTAAGCAGGACAGGTTCATTGACTGGGCGACTATTTTGAAAAGTTCCCGCGGTCGGTTTATGGCAGTTGAGATGGTATTCGAGAAATGTTCTTTTTTGGCTGTGAAGTCAATGTTCTTTGTTCAATGTTCAATGTTCTTTTTTGGCTGTGAAATCACTTTTAAGAGTCTTCTCCAACACCATAGTTGAAAAGCATCAATTCTTTGGTGTTCAGCCTTACTTATTGTCCAACTTTCATAGCCAGAGGTTACTACTGAGAATACCATAGTTTTGACTATATGGCAGTTTGTCGGTAGGGTGATGTCTCTACTTTTTATAATGTTGTCTAGGTTTGTTATTGCTTTCCTCCCAAGAAGCAAGCGTCTCTTTATTTCATGGCTACAGTCACTGTCTGCCGTGATCTTGGAGGCTAAGAAGATAAAATCTGTCACTGTTTCCATTTCTTCTCTCTTTTTTACTTTGAATCATTTTTATTGAGCAAGGTAAAAAGTCATTACAAATGGTAACAGACGTTTACATGGTAACTTACAGCCATTTATCCAACAAAGAAATATTTTTTAACTTGTTACAGTTTCACTTCTCTTTAAATATTTTTCTATGTATGGTGTATGATACGCTTGTTAAATCAATTGATAGTACCATCGGCATCTTCAGATATACGCGATCTCTCTATATGGTCGCATCCTCCGAGCCGATGGTCTACCTACATTTGTTTAGTACATAAGGTTTGATGTTTTCAATGGTTGTGTATATAGTATTTAATGACTTTTGTAAATTATTAACCTTTGTACCTTTTATTGTAGTACGGCACAGTAACTTAACGAAAAAGTAAATAAAGTTAGAATGAGTAACATAATATAAATCAAAATTAGAAATCAGTCAGGTTGCTTAACTAGATCAGTTATACCTTATTTTCAGGGTGAATGGATTATAAAGTATTCAATTTCCTTGAGTACCATTCATTCCATGGTGACCATAGTTTGGATATTATTTCATACTTCCCCTGTGACGAGAGTAATAGTTCATATGTGCCATGGGTGTGGGTAGTGGTTATCACTTCTGATTAGGGATGAGCCGAACACCCCCCTGTTCGGTTCGCACCAGAACATGCGAACAGGAAAAAAGTTCGTTCGAACATGCGAACACCGTTAAAGTCTATGGGACACGAACATGAATAATCAAAAGTGCTAATTTTCAAGGCTTATATGCAAGTTATTGTCATAAAAAGTGTTTGGGGACCTGGGTCCTGCCCCAGGGGACATGGATCAATGCAAAAAAAAGTTTTAAAAACGGCCGTTTTTTCAGGAGCAGTGATTTTAATAATGCTTAAAGTCAAACAATAAAAGTGTAATATCCCTTTAAATTTCGTACCTGGGGGGTGTCTATAGTGTGCCTGTAAAGAGGCGCATGTTTCCTGTGTTTAGAACAGTCTGACAGCAAAATGACATTTTGAAGGAAAAAACTCATTTAAAACTACCCGCGGCTATTGCATTGCCGACAATACACATAGAAGTTCATTGATAAAAACGGCATGGGAATTCCCCAAAGGGGAACCCCGAACCAAAATTAAAAAAAAAAAATGACGTGGGGGTCCCCCTAAATTCCATACCAGGCCCTTCAGGTCTGGTATGGATTTTAAGGGGAACCCCGCGCCAAAAAAAAAAAAAAAAAAACGGCGTGGGGTCCCCCCAAAAATCCATACCAGACCCTTATCCGAGCACGCAACCTGGCAGGCCGCAGGAAAAGAGGGGGGGACGAGTGCGGCCCCCCTCCCTCCTGAACCGTACCAGGCCACATGCCCTCAACATTGGGAGGGTGCTTTGGGGTAGCCCCCCAAAACACCTTGTCCCCATGTTGATGAGGACAAGGGCCTCATCCCCACAACCCTGGCCGGTGGTTGTGGGGGTCTGCGGGCGGGGGGCTTATCGGAATCTGGAAGCCCCCTTTAACAAGGTGACCCCCAGATCCTGGCCCCCCCCCTGTGTGAAATGGTAAGGGGGTACATAAGTACCCCTACCATTTCACAAAAAAAGTGTCAAAAATGTTAAAAATGACAAGAGACAGTTTTTGACAATTCCTTTATTTAAATGCTTCTTCTTTCTTCTATCTTGCTTCATCTTCTGGTTCTTCTGGCTCTTCTGGTTCTTCTGGTTCTTCCTCCGGCGTTCTCGTCCAGCATCTCCTCCGCGGCGTCTTCTGTCTTCTTCTCCTCGGGCCGCTCCGCACCCATGGCATGGGGGGGAGGCTCCCGCTCTTCTCTTCTTCTCTTCTTCTTTTCTTCTTTTCTTCTTTTCTTCTCTTCTTCTCTTCTTCTTCATTTTCTTCTCCGGGCCGCTCCGCAATCCATGCTGGCATGGAGGGAGGCTCCCGCTGTGTGACGGCGCTCCTCGTCTGACAGTTCTTAAATAACGGGGGGGGGGGGGCGGGGCCACCCGGTGACCCCGCCCCCCTCTGACGCACGGTGACTTGACGGGACTTCCCTGTGACGTCACGGGGAATGCCACAGGGAAGTCCCGTCAAGTCACCGTGCGTCAGAGGGGGGCGGGGTCACCGGGTGGCCCCGCCCCCCCGTTATTTAAGAACTGTCAGACGAGGAGCGCCGTCACACAGCGGGAGCCTCCCTCCATGTCAGCATGGATTGCGGAGCGGCCCGGAGAAGAAAATGAAGAAGAAGAGAAGAAGAGAAGAAAAGAAGAAAAGAAGAAGAGAAGAAGAGAAGAGCGGGAGCCTCCCCCCCATGCCATGGGTGCGGAGCGGCCCGAGGAGAAGAAGACAGAAGACGCCGCGGAGGAGATGCTGGACGAGAACGCCGGAGGAAGAACCAGAAGAACCAGAAGAGCCAGAAGAACCAGAAGATGAAGCAAGATAGAAGAAAGAAGAAGCATTTAAATAAAGGAATTGTCAAAAACTGTCTCTTGTCATTTTTAACATTTTTGACACTTTTTTCGTGAAATGGTAGGGGTACTTATGTACCCCCTTACCATTTCACACAGGGGGGGGGCCGGGATCTGGGGGTCACCTTGTTAAAGGGGGCTTCCAGATTCCGATAAGCCCCCCGCCCGCAGACCCCCACAACCACCGGCCAGGGTTGTGGGGATGAGGCCCTTGTCCTCATCAACATGGGGACAAGGTGTTTTGGGGGGCTACCCCAAAGCACCCTCCCAATGTTGAGGGCATGTGGCCTGGTACGGTTCAGGAGGGAGGGGGGGCCGCACTCTTGTCCCCCCCTCTTTTCCTGCGGCCTGCCAGGTTGCGTGCTCGGATAAGGGTCTGGTATGGATTTTTGGGGGGACCCCACGCCGTTTTTTTTTTTTTTTTTGGCGCGGGGTTCCCCTTAAAATCCATACCAGACCTGAAGGGTCTGGTATGGAATTTAGGGGGAACCCCACGTCATTTTTTTTTTTAAATTTTGGCCGGGGTTCCCCTTAATATCCATACCAGACCTGAAGGGCCTGGTATGGAATTTAGGGGGACCCCCACGTCATTTTTTTTTTTTAATTTTGGTTCGGGGTTCCCCTTTGGGGAATTCCCATGCCGTTTTTATCAATGAACTTCTATGTGTATTGTCGGCAATGCAATAGCCGTGGGTAGTTTTAAATGAGTTTTTTCCTTCAAAATGTCATTTTGCTGTCAGACTGTTCTAAACACAGGAAACATGCGCCCCTTTACAGGCACACTATAGACACCCCCCAGGTACGAAATTTAAAGGGATATTACACTTTTATTGATTGACTTTAAGTATTATTAAAATCACTGCTCCTGAAAAAACGGCCGTTTTTAAAACTTTTTTTTGCATTGATCCATGTCCCCTGGGGCAGGACCCAGGTCCCCAAACACTTTTTATGACAATAACTTGCATATTAGCCTTTAAAATTAGCACTTTTGATTTCTCCCATAGACTTTTAAAGGGTGTTCCGCGGCATTCGAATTTGCCGCGAACACCCCAAATTGTTCGCTGTTCGGTGAACTTGCGAACAGCCAATGTTCGAGTCGAACATGAGTTCGACTCGAACTCGAAGCTCATCTACTTCTGATATGGATGGAGCCTCATTGTCTTTCCAGTGTCTAAGAATTGTTAATCTGGTTGCAAGCATTATATCTGACACAACTGTCTTATGTGAGGTTGGGATAGATTCTAGGTCTAATGAGAGTATAGCCATTTCTGGTTTCAACAAGAGGTTTAGTCCTGTAATGTATGTACAATGTATTCTACCTGGTCCCATAATGTTTTGATTACGGGGCAGTTCCAGAGAATATGGTATAAGGTGCCATGCCCTCCATACATCCTCCAGCACTTAGGGGATGCATTATGATAGATCTTTGATAAATGGCTAGGGGTTAAGTACCATCTGAGGGAGATTTTTTACTGCATCTCCCGTAAGTTGGTGCTTTTGGTAGAGGTATAAGTGGTTTTAAAAGCTTTTGTCCATTGATCCACAGAGTATATTTGTCCCAATTCTTCTTCCCATGCTATCATATTTTGCGTTTTCTCACACATGTTTTTCTCTTGGAGACCCATATATAAAGTTGAAAACCCTTTCAGCTTGTTTGGGTTTTGTGTCTATATTGGGTTATCTTTCCGGGTAGTGTGGTTAGTATATTCTGTTTATTTTTAAAAAGTTACGATACCTGTAAGTACTTGTAGTGTTCTGTTGTTGGTAGGCTATGTTCCTTCTGTATAGTGGGGAAGGTTTTAACTGTTGTGCCTGTTATTATGTCCTCTAAGTATTGAATACCTTTTTCCTTCCATAGTTTTAGATTTATGTCTGGTATAATATGACTAAGTGCTGAAATAGGTAGTTTTAGTGGCAGTTGTTTTCCGGTCCATCTACCATATTTCCTAAGATGTAACCAGGCTCTAATCACTGCTAGTATTGTTGGTGGTAGTTTGTTGTCTAAAGAGGATTTTAGATGTGCTGTCATTAAGAAGTCTCTCAAAGATTCTGTTGTGATCTGTGTTTGTTCAATCTCTGTCCACAGTGTAATTTGTTCGGATTCAAGAGCAAACCAGTTCCGAAGATGTGTTAAGACTGTAGCGAAATAATAGTCTTATATATGAACGTGACCCACCCCTCCTGCTCTTCTATGTTACTACTGAAGACACACCTGGCCTTCTTTCCCTGCCATATGTACCTATTCAATATGGGTTGTAGGGAGTTGAAGTAGGAGTTGGGTATTTGGATAGGTAAAGTTCTGAAGAGATACAGTAGTTGGGGTAAGACCTGCATCTTAAAAGCTGCAAGTCTGCCCAGCCAGGAAAGTTCTGTGTTAGCTAGTGTCTTTAGATTGCTATCTAGGGATTTTAAAAAGGGGATGTAATTGGCTGCCAAGAGTTCTCCTGTTTTGGGGGTGAGTGTGATACCCAAATATTTAATCCCTTCCTTTTTCCATATGTAGGGGAATTTTTGTTCTAAATTTTGTTTAGTCTGTTCCGGTACACCCAGATTAAGAATATATGATTTAGATTAATTTACTTTATAATATGAAATACTGTTGAAGGTTTGTAGGGCTTGGTGTACTGTTGCTAGGGAAATATCTACTTTGGTGAGCATCAAAATTATATCATCAAATGGATATACTGGACGATGTTTGTGATTCTCCATGTTCCTTTATTTTGTATTACCCAAACATATAATAAAAATTGTTATTTGGAAAAAAAAAAATGATATCATCTGCGAAGAGACTAATTATATGTTTCCTCTGACCTATTTGAAAACCGTATAAATGTTGGTGTGTCCTCAGATGGGTAGCAAGTGGTTCCATAACAAATTGAAGATTAGAGGGGAGAGAGGGCACCCTTGCCTTGTCCCATTAGTAATTTGGAATAGGGTGGAAAGTGCTCCTGATATAAATACCTGAGCTGATGGGTGTGAATATAGGGCCATAATGGCTGAGTATATTGCTCCACTAAATCCGAACTTCCCCAGAACCTGAGAGAGAAACTGCCAGTGAATTCTGTCAAATGCCTTCTCTGCATCCAAGGCTAGGAGCAGAGAAGGCATTTTGTATCTATCAGCTATGTGGATCACATTGATCAGGCGCCTGGTGGCGTCAGATGTCTGCCTCCCCTTAGTGAACCCAGATTGGTCAACATCTATGATTTCAGGAAGGATATCCATCAATCTAGTGGCCAAAAGTTTTGCATAAATCTTGACATCATTATTCAATAAAGATATTGGCCTAAAGTATTCAATAAAGATATTGGCCTAAAGTTCTGTGGGGAGTCAGGACTTTTACCTGGTTTAGGCAATGCAATAATAATAGCTTTTAACATTTCTGGGGGGAATGATGAGGAGGCAACAGCAGAACCAAATATATCCACAATTTGTGGGATCAAAATATTTTGAAAGGTTTTGTAATATTCCCCTGAAAAGCCATCTGGGCCTGGAGATTTGTTGAATGGTAGAGATTGTATAATTTGATTTATTTCTATATCTGTTATTGGGGAATTCAGTGTGCGTAGGTGTTCTGTGGTAAGCCTAGGTAGATTGAGAGATTGCAGGAATGATTCTATGCTTTCTGGAGTTGGTTGTTGTATGGTGGTGTCATTCTTGAGGTTGTATAGTGAGCCGTAGTAGTGGCTGAAGGCGTCTGCTATTTCCTGTGGATGATAGTGTTTAGTTTGTGTCTTCGGGTGCGTAACATGTTGAATATGAGTCCTATATCTGTGCCCTTTCAGTTGGTTTGCTAGCAGTTTCCCAGCTCTAATACCACTTGTGTAATATGCCAGTTTTAGCTTCCTGTAGGCTTTCCTGAAGTCCTCCAGAAGTATTAATCTCAACTCTGAGCGTAATATTGTTAGTTGTTCTGTTAGTGATTGGGTTGTTTGGAACATGTTTTGTTTTTCTAAAACACCTATTTAGTTTAAAATTTTTGTGGTTTGCTGTTGCCTAATCCTCTTAGCTCTTGCCCCTTGTTGTATTAAAATTCCCCTGGCAAATGCCTTATGGGCATTCCATAAAGCAAATGGATCCGAGACCGACCCCTGATTGATCGTGAAGAATTCCCTCAACTGCTGTTCGATATAGTCTTTGGTCGGGCCATGCAGGAAGAGCCGGGGGTTGGATCTCCAAATAAAAGTGTTCTTGTTAGCTGATGTGTCCCCCAGTTGAAGCTCCACCGGGGCATGGTCCGACCAAGTTATCTCATGAATTTTAGCGAACTTGCATTGGAACAGCAATTGTTTGTCAATCAAGAATAGGTCAATCCAGCTGTAAGATCTATGGCTGTGGGAGAAAAAGGAATAGTCTCTCTCGTTGATGTTGAGGCATCTCCATGCATTGGAGTATTGGAGCACAAGGAGTATTTGCGCAGAAATGGCAGTAGGGATGGTGGTAGCCTTTTTGGATGCGATGTAGAGTCAATCTTGGGATCAGGTACAGTGTTGAAGTCCCCGCATATGATTAGTGATCCTTGGTGTAATTGGAGTATTTTCTTCATAATTTTGTGTAGGAATTTAGATTGTCCAACATTGGGAGCGTAGATATTTGCCACTGTGAAGGTTGTAGAGTTGATGTCGCACACCATAATTATATATCGGCCCTGAGGGTCTACCACAATTTTGTGTAGTTTGAATGCAATGGTATCTTTAACTGCTATCATCACTCCCTTTGTTTTTGTTTCCGCATTTGCGCAAAAGATATGGGGGAATTTGGGATGGGTGCATTTTGGTGGTGCTGAAGATTGGAAGTGAGTCTCTTGGGTGCATAGAATGTTGCAGTTTTTCTGCAAAGCATCTTTCCATAGGGACCTGTATTTGGCCGGATGATTGAGGCCTTTGGCATTAACAGTTAGAAATTTTACTGCCATGGATGCGGTTTAGCGGGATATGTGGGCTGCGTATGATAAAAGCATCACTTACTGTTGTTAAGATCTTGGATTGTGAGGTAACTGGTAACGGGTCGTACCATTGTCCTGAAGGGTTAATCCTGATTACTGTGGCGATTTCGATTCCTCCAGGAAGTGAGTTGGTTCTCCTGACTAATAAGATAGGAAAGAAAAGATTAAACAAACAAAAAGTCAACATCTTGTGGCGGGTTGCCAACGAACAAAAAAAGGTGGTGTGGTGTGACTTCCAGTCACTCAAGATTTAAGAAACTTAACGGGACAGCACATATCCTCCTAAGCGGGTTCCTGTGCTCGTGAGTCACTCAGGTTGGATTCAATTATGTGTGCGGGCGTTTTTGCGATCAATGGTACGCCATTCAGTATACTGGCTAGTGGTGAGGCTCCTTTGGTGTGATGTTGTTTGGGATTCTGGGATAATCCCCCACAAGCTTAACAGAGCCATGTCTTCGGCCACATAGTCCATTATGTACTCCTTGCCTTCCTTTGTGACAATCAGTTTGGTTGGGAAGCCCCATTTGTAACCTAGTTTGTGATTCCTTAATGCTTTTGTTATAGTTGTCATGTTTCTGCGTTTTTGCAGCGTATATTTTGATAAGTCTGCGTAGAATTACAGGTTTGAGTATGTTGATGGGATCAGATCTTTTTGTATGGAAACTGACATAATCCTTTCCTTCGTGTGGTAGAAGTGTAATCTTAGAATTACATCCCTTGGTATGTTGTCTGACAAGCAGGTTGGTTTAGGGAGTCTGTGAATTCTGTCCACCATAAAATCTAAGGCTGATAAGTCAGGTAGCATTGCAGTGAATAGCTGGGCCACATATTCCCTCAGGTCTTGCTGTTTGACATTTTCCGGGATCCCTCTAATCTTCACATTGTTTCTCCGGGACCTGTTCTCAATGTCCGCCATTTTGGCTCTAATTCCTTCTATCTCATCATCCTTGGCTTAATTTGCGTCTACTAAATCGTTTATGGTGGTGGCATATTCCCCCATCCTGTGCTCGATGTGGGTCACTTTGTCAGATACAGACCGGAGCTCAGTGCTGAATTTATGCATACATGAAACCATGTCTGAGTGGAGTGATCCCCTTAGTGACACTAACATTTCCTTAGGCATTGTATCTATAACTAGCTGGCCGTTAGTGGGGAATGTGTCAATGGAGACTGGCAACTCTCTAGTGTCATCTCCTGAGTCAGGGAGTGAGCTCACCTCAGTGCTGTCATCCATTGCATCCGCCTTGAATGGTGTGGCAGGAGAAGATCTTAAATCTTTAGGTGGACTGCTTCTTTTTTGTTTCCTCTACTGTTTACTGCGGTGTGAGGCCACAGATGTCGGCATGGATGAATGGCCAGTGCCATCTTGCTTGGCCTCATAGGAGAAGTACTCCGTCAATCTCATGGACCGGTTCACCTTATCCTTCCTCCCCGGCATTGCTGCTTTGCGTTCCCCGGGTGTTGGGAGACCGGACCGCTGTGTTTTGTGCTCATTTAGAGGCCTGGGATGCTATCAGCCACTGTGTTCCCACTGGTACAGGAGCTCCTCAGTTACACGTCCATCTTGGACTCCGGCAAGCTCCGCCCCCCCATTTCTTCTTTCTTATTTGTCAAGGAGCCATGCCATGATCTTATTTCAATTTCAATTTCAGGCCAGATTTTGTGCTCTCCTCTTTCATCTTCATTAAGAAACTTTTTAGTTCTTCTTCACTTTCTGCCATTAGTGTGGTATCTTCTGCAAATCTCAGGTTGTTGATATTTCTCCCTGTGATCTTAATTCCAGGGTTGTGATTCGTCGATCCTGGCATTTCGCATGATGTACTCTGCATAAAAGTTAAATAAGTAGGGTAACAATATACATCCTTGCCACACTCCTTTCTCAATTTTGAACCAGTCAGTTGTTCCATGTCCTGGTTTAACTGTTGCTTCTTGCCTTGCATACAGGTTTTTTCAGAAGACAGGTGAGGTGGTCTGGTATTCTCATTTCTTTCATTATTTGCCACATCTTGTTGTGATCCACACAATCAAAGGCCTTACCGTAGTCAATAAAGCAGAAGCAGACATTCTTCTGGAACTCCCTTGATCCAGCAAATGTTGGCAATATGATCTCTAGTTCCTCTGCCTCTTCAAAATCTAGCTTGTACTTGTGATAGCTCTCAATTCACATGCTGCTGAAGCCTAGCTTGTAGAATGTTCATCATAACCTTGCTAGCGTGTGAGATGAGTGCGATCGTACAGTAGTTTGAACATTCTTTGGCACTGCCTTTCTTTGGTATCGGAATGTAAAGACCTCTTCCAGTCCTGTTGGCGATTGCAGAGTTTTCCAAATTTGTTGGCATATTGAGTGCAGCAGTTTAACAGCATCATCTTTTAGGATTTTAAATAACTCAGCAGGAATACCATCACTTCTGCTAGCTTTGTTATTAGCAATGCTTTCTAAGGCCCACTTGACTTCACTCTCCACAATATCCGAATCAAGTGAGTGATTGCATCATTACGGTTATATGGGATATTCAGATCATTTTTGTATAGTTCTTCTGTGTATTCTTGCCATCTCTTCTTTATCTCTCTAATCTCATTTTTGTCTATTATCATGCCCATCTTTGCATAAAACTTTCCCTTAATATCTCCAATTTTCATGAAATGCTCTCTAGTCTTTCCCATTCTGTTGTTTTCCTCTAATTCTTTGCATTGATTGTTTAAGAAGGTCTTTTTGTCTCTTCTTGCTATCCTCCGGAAGTCTGCATTCAGTTGGGTATATTTTCCATTTTACCCATTGCCTTTTGTCTTCCTTCTTTGTTCAGGTATTTGTATAGCCTCATTAGATAGCCACTTTGCTTTCTTGCAATTCTTCTTCTTTGGGATAGTTTTCATTGCTGCATCTTACAATGTTACAGACTTCTTTCCATATTTCCTCAGGAACTCTGTCTATCAGACCTAATTCTTTAAATCTGTTTGTCACCTCCACTGAGTATTCACAAGGGATCCCATATTTTTGATCTGGTGCTTCCCATTTTCTTCAATTTAAGCCTGATTTTTGCCATAAGAAGCTTGTGGTCTGAGCCACAGTCAGCTCCAGGTCTTGTTTTGACTGACTGTATAGAGCTTCTCCATCTTTGGCTGCAGAAAATATAATCGATCTGATTTCTGTATTGACCATCTGATGATGTCCATGTATAGAGTCGCCTCTTTGGTTGTTGGAAAAGAGTGTTTGTTATTGCCATTGTGTTCTCTTGACAAAACTCTATTAGCGTTTGTTCTGCTTCATGTTGTACTCCAATACCATATTTACCTGTTATTTGAGGTATCTGCTTTGACTTCCTACTTTAGCATTCCAATCTCACATTATGAGAAGGATATCTTTTTTTAGAGTTAGTTCTAAAAGGTGTTGTAGATCTTCATAGAAGCGGTCAACGTCAGCTTGACTTACTTGACCTATGTCAGCTTGATCTACTGAGTGTATATTAGTTAAAAAAAATGAATTTAAACAACTGTAGTATCAGGCTGCAACATAACAAAATTGGGAAAAAATAAGGGGGGTCTGAATACTTTATGAATGCACTGTACATTACTTTTTTTTCAGAACAAATAGGGCGCTAATTTGGTAGCAAATATGGATACATATAATTTTTATTTTCTTAGTATTTAGTGAGAATAAATAGTAAACTAATTAGAAAAAATGCATTTTCCTGTAGTTTTCCCAAATTCTCCCATAAATGTGCCCCAAAATATAATCAACAAAGTCTACTGACTAAAATAATATCCTATTAGTGTAACTTTTATGTAAAATGGAATGGAATGGTAATTCCAGGGGAATGGTAATGCTCAATATGATGGCATGCGTTGTACTTTAGGGGAATTTGTTTCCCTTTTATTGCTACATTGCAACACATGTAGAGGAATAAAATGGTTTGTGTGAATTGTTAGTGTAACATTAAGATAACATTAAGATGGGTTGATCGGGGTAAAAATTGGCTGACATTTTACCTTTATGCAATTGCTAAAGATTGACCTTGCATTCACTTACGTCAGCATTTGGTGTTTGCACAGTGAATACAAATGTTATCCAGCTCAACATCATTGTTGGAACATATGAATTATTCTGGGGTGGGAATATTTTTTGGGAATATTTTTATTTGGCCTCATGCACATGGTTGATATGGTTTATATACACTAAAATGTATGAGTTTATCTGCATCCAAAAGTACAGCTGCTGCATACAGCTGCCATGTAAATTAATAGCTGTGTGTGGTTGTACGTAGGTAAACGTCAATATTCAGATAAACCAGCATATAATATACAGATACATGCACTTAGAAATGAATGGTTGTAGGCAGCTGTTTTTGGGCTTATGGCAGTACTAGTATAAACATGCATATAGTGTGCAGGAATCTACCCGTATAATATGTGCATGTTTACGCAAGTATTGACATATACTCATATGCATTTGAACACAGTCATTCATTTTAAATAGATGATAGACCTGCACTCGACGTGTCCTGCAATAATCACTACTTCAGTAAACTGCTGCTACCCAAAATATATGAATACAAGATATCAAATAGAGCCTCTGTAAAAAAAAAAAGAGGGCGCTGTCCTTTTAAATCAAATTATAAAATGCCTCAATGCAATATTTCATAGTGCAAAGTGCTCATGTGCTTCAGTAAATGAACAAAGTGTCAATGTGCATTGCATCACAAAACTAATTGATTAAATGAGTCCAAAAGCCATCATGAAACTTGTGTTATAGAATAAAACAGTGCAGTTAATCTTCACTGCTATCCACCGCTGTGAAGCACCATTGTCAAACCTGGCCCCTTACCATATAGTTAACCTCCAGATCATGAGAGGTTAACACAGCAGGCACACTTCTCATGGGCTCTACAACAAAAGATGAACTTTCCAGGCCATAGCTCTCGTCAACACTCCCACACTCGCCTGGCACCACCAGGGATGTACTTGCAACACACCATTTCAAAACCGCATGTAACAGACATCAGTGCCTGACCAGCGTTGTATGCAATGATGTCATAAGCTAGCACCGCCCAATGCATTTTTTATTAAACCATGTCATCAGGGACAGGATGACTATACTTACAAAAAAAAAAATATGCTGTGTGTGTATAGAGAGAGAGAGAGAGACATTTTTTCATTTTTTCAATAATATTTATATATATATATTATTTTATTTACACTTTTTTATTCTTTTTTTTCTTTTTTTATTTCCCTTTTCCTTTCTTTTTCAGGTGTCTGGATTTAATCAGTGGAGATTTACTGCCCCCCTTTTGACCCCCAACCAATTTATCAACCGCTTGGATAGTTCCAGTGACATTTGGGAGTCAATATTGATTACTTTTGGGAACAAAGCATAATAATAAAAAAAGTCTTTACTTGTGTCCTCCTTTAAATTTTAGATGTATTGTTTACAATAAAAAAACAAAAAAAAAAACAAAACATAAAAGGCATTTCAGGCCTTTACCAGAAATGCAGTTTGTCCAGAGCATTAGACAATGTGCTGCTTTAGTGGTTTTCAGACAACAAACTTGTTTTTGCAAACAATACAGTTTATTCAAACACTGGTATCATGTACACCTCCCTTCAATCAAAAAAGTTCCTTTCGGTTGCTGAAACATTTGCAGCAGGTACTACTACAGATCACAATCAGAAAAAGAAACACATTTACTCAACCTGATATGAGGAAAATATATTGGTGATTTTACTCATTGTCATTTTTAAAATTGTATTGATATAATGAATAGGATTACATTTGACATTCGTTTTATTTACTAGCATTTACTCAACTTTTTGTTTTATGCCCTCCTCCAAAAGAAATCAGTAATGAATACATGTTTTAAACTTAAAAATTAAGGCAGCAAGGCACACAATGACAAGCTTCCAGTGCCTCCGATAACGTAACCATGCAACTATAAATGTTCTGTATATCGATTGTTTCCTCAATAATACCTTTTCGAAGTTGCATGGAACAATATTTCACTGCTTCTGCAATTATGCATTTTCACTTCTGATACCATGAGCGGGATTACTCTAAATGAACAGGTTGAAAAAAATAATAATATTTTGTCTGAATTACACTGACATTTTATCATTGTATAACTAGTGGAAATCATTTTTCCAACAGTCAATTTAAGTAGTAAATAGAGATGAGTGAACTTACTTGTCTGATTTACCCTCATCAGTCAAGATTGTGCTGTGAAAATCCATTGCCGGTTAGAAATTCCTCTATTATAACCTTGTACAGAGCTAATTTTTTAATGGACAACCAAAGAAAAAGTGTCACAGATTGAGTTCTCACATGTCCCCTCTGGCATGAGCACTTAGCTAAAAACATATCCAGATAAAAATATTAAATAGGAGAAGTGTATTCCATTAAGGTCATTGCTAACTAATTAATATTTTGGGAGCCTGAGGCAGACAGGGGTGATAAGTAAAAGATGACTGTAGTTACTGGTGGTGGTGGGCAGTCTATTCATTTATTTTGGTAGAGTTATGTGAAAATGATTTTGAATCCAGGACTCATTAAAAGAGAAGTTTGGGAATCGAAAAAAATAAATCATACTCACCTAGATGCTGCCCCCCCCGCTGAGCTCTACACTAAGAGCTGAGCGATCAAAGAATGCTGACTCAGTTCTCAGTCTTCAGTGAGCAAAGGGTCTCCACTCTGCCCTCCAGCACTCACTGGAGTGCTGGACTGTGGAGGGGGTGGTAGCAGCTGGAACAACTTTTTTTTTTTTAGTTTTGGATAGAGTGGAGCGTAATTAGAACACTGTCAGTTTTTATCACTGTCTGTGCTCCTATTAGTGAAATTCACCCTACTGTTTACCGTTATCATCAAAAGTAAAAGAGAATCCCAAATTCTGGGCTGACATCAGAACAAAAATAGAGGGGACAATTTACATAGGGACACTAGTTCTGGTGATCCTGGAGACACACTAGGATTCCCTAACTGTGGAGGGATTTCCTCTCAATTCCTGTATTGGCTATGGATCAGGAAGTGAAAGGAAATTTCCCCAATAGGGTACAAATGGAAAAAAAAACAAAAAAAAATTCTGAAAGTTATAATCTTTTCTTATTCTATCTAGATTGCAAAAAAATGCCTTCAGTTACACTTCAAAGCTCTCCCTTCTCATTTATAAAGTTGTTACCAGTTTCTGCTATTGCAATACAATGTAACAATGACCAGTAATATGTTGACCCAAACACAAGAGTTTTGCATTTTGTTTGTACCTGTCCATTACACTGAAATCTCCAAACCATGGACCTTGTGTAATGCCTTTGCGAATTCCCAAATTTCCAGAGCCGGAACTCCTAAACCCTGAGAGTAAGATCCAAGAACAGCTTCTCTCTCTCTCTTCTTTCAATGCACTCTTCCTCATCATTGCATTCATCCTCAAGGTATAATTTCTTATCACATTCCAAATTAAGAGTTTTTTTGTACAGCTTAAAGTAGAACTATAGGCAAAACCTTTTTTTCCCTTTTGGATAGAGCAAGGGGGGTTATATCTGCCCCATTGGGGAGATTTCCCTTCGCTTACTGTACCTTAGCCAAACAGGAAGTGAGAGGAAATCCCTGCAAATTAGGGGATTCTTTGGGGACCCCCAAGTCACCAGAACAGAGGTTGTCTCGGGACAACCCAAAATTTGGTATTGTCTTTTACTTTCCCTTTCAATTATAATGGTAAACGGGATAAATATAGAGGGTGAATCTCCCTAACAGTGGCACAGATAGCAAGAAAAACTGACAAGCTTTCTAATCCCTCTCCACTCTATCCAAAACTAAAAAAAAAGTTTTGCTTTTAGTTATACTTTAACTTTTGACTATAATGCAACTGGCATCCTTGCTGAACAGGCTCTTCACAGAATAAACTGTCTGGATAATGCATTGGTAAGTATGTTTTCCTAATTGACACATCTTTTTTACTGACAGTCTATTGATAAAGTTGTGTTCACGAATTTGAAATGAGATAAGATAAGCAGTAAAGCATAACCACTTGCTGTACTGCTAATAGGTGTGAATAGGAAGCACAGCCTGCATGTAATATAAGCTAATATTGCTGTTATCAAGTGTAGGTATAGTGCAGGTGGAAAAAGTGTTCAAACTGTTAACTTAAGCTGATACAATTATTTGCTGCAAGCTATTTGCATATAGAACTTAAAGTGATACTTAAGTCTATTTTTTTTTGTTAAAAATAACAAACATGTTATACTTACCTGCTTTATGCAGTGGTTTTGCAGCCCAGATTCTCCTCTTCTCGGGTCCCTCTTTGGTACTCCTGGCCCCTCCCTCATGTTGAGTGCCCCCACAGCAAGCAGATTGCTATGGGGGCACCCAAGCAGTAGCTCAGTGTGTCCATTCAGACATGGAGTCTCAGCTAGGCCCCATCCCCTCTCTCTCCTCATTGGCTCACTGAGTTTGACTGACAGCAGCTGGAACCAATGGCGCCCACTGCTGTCTCAGCCAATCAGGAAGGAGAGTCCCGTACAGCTGAGTCTCTTGTGCAACATTGCTGGATCGAGATGAGGCTCAGGTAAGTATTGGGGGGGCGGAGGGGGGCTGTTGCACACAGAAGGTTTTTTTAGCTTAATGCATAGAATGCATTAAGGTTAAAAAAAAACACTTCTTCCTTTGTAATCACTTTAAGCTGATACAATTATATACTACAAGCTATTTTCACATAGAACTTAAGAAACAAACTTATAGATTACAATTATACTAAAGAAAAGTGTTATACTACTTAATATATAAACATAATAATGATAAATGAAAGACAGACTAAGCAATTTAAAACAATATAGTCATATATGAAACATAATGAGGCAGCGTCTATCAAACAGATATGAATCCAAGACTTTCTGTTTGCCTGTTCCAATTCCACTGTGTTGTTTCAAATTCTTATGTTATATAATTGGCACCATGGTAAATTATTTAGCTGGTCAGAGAAGTGCACTTTTCTATGTTGAGTGGACAGACAGTCAGAGGCAGTGAGGCATACCATATTCACAGCAATGTCAAGCAGCATAAAACTTTCATTAGTGCTGAACATGAAAATATAGCTTTTCTTAAAGCCTGGGTTTTAAGTGACCCTTAAAGATGACCATGATCATAAAAAACCTTCACCTTTTTACATTTGTAGTCAAGGCAGAGGTAGCACAGATAAGGTGCAACATTATGTAGAACCTTGAAGATTTAGCTCTGAAGGACAAAATGAGCAAAGATGCAGCCTTAGCTATCTTAATCTACTCTTTTCCACTTCAAAGCAGTCCGTGTAACATTAAGGTCTGTAATTACCCTTGAGGTATTTCAGTTTTGAAACAACAGTACAAAATTGCACTTTCTGATAATAATGGTAGTCTACAGTTGTGTTTCATCAATTATGTAGCTGGTCGTGTGAATGACTTTTTAACCCTGACTGTTAGGAGACATGGTAAAACTAGCTCATGAGAGGAGAGAAATGGAGTTGAGAAGATGGGGAAAAAAAGAATATTAGCAAACCAATATGGGCACTTTTAAAGATTAAAAAGGTATGTATGGCCACTAAAATGTACATGGAACATCTAAAGCAAACCTCCCCATAACTTATTTAACTAAAGAGAAAAACTGAAAAAACATGTTACGGTACCTCATTTAAAAAGACAAGTATGGCTCCTCTACATTAAAAATTGTCCCATAAAGTTTTCTAACACTTTCTCTAGTTTCTTATCCCTTTATCATTTTTGTAATACAAATAAGTTATATATAATATCCACTTTTCTGTCATTTTGCATTGTATTGAAATCCAAATAAAAATGATTAAAAAAAAAAAAATTGTTTGACTATTGATACTAGCTGAAATGCAGCCGCTTCCTCCTTTTTTTCTGCCACAGCCCCTGTAAACAGGTGCTAATTGTTGTTGTCACTTTTTGCCTCTTTTGCCATGTTACTGCATTTATGATGGAGCACCTCTAATTATTTGGCTGATTTCTGCAAGGGTCAGGTAGTAGGTGACTTCCTCTGTAGATGTGTCACATCTTGTCCAGGGTACATATACATCTGCAGAGGACCGGCCCAGGGTTCTATGTTGCTGACCCATGGAAACACGAGTGTCAGGTCCTGCTCCTATGTGAATTATTTCTGCTGCCTATTAAAAGGACCCATCTTCAGGGACTCCAGTTACTATGGACTTTGTTTCTATGGACATTATCTATCACAGGTATAGGTTGCACTCTTTCCTTATGCACCTTTATCTGTGAGAAACCGCTAGGTACAGTGTTATGTTCAGCAGCACAGCCAATTCTTAGCCTATTTATGTGAATTGACCGTACATGGATGTGAAGAATGATGAGCAAAGTATCTGTATTTTCTCAAGTGCCTCAGTAAAAGGAACTTTATTCAGCTAGAGAAGTGGTCACTGTTTTATACTAATAGAAGTGTCTACTGTGAAATAAGTGTATTATACAAAGGATCAAGGTATTCTGGCGCTCAAGGAATATGTGATAAGAGCAGTTGTAAAGGATAAACACAAGGTCAATCTGTTACTGTTCTTAAAGTCCATAATACACATAACAATGGTCCATGATGCTTAATGCATAATGCATACAGCCTAATGCACTAATGCATAATCTATGGTATCTGAGACCTGTAGAAGGAGCTGGATGCTCCGAGCGTGTAGCCTCTGAGGCATAGCCTTCCAGCCCCCTCTTCCTCTCTTGGTGACGTCACATCCGCCAGTGCATTCCACACTAGTCGGCGTGAATTTCCTGATCCCAACAGGGTGTCCATTCCCCTCTGCACAATCTCCAGCGATTCAGATCCCTTGTGGTACCTGCAGGACAGAGATGAATGACGAATGTTATGATGAGTGAGTTTGCATTTTACATTCTGTAAGTGTTTTTAACTGTTGTAAATAAACTGCCTTGATCAATACTGCACTTAGGTGACACTTCCCCCTTTCTTCTTCTTATGAAAATAAGTGTAACCTTGGTATATCTGAAGAACTTTATACATGGGAGTAAAGCAATTTAACCCTTTGGGTTAAGCAGCCTTGTGATGCCATGGGGCATTGGTCCCAGTTTAACCCTTCTGGTGTAAAATATGTGGGGAACGTGTACTTTAACCATCAATGTTGGGGCACAGTCTCAAGTGATGGTGGCCACTCTAAAGAGGAAGTGGGTGACTGTGATGGGAGATGGTGGCCCCAGTCAGTGGGAGGACAAGTGCACCTTATGTCCCTCTCCTCAGGGAAGAATACTCATCTTCACACCTGCTGTGGCACAGGGTTAATCATAAAGTGGTGGCTTCCTGTGGTGTGAGCCCTAATGGCAAATAAAATCTTTAAGATTGAGTGACAGTGTGAGCCAAGTGTTTGTGTCCAGGGTAGGGGTATGGGAAGCTGGTGCAGTATGGGGCATGTTCTGCACTCCAATCCTAAAATTGCTAATTTTCTTGAGAAGGAGAGAGGAGAACACTTGTTGGTTCCAAGTGTAAAGAGGTTAGACACCTAGGTACTGAAGTATGGAGAGATAACTAGATGGCTTGGAGTTTCTAACCTCCCTGCTAGGGACAAACTCTCACGCATGCTCCCAGAAATGCAAACTGGCTTAAAGGAGGTAAAGGAATTATTTTGATCACACGATCGCTGACTTGCTTTGGGATGACAATCTAGGTAATTCACAAGCATTCCTCCTTTTAGATTTTGAGGATGAGGAAGATAGACAATGAGTATAGAGGGAGGGAAGGGTTCAACCACATGGCAGTCAGGTAAAATCAGGCAGGGAGCAGCAAGAGATAATGATGTTACAGCAGCTGGATCATACTGTCAAGTGAGCCCAGCAATTAGGAAGTGGGTGGATAATAAGAAGGCAGACCATCCATGGGTGCCACCAAATGAAGAAGAGAAGAATTCTGGGAGGAAGGCAGAACAGTTGCAAAGGAGGATTTTGCCCAGGGGCAGGGACAGCTTTTAGAGGACTGGAAGGAACAGCCACCCTTATCTATCTAGAGGCACTGTCCCAGTTACAGGCCACTGCTGTCCCCACAGTTGGTCAACAGAAGTCTGCAATATGGGCTTTTTAAAAAGGAATCTGCCTTAAGCATTTTGTGGTCTGCAACCTCTAACTGCAACCTGTCAGCCATGGTACAATGTAAAAGTACCATCCGTTTGGGTACCATGTGCATGAGAAAAGACATGCCTCTACACTGCAAAGCTTGATTGGGGCAGTATCTCAGTGAGTCACAAGAAAAAGGCCTGCACTTCTTTTCCTTGTTCCTTAACTTTCTGCATCTCCCCTCCCACCACAACATTTTTATGTTGAATTCACTGCAAGAATGGGTAGGGATGCTACATATCCTTCATGAAACATTGGGTGATTCTTCTAGCAGCTAGGAAATATGCAGCATAGGACACACTGCTGGAGCTAGTGGTGCTACAATGTGTCCTGCCTGATAGTGACAGTGCAGTCACCTGTCCCCTCTTCTTTCTTTACTGGCCTCATCCTCCATCTCCTAGGAAACATTACCTTCCAGGTGCTCCAGAGCATATGAAACACACCAGGCTATACTGTGTTGCAGCTCATATGCCTAGAGGACATTAGCTAGACTGATCCAAAGCTGCTGGCTGCAGTCCAGACTCAGGTCCAGAGTTGGCTGACCCCACACCATCTGCGGCCATGTAAATATGGTGTAAAAACAGTACTAACCTGTTGGCCACCCTTTGCCTGGAAAAATACACACAAGTACCTTACCTGGAACATGTCCTCAACTTGGAGGTGCAGTGATTCATCATGAAGTACCCTAGCTTTCAGGAGTCTTTTTCAGTCCAGAAGGGTGTGTGGCTTCTTTAAGTGGTCATACCCAGTCATGGCTCACCTGGCATAAAGGCGAAACTAGCATCACATGTCTTCCATCTGTCTAATCTGTCATCTATATGATGTCACACAACTTTGGCCATGCTGCAGTGGCTGCACTAGCAGCAGTGTATTATTAATAAAACCTGTGAGATCATGGTATGAGGACAAGCTCCAGGGAGCTAGGGTTCTATAATCTGTGTCACTGTCTCACCATTCAGGATGCATGTAGTATGTTGGCACCTTTTGAAGAGGAAGCCAAAATGGTGAGCTGTGATGAGGTGGGGATTGTTGATACAGTTTCTCTTGTGTTAGTCCTGACTCACCTGGCCTGATAGACCAAGCACTGGAAGCAAAGCAGCAGAAAGAAGAGAAGAACTTGCTGCTATCACAGGGTTAGCAGGAACCTTTGTCTACCATCTTTATCCCTGTAAGGCAAAGGCAGCAGGGGGGGTGAAAAATGAATTAAGTAGGGGGATTGGGGTGCTAGCAGGAGGAGGAGGTGGCAGGCTAGAAGATTGACCTTTCTCTCCCATTGAGTGACCATCCTATTAGATCCCTGATACAAGGGATGTAGTGCCACCATCCTAGAGTGAGCCCTAATTGAGCCACTTTGAAGAGGCTTTTCTAAAGGTTGCAGGATCCCCTCTGTGCCCCAAACCCACCTAAAAGTTGGAAAGGTGGTGGTAGAAATTTTTTAGACCACAGTGGTGAGGCTCATCTGCTGGCAGCACTCACAGCTAGTGCCTTAGTCAAATGATTGCTGACTACATTGGGTTCTTGACTGATGCAGACACTATTGGAAGTTAGGACCCCATGGACTTCTGCGTGTCCAGACTGCAACACTGGCCAGAGCTTGCATAATATTTATTGGGGCTTCTGGCTTGCCCTGTAGCTACTGTGCTGTCTGGGAGGCCTTCAGTGCAGCAGGAGGTTTTGTTTCAGAAATGTGTCAGTCCTGGATCACAAGTGACTACAATCTTCCTGCTGCTTATGCTAGAAGCTAAACTTTTATGCCTCATGCACACTGGGTGTAAACAATGTTGCTTTTAGGGGGTTGACTTTTTTTTGCAACCTCTAAATGCCCCACTATGTTAGTCTATTTGGCCATGCATAAATAGTCATTTACAGGCACATTAGAAGAGGAACATTTAGAGGTAAAAAAAACCCAAATAAAACAACTATCGTTTGCGCATTCAAGAGGGGAGTGTTTGACCCCAAAAAACACTTGATGCCCCTAAATGCCTTTAAGCATATCAAAACATGCCTAAACGCACCTAAATTCTAGGCATGGTTAACACTTGAGCAATCATTCATTTCAATGACCACAATAAATGAATATTCTGGCCAATAGAATAAATGAATTCCCAAACACTGTCTGGCCACGATACATTATATGTGGCTATTATGTCTCAGACAACATACTCTGATGTTTCTACTAAGAACATACCTGAAGTCTAAATTTTGAATACTTTGGAAATAATTGGAGATGTGTGGCTGTTTTGGCATTTTATTAAAAATTTAAGACAATGCAGTGCGGTACTATGTGGTACTAGGTACTATGAAATAAGAAGCTCATAAATTATTCTATTACTTAATTATTTAAACTATTGTGTGACTTGCCAATTTATATAAAGTTGACGGTCTTACCTTTACTGTTTTAACAAGCAAACCTTCCTATAACATTTCAGTTTGTTGCAACTTTGAGCAGCTATTTCAGCACTATTACCAGGTAATAAGTAATCTGGTGACCATATTTTATCAACGGCATTAGCCAGCTTTGCGGTGTGTGGACACCTCAACACGTTTGAATCACCATACAAGAATTATTTTGACATGGACTTTATGATTTAATTACGTTGCACTGACTGATGAGTATCTTGATCAGCGCATCACGTTTAGGCACGTTAGCACTTTATTTTCATTAATTGTCGCTGTGTATATCCAGGATTCATTACAAATGAATTTATGACTCAATCATGTTAATTTGATTTGTGTGAATTTGCACTACAATACTTTATTGCACTATTGTCACTTTATTTATTCATTGTTATACAGTAGAGTTTTCATTATTATTGCAACATTTCTTATATATATATTTGTTTTGGGACATGATCATTGCCAGCAGCTGTCGATAAAGTATTTTATTTATTAATGGTAGCTCGCAAGATATTTCTAATTTCTGATTGGCATCACCTAGCTTTACCAGCTGGTTTGTTGAGATTCAGCAACTGGCCAGTGAGCTGTCAGCTTTGGCAAGAATGTGACAGGGGATCATCATATTTGATTTGTCATATATGTCTTGGCGGGTTGTCCAGAATATCATTCTTCCTCATTGACACTGGATCTACTGTATATCATTAGGCAACATGATTGGTCATGCTTGTAGACCTTGGGATATAGTTTATTTTTTAATAATTTTTTTTTTTTTCTTTAATAAAATACTTTGTCACTGTGTGGGTAAATGTAAACCAATCCCTTATCCTTTACATACAGTAGGTAGGGGTGGATACCTGCCACTGAGTTTGGGATGACCTCATGCAATTTTTTAAAAATAATTGGCAGGGAGCTGCCTTAAAATCCTCCTGCCACCTTGTGTACAAACAGAAGCAGGCTGGGAATTGGAACTTTAATTTAGTGACAAATTTTTGCAATGCTGAAGCATTGTTTACCTTTTTCAGGATGGATAACAAGGAGATTGACCCAGCATTTGCAGGTCTTCTGCATATAAACTGAATTGGAATGCATCATTTTCTTTAAGTGTATGTAAAGTCAGAGTTATATTTTTAGAATGGACTAGGAATAGGGTCAAAATCCCTATCAGGTTATTTTTTGTTGCTTGTGTCCAGCTGAGGAGATTACTCTTCACTCCCTGTTTTGGAGAGGCAAAAGGGAGCGAGAGGCTATTTGTTCAAAGTAAACAAATTACTATCTTCATAGGAATAAGTGTCACCCATAGGAATAAGAATTTTTCCCTACTTATTGCTCTGGTGGTAACTCTAAAATTGTGGATGCCCTATCACTTTCTGTCTCTGTGACAATGGTCACACAAACAAAGAGAGAGTGAATCTCCCTAGTAGGGATGAGCCAAACACCCCCCGGTTCGGTTTGCAGCAGAACATGCGAACAGGCAAAAAATGTGTTCGAACACACGAACACTGTTAAAGCCTATGGGACACGAACATGAAAAAACAAAAGTACTAATTTTAAGGGTTAATATGCATGTTATTGTCATAAAAAATGTTTGGGGACCTGGGTCCTGCCCCAGGGGACATGTATCAATGCAAAAAAAAGTTTAAAAAAATTCCATTTTTTCGGGAACAGTGATTTTAATAATGCTTAAAGTGAAACAATAAAAGTGAAATATTCCTTTAAATTTTGTACCTGGGGGGTGTCTATAGTATGCCCTTTAAAGTGGTGCATTTTTCCCATGTTTAGAACAGTCCCTGCACAAAATGAAATTTCTAAAGGAAAAAATGTCATTTAAAAGTACTAGCAGCTATATTAAATTGTCTATGGGAGAAATCAAAAGTGCTTATTTTAAAGGCTTATATGCATGGTATTGTCATAAAAAGTGTTTGGGGACCAGGGTCCTGCCCCAGGGAACATGTATCAATACAAAAAAAAGTTTTAAAAACTGCTGTTTTTTTGGGAGCAGTGATTTTAATAATGCTTAAAGTGAAACAAAAAAATGAAATATTCCTTTAAATTTCATACCTGGGGGGTGTCTATAGTATGCCTGTAAAGTGGTGTATTTTTCCTGTGTTTAGAACAGTCCCTGCACAAAATGACATTTCTAAAGGAAAAAAAGTCATTCAAAAGTAATCACGGCTATAATGAATTGTCTTCAGGTCTAGTATGAATTTTAAGGGGAACCTCGCGCCAAAGTTAAAAAAAAAAATGGCGTGGGGGCCCCCCAAAAATCCATACCAGACCCTTATCCGAGCAAGCAACCTGGCAGGCCGCAGGAAAAGAGGGGGGATGAGAGAGCGCCCCCCTCCTGAACCGTACCAGGCCACATGCCCTCAACATGGGGAGGGTGCTTTGGGGTAGCCCCACAAAGCACCTTGTCCCCATGTTAATGGGGACAAGGGCCTCATCCCCACAACCCTTGCCCAGTGGTTGTGGGGGTCTGCGGGTGGGGGGCTTATCAGAATCTGGAAGCCCCCTTTAACAAGGGGACCCCCAGATCCCGCCCCCCGTTTGAAATTGTAATGGGCACATTGTACCCGTAACATTTCACAAAAAAGTGTCAAAATGTTAAAAAAACCACAAGACACACTTTGGGACAAGTCCTTTATTAAAAATTAATTTTAAAAAAAGTCCCATAAAGTCCATTCATCTTCTTCTCTCACGCTGATGACGGACCAAAAAAACCCCCCACAGGCCGCCACCGATCCACCACCATGGGAGGCTCCAACCGTCTGACGCGTCCTCACAGGTGACAGTTCTTATATAACTGAGGGCGGGGCCACACGGTAAAGTACCCAGTGACCCGCCCCCCTCTGATGCACAGGGACTTCCCCATGGCTTTCCTGGGGCATCAGAGGGGGAAGGGCCACTTGGCTACATAAACAGGTGGCCCCCTCTGACGCCACAGGGAAGCCATTGGGAAGTCCCCGTGCGGGGTCACCTGGGTAGGTCACCGTGTGGCCCCACCCTCAGTTATATAAGAACTGTCACCTGCAAGGACGCGTCAGACCATGGGAGCCTCCCATGGAGGCGGATTGGTGGCGGCCTGTGGGGTTTTTTTAATTTTCGGTCCATTGGCAGAGCAAGAGAAGAAGATGAACGGACTTCATGGGACATTTTTATTTTTTTATTTTTTAACCACCTCAATACAGGGCACTTAAACCCCCTTCCTGCCCAGACCAATTTTCAGCTTTCGGTGCTCTCACACTTTGAATGACAATTACTCAGTCATGCAACACTGTACCCAAATGAAATTTGTGTCCTTTTTTCACACAAATAGAGCTTTCTGTTGGTGGTATTTAATCACTAATGTTTTTTTTATTTTTTGTGCTATAAATAAAAAAAGACCGTAAATTTTGTGAAAAATTGCCTTTTTCTTTGTTTTTGTCATAAAATGTAGCAAATTAGTAATTTTTCTTCATGCATTTTGGCCAAAATTTATACTGCTATATATCTTTGGTAAAAATAACCCAAATTAGTGTGTATTATTTGGTCTTTGTGTAAGTTATAGAGTCTACAAACTATGGCGCCAATCACTGAAAATTGAAAACATCTGATCAGGCCTTTAGTACATCAGGTTAAACGCATTTCTTGAGGTACTAACAAGTCAGAAAAGTACAAATACCCCCCAAATGACCCCTTTTTAGAAAGTAGACATTCCAAGGTATTAAGTAAGTAGCATGGTGAGTCTTTTTAAGTTGTAATTTTTTCCCACAATTCTTTGCAAAAGGAAGATTTTTTTTTTCAAAATTGTCATATTAACTGGTTATTTCTCTCACAGAGCATATGCATACAACAAATTACACTCCAAAATACATTCTGCTACACCTCCTGAGTATGGGGATACCACATGTGTGGGACTTTTACACAGCCTGGCCACATACAAAGGCCCAACATTGAAGGAGCACCATCAGGCGATCTACGAGCATAAATTGCACATCTCATTTCTCAACCACCTATTACACTTTTGAAGGCCCTGGAGCACCAGGACAAAGGAATTGCCCACAAAATGACCCCATTTTGGAAAGCAAACACCCCAATGTATAATCTATGAGGCATAATGAGTCTTTTGAACGGTTATTTTTTTTCCAGAAGTTTTTGGAACATGTGGAAAAAAAATGAAAACGCATTTTTTTTACACAAAGTTGTCCATTTATAAGATATTTCCAACAGATAGCAAATACATAGCAAAAATGACACCCCAAAATACATTCTGCTACTCCTCCTGAGTATGGCCATACCACATGTGTGAGACTTTTACACAGCCTGGCCACATACAAAGGCCCAACATTGAAGTAGCACCATCAGGCGATCTACGAGCATAAATTGCACATCTCATTTCTCAACCACCTATTACACCTTTGAAGGCCCTGGAGCACCAGGACAATGGAATTGCCCACAAAATGACCCAATTTTGGAAAGCAAACACCCCAACGTATAATCTATGAGGCATAATGAGTCTTTTGAACGGTTATTTTTTTCCAGATGTTTTTGGAAAATGTGGAAAAAAAATGAAAACGCATTTTTTTTACACAAAGTTGTCCATTTATAAGATATTTCCAACACATAGCAAATACATAGCAAAAATGACACCCCAAAATACATTCTGCTACTTCTCCTGAGTATGGGGATACCACATGTGTGAGACTTTTACACAGCTTGGCCACATACAGAGGCCCAACATCCAAGTAGCACCATCAGGCGTTCTAGGAGCATACATTACATAGATAATTTCCTGGCAACCTATCATTTTTGAAGGCCCTTCATATTTCTAACACATAGCATGTACATACCAAAAATTACAATCCAAAATAAATTCTATTGCGGAAAGGGTAAAAAAAAAGTATTACCTGTGCTTTTAGTAGTGTCCACAGAAGAGAGCACTGGTCCAGGCAGCAGTCAGGGATGTGCTTAGCGACAGCAATAGTAATTATCCAGGCAGCAAGCAGGAATATTGTCTATAGTCAGCACAAGGATATTGTCAGCACAGCCAAAGCATTTGTCCATAGAAATTGTCCAGGCAGAGACAGCCAGCACAGCCATAATATTGGTCCTGCTACACTGTTACCTGCAGACACTCATTATTGTACCGCTCTCCAGCCCTTCATAAACATACTGCCTCTTGCTACAGCTAATTATTTGCATAGTTCAGGTAGCAGGCAGAGGTGTGGTCCATTCATGCGGCAGGCAAAGGCATGATGACAGTAAGTCAGCAGCAGGCTGAGGGCCGCAATCGGGTAAGACCTGTGCACATGGGGCACAGGGGTAGAGGCTTCGACCCACCCAAATCTCTATGAAGCCTCCGGATTCCAGTCCGGAAATTACAAAACCCGGAGAAAACAAAAAAAATTGTTTTCTCCATCCGGAAAAACTATTCTGGAGCCCCTCACATATGTGAGACCCCTGTGTACTATAGTAGCAGGGCAACAGATCAGTCCAAGCGGTAGGCAAAAGCATAGTCCATAAAACAGGCCAGGGTCAGTTCACGTGCAAGCAGTCCAAACGGTGGGCAGAGGCATAGTCAAAACAGACCAGGGTCAGTTCATGTGGAAGCAGTCCAAACGGTTGGCAGAGGCATAGTCAAAAAGCAGGCCAGGGTCAGTTCACGTGGAAGGCAGTGGCATGGTTATTTGGGGAAGCATGGAAACTGATCTGCAAAAATGGGGAAAATATGGGCTAATAATTTAGGGATGTATGATACAGTTCGAAGCATTCACTAATGCAAAGGCCAGGTTGGGAGGGAGACTGGGGACAATGGAAGCTGGTATCTTTTTGAAAACCTCTTCTGCTGCACACGCGACATCTTTTTTGCCGTCTTCGGCCTGCTTCCGATGGTGGAATGTTGTACAGGAATTAGCGTTCATGAAGTCGGCTAACAGCATCAGAGCGAAGGTCTTCTGGGGGAGGGTCTTTGTTGATAGACGAGGGACGTGACAACTACTTCTATGAATTTTAGGAAGGGGGCGGGGCTTTCTGTGTATTTTGTGTAGACTATGTAGGAATTGTAAACAGCCAAATGGATTAGATAAATTGCTACCTTATTGTACCAGAATCGGGACCTCCTTATTGACAAATAGGGCTGAATCATTTGGTCATTTGGTCAAATCCCCCCCCCCCTTGTAGAGATTATAGTCTTGGACAAATGTTGGTTTTTCAATGGGACCTCATCTTCGCTGAACTACAACTGTAGTGTCATTGTGAATGGTGGACATCATGTGCACGTTCCTGTTATCCTTCCACCTCAAGGCCAGCACTTCATTGCATCTCAGTGTTGCTCTTTCCCCCATTTGCAGCTTTTTGTTCACTATGGATTGTGGGAAGCCCTTCCTAATTTTTCTTGAGGTTCCGCAGGCCAGGGTTTTTTCGATATATAAGTGTCTGAAAAGGGGCAGGCTGGTATAAAAGTTGTCCAGGTATATATGATATCCTTTTTTCAGAAGTGGGTAAGCCAGGTCTTATACGATTTTTCCAGTTGTGCCCATGTAGGCCGGGAACTCAGGGGGCTGGAGCTGGGAATCTCTTCCTTCATATATGCGGAATGCATACAGATATCCCGTGGCTCTCTCACAGAGCTTGTAAAATTTTACTCTGCATTTGGCCTTTTTGCTAGGAATATATTGTTTTATTCCTAGCCGGCCTGAAAATGGTACCAGAGACTCATCCACACATATATGCTTCTCGTGGACATAGAGTTCTGCAAATCGTTGGGAAAATAAATTTATCAGTGGGCGAATCTTGTATAACTTATCGGAATTTGGATGATTGTGGGGAGGGCACTGGGTGTTGTCGTTAAAATGAAAGAATCTCATAATCCTCTCATATCTAGACCTGGGCATTGTGGCAGAATACATGGGCATATGGTGGATGGGGTTGGTGGACCAATAGGTATGTCCTTCATTTTTTTTTGTAAGCCCCATGTTTAGGGTGAGGCCCAAAAACAATTTGAACTCCTCCAAATTCAAATCTCTCCACTCAAACGGACGGGCATAAGATGATTGGGGGTTGCTGGCAATATACTACTGGGCATACAAATTTGTCTGGTCCACAATGAATTGCAGCAAAGTGGCGGGCAAAAACAGGTGAAAACAATTGATCTCTGTGAAATTTTGGGTGTTGGCCTGCACACCTGGAAGGCAGCCATGTTGGGTTGGCAAGACCATCTGGCATGTATGTAGTGGCCCTGGCTCTTGGGGGACGTGACACTCCAGTAGTTGGGGGAGTTGAATTTCCTGTGCTGGTACTCAGGTGTGATGTGGCAGCACTGGTACTGGGCCTGGGCATTTGTGCATGGGGCCTATCGCTGGCGGCTGGACTGGTACTGGGCCTTTGTTCCTGGGGCCTATTTCTGGCGGCAGCATTGGTACTGGGCCTGGGAATATAATCCTGGTTGCTGGTGGCTTCCTGGTTTCCAGAGTGTCGTGCCCTTTTAGGAGGGACCCATTCTTCATCCGAATCATTAGTACTCTCGATCGGTTCAAATGCCGAATTTGATTCGGAATCAGAATTGGAATCTGATGAGAACTCCTCGGTGCTCTCCTCAGTCATGGAGAGGATCTGGAACACCTCCTCACTAGTATATACTCTTTTGGACATGGCTGTGTGGCGGGCAGCTGTGCGACGGGTGACAGATGGGTGGCAGGTGACGGTCACTGATGGGCTATGCGATGGGTGGCAGGTGACGTTCACTGAGAGGTGATGATGGTGTGATGGGCGATGGTCACTGATGGGTGACAGGCAATGGTCACTGATGGGTGACAGGCCACGGACGGTGACGGGTAATGGTCACAGATGGTTGACAGGCGACGGTCACTGATGGGTGACGGGTGACAGGGCACAGTCACTGATGGGTGACGGGTGACAGGGCATGGTTACTGATGGGTGACAGGCGATGGTCACTGATGGGTGACAGGCCATGGACGGTGACAGGTGATGGTCACAGATGGTTGACAGGCGATGGTCACTGACAGGCGACGGTCACTGATGGGTGATGGGTGACAGGCCACAGTCACTGATGGATGATGGGTGCACCGCTGATGGTCACTGATGGGTGACAGGGCATGGTCACTGATGGGTGACGGGTGACAGGGCACGGTCACTGGTGGGTGACGGGTGACAGGGCATGATCACTGATGGGTGACGGTTGCACCGCTGATGGTCACTGATGGCAGTCTCCTATGTGACAGGTGCACTTTTATGGGGTGACTGTTGGGTGACAGATGACAATTGGGGGGGACGATGGGACAGGTGTGGTGTTGGTGCAGAACTAAAGTTGGTGCTCTACTAGTTGGTGCACCACTAGTTGGTGCACTACTAAACATAGATCTGTAACTCACTGCTCCTGGCTCTTCTCTCCTCACACTGGAAATGGTGTGTGAGGAGAGAAGAGCTAGTAACCTGCTAGTGACAGCTCTTTGTTTACATTTAGTGATCGGCTGTGAATGGATCACAGCCGATCACGTGGTACACAGCCCTGGCCAATGGGTGTGTACTATCGTCGGTGACAAGCAGTGTTCACAGGAACACACCGCCTCTGACGTGCACGCGCAGCGCGCTCACGATCGCGCGCATGCGCCATGCAATGCGGGGAGGTACCATTCGCGATCGGCTGTGACTTCATAACGGCCGATCACGTGGTAAACAGCCATGCCCAGTGGCTGTTCACCCCTGTCAGTGACAAGCGGTGTCTCAGTGACACGCCGCCACCGACAGTACAGGGCTGCGTGCACACGATCGCGTGCATGGCCTGTTTAAATGGGCTCACGTCATATGACGTCCGTCCAGAACAAGAGGCTTACTGTCCCGCCGTCATATGACGGTGGGCGGTAGACTAGTGGTTAATAAAGGACTTGTCCCAAAGTGTGTCTTGTGATTTTTTAACATTTTGACACTTTTTTTGTGAAATGGTACGGGTACCATTTCAAAAAGGGGGGCGGGATCTGCGGGTCCCCTTGTTAAAGGGGGCTTCCAGATTCCGATAAGCCCCCCGCCTGCAGATCTCCACAACCACTGGGCAAGGGCTGTGGGGATGAGGCCCTTGTCCCCATCAACATGGGGACAAGGTGCTTTGGGGGACGGTTCATGAGGGGGCAGGAGCCACTCTCTTGTCCCCCCTCTTTTCCTGTGGCCTGCCAGGTAGCATGCTCAGATAAGGGTCTGGAATGTATTTTTGGGGGACCCCCACGCCATTTTTCTTTGTTTTGGCGTGGGGTTCCCCTTAAAATCCGTACCAGACCTGAAGGGCCTGGTATGGAATTTGGGGGGATCCCTACACAATTTTTTTTTTAATTTTGGTTCGGGGTTCCACTTAATATTCAAAGGGCCTGGTAATGGACTGAGGAGGATCCCATACCGTTTTTTCATTGACTTTTATCTGTATTGCTGGTACCCAACAATTCATTATAGCCGTGAGTACTTTAAAATTACTTTTTTTTCTTTAGAAATGTCATTTTGTGCATGGACTGTTCTAAACATGGGAAAAATGCACCACTTTACAGGCATACTATAGACACCCCCAGGTACAAAATTTAAAGGAATATTTTAGTTTTATTGTTTCACTTTAAGCATTATTAAAATCACTACTGCTGAAAAAAACGACCGTTTTTAAAACATTTTTTTTGCATTGATACATGTCTACTGGGGCAGGACCCAGGTCCCCAAACACTTTTTATGACAATACCATGTATATAAGCCTTTAAAATTAGCACTTTTGATTTCTCCATAGACAATTCATTATAGCCGCTAGTACTTTTGAATTACTTTTTTTCTTTAGAAATGTCATTTTGTGCAGGGACTGTTCTAAACACGGGAAAAATGCGCCACTTTACAGGCATACTATAGACACCCCCCAGGCACGATATTTAAAGGAATATTTCATTATTATTGTTTCACTTTAAGCATTAAAAAAATCACTGCTCCCGAAAAAACGGCCGTTTTAAAAAAAAAAAATCATTGATACATATCCCCTGGGGCAGGACCTGGGTCCCCGAGCACTTTTTATGACAATATAGTTACATAGTTACATAGTAGGTGAGGTTGAAAAAAGACGCAAGTCCATCAAGTCCAACCCATGTGTGTGATTATATGTCAGTATTACATTGTATATCCCTGTATGTTGTGGGCGTTCAGGTGCTTATCTAATCGTTTCTTGAAACTATTAATGCCTGCTGAGACCACTGCCTGTGGAAGGGAATTCCACAACCTTGCCGCTCTTACAGTAAAGAACCCTCTACGTAGTTTAAGGTTAAACCTCTTTTCTTCTAATTTTAATGAGTGGCCACAAGTCTTGTTAAACTCTATTCTGTGAAAAAGTTTTATTCCTATTGTGGGGTCACCAGTACGGTATTTGTATATTGAAATCATATCCCCTCTCAAGCATCTCTTCTCCAGAGAGAATAAGTTCAGTGCTCGCAACCTTTCCTCATAACTAAAATCCTCCAGACCCTTAGCTATGTTGCTCTTCTTTGTACTCGCTCCATTTCAAGTACATTCTTCCTGAGGACTGGTACCCAGAACTGGACAGCATACTCTAGGTGCGGCCAGACCAGAGTCTTGTAGAGCGGGAGAATTATCGTTTTATCTCTGGAGTTGATCCCTTTTTAATGCATGCCAATATTCTGTTCGCTTTGTCCTTTTCCATCCTAGATTCCCCAGAAGTTCTCCCCCCAGTGTATAGATTGCATTCATATTTTTGCCACCCAAATGCATTATTTTACATTTTTCTACATTGAACCTCATTTGTCATGTAGCTGCCAACCCCATTAATTTGTTCAGATCTTTTTGCAAGGTTTCCACATCCTGTGGAGAAGTTATTGCCATGCTTAACTTAGTATCATCCACAAATGCAGAGATTGAACTGTTTACCCCATCCTCCAGGTTGTTTATGAAATTAAATAGGATTAGTCCCAGAACAGAACCCTGGGGGACCCCACTACCCACCCATGACCATTCCGAGTACTCCCCATTTATCACCACCCTCTGAACTCGCCCTTGTAGCCAGTTTTCAATCCATGTACTCACCCTATGGTGCATGCCAACGGACCTTATTTTGTACAGTAAACATTTATGGGGAACTGTGTCAAATGCTTTTGCAAAATCCAGATACACATGTTTGGGGACCTGGGTCCTGCCCCAGGGGACATGTATCAATGGAAAAAGAAGTTTTAAAAGCCGTTTTTTGGGAGCAGTGATTTTAATAATGCTTAAAGTGAAACAATAAAAGTGTAATATTCCTTTAAATTTCATACCTGGGGGGTGTCTATAGTATGCCTGTAAAGGGACGCATGTTTCCCGTGTTTAGAACAGTCTGACAGCAAAATGACATTTCAAAGGAAAAAAGTCATTTAAAACTACTTGCAGCTATAATGAATTGTTGGTCCGACAATACACATAAAAGTTAATTGATAAAAACGGCATGGGATTTCCCCACAGGGGAACCCCGAACCAAAATAATTTAAAAAAAATGCGTGGGCGTCCCCTTAAATTCCATACCAGGCCCTTCAGGTCTGGTATGGATATTAAGGGGAACCCCTTGCCAAAATTTAAAAAAATGGCGTGGGGGTTCCCCTCAAAATCCATACTAGACCCTTCAGGTCTGGTATAGATATTAAGGGGAACACGTCTCAAAATTTTTAAAAAAATGGCGTGGGGGTCCCCCTGAAAATCCATACCAGACCCTTGAAGTCTGGTAGGGATTTTAAGGGGAACCCCGCGCCAAAATTAAAAAAAATGAAGTGGGGTCCCCCCAAAAATCCATACCAGACCCTTATCCGAACACGCAACCTGGCAGGCCGCAGGAAAAGAGGGGGATAAGAGAGCACCCCCCTCCTGAACTGTACCAGGCCACATGCCCTCAACATTGGGAAGGTGCTTTGGGTAGCCCCCCAAAGCACCTTGTCCCCATGTTGATGGGGAGAAGGGCCTCATCCCCACAACCCTTGCCCGGTAGTTGTGGGGGTCTGTAAGCCGGGGCTTATCGGGATCTGTAAGCCCCCTTTAACAAGGGGACCCCAGATCCCAGCCCCCCGTGTGAATTGGTAATGGGGTACAGATGTACCCCTACCATTTCACAAAAAAAGTGTCAAAAAGGTTAAAAAACACAAGAGACGGTTTTTGACAAGTCCTTTATTAATTTCTTCTTCTTTCCGCTTCTTCTTCCATCTTCTTTCTTCTGATCTTCCTTCGGTGTTCTTCTTCCTCTATCTTCTTCCTCTCCACCTTCTTCTCCATCTTCTTCTTCCTCCGCTCTTCTCGTCCCGCATCTTCCTCCGGCTTCTTCTCTGCTCCGACCGCACGATCCGCCTCAGTGGGAGTCTTCCACCATGTGACGCTTCGGTTCTTCTGACACTTCTTATATAATGGAGGGCGGGGCCACATGGTTACGTAACCGAGTGACCCCGTATGACAACACGGGGAAAGTCTCAGGGAAGTCCCCGTGCGCCAGAGGAGGGCGGGGTCACCGAGTGGCCCCGCCCTCTGTTATATAAGAAGTGTCAGAAGAACCGAAGCGTCACGCGGCGGAAGACTCCCACTGAGGCGGATCGTGCAGACGGAGCAGAGAAGAAGCCGGAAGAAGATGTGGGACAAGAAGAGCAGAGGAAGAAGAAGATGGAGAAGAAGAAGATGGAGAAGAAGAAGATGGAGGAAGAAGAAGAACACCGAAGAAAGATCAGAAGAAAGAAATGGAAGAAGAAGCGGAAAGAAGAAGAAATTAATAAAGGACTTGTCAAAAACCGTCTCTTGTGTTTTTTAACCTTTTTGACATTTTTTTGTGAAATGGTAGGGGTACTTTTGTATCCCATTACCATTTCACACAGGGGGGGCGGGATCTGTGGGTCCCCTTGTTAAAGGGGGCTTCCAGAGTCCGATAAGCCCCCCACCTGCAGACTCCCACAACCACCGGGCAAGGGTTGTGGGGATGAGGCCCTTCTTCCCATCAACATGGGGACAAGGTGCTTCGGGGGCTACCCCAAAGCACCCTCCCAATGTTGAGGGCATGTGGCCTGGTACAGTTCAGGAGGGGGGGCACTCTCTCGCCCCCCCCTCTTTTCCTGCAGCCTGCCAGGTTGCGTGCTCGTATAAGAGTCTGGTATGGATTTTTGGGAGACCCCATGCAATTTTTTTAAAATGTTGGTGCGGGGTTCCCCTTAAAATCCACACCAGACCTGAAGGGTCTGGTATGGATTTTGAGGGGAACCAGCACACAATTTTTTTTTTTAATTTTGGCTCGGGGTTCCCCTAAATAACCATACCAGCCCTGAAGGGCCTGGTATGGAATTTAGGGGGACCCCATGCATTTTTTTTTTTTTTAATTTTAGTTCGGGGTTCCTCTGTGGGGAAATTCCATGCCATTTTTATCAATGAACTTTTATGTGCCGGACCGACAATTCATTATAGCCGGCATTAGCTCTAGCACTTTTAAATTACTTTTTTTCCCGACAATTCATTATAGCCGGCACTAGCTCTAGCACTTTTAAATTACTTTTTTTCCCTTTAGAAATGTCATTCTGCTGTCAGACTGTTCTAAACACAGGCATACTATAGACACCCCAGGTATGAAATTTAAAGAAATATTACACTTTTATTGTTTCACTTTAAGCATTATTAAAATCCGAAAAAACAGTCGTTTTTAAAACTTCTTTTTGCATTGATACATGTCCCCTGGGGCAGGACCCGGGTCCCCAAACACTTTTTAAGACAATACCATGCATATAAGCCTTTAAAATTAGCACTTTTGATTTTTCATGTTCGTGTCCCATAGACTTTAATGGTGTTCGTGTGTTCAAACAAATTTTTTGCCTGTTCTCATGTTCTGGTGCGAACCAAACGGGGGGGGGGTGTTCGCCTCATCTCTACTCTCCAAATTACCTATCAGTTCCTTAGGACTTCTCCAACCAGATTTGCCACCCTCTACCTGGACAGCCTTAGGCATCACAAGCATGGGACTCCTATTCTCCTCTACCGGATTGCACACCTTATCCTCTCTATAACACTCCTATGGGATATCTTCTAAGTCTTTCTATATATACCTCCACATTCGTTCCCTACTCTCCAAAACTCAATGGTCTGAGGAAGACTCAATACCACGCTCCCTTTTGAAGTTTTACGACATACCTAACCCTGCTGTCAGCGGGATTTCCTTGGTGTACAAGCTACTCATAACTCCTTCTCAAGATCTTCACCATCAACACAATACTGATCTTCCTTCACGACAGATCCCCCTGCAGCACTGGCACCTGGCCCTTTCACTGCCTCTGCTGTTGTCCCATTGTATCACACATTGGGAAGCATTACTAAAGCTTTTTCACAAATGATACTATACACCATCCAGACCTGCCAATATATACCCTACCACCTCATTGAGGTGTTGGTGCAACTGTGGATGCATTGGAACTTTATATCACATCTGGTGGGACTCCCCTAATATCAAAATCTACTGCTAAGAAGTGTCTAATCTCCTTACTTCTATATGCTCGGTCCCCTCACCTTTGACCTCACTATATCTTCTGTTGGGCTTGTCTAATCCATCATGGCCAAAACAAATCAAAGTAGTGCCAACACATATTTTGATTGCAGCCCAACTGGCGACAGCAAGGCGGTGGAAGTCCCCACATCAACCCTTATATCAGATGTTACCCGCATACTAAATTCCCATTTTCAGTTGGAATTTTGTTTCTCCAAAGCTACATTATCCACTTCAAAATTTTACATTGCATGGGCAGATTGGATTGCTGACCACAGAAGTGAGGCCCTTTCTTGAGGGCAGTCTCTTCTCCCTCTTTCTTGCCCCGATCCTCTATGTTTTCTCTCCTTTTAGAATACTTATAATGTTACTATACTTATATGCTGAGTCTAAACCAGATCACCCTCTTTAAATAGTTGCATGTTGATACACTATATATATGATTACGTTATCAGATCATTGTAAACCTTAGTAATTGTTTATCTTCCTCGCCATGTTTGCTAATTTAATATTCTTGTGTAATCTACATTGCCTTTTTTCTTATGCTCCGTACACGTGAGCGGAATTTTCGTCAGAAAAATCTTGGATGGTTTTTCCAACGGAATTCCGCTCAAGCCTGGCTTGCATACACACGGTCACACAAAAGTTCTCTGAACTTTCGACCGTCAAGAACGCGGTGACGTACAAAACTACAACGAGCCGAGAAAATTAAGTTCAATGCTTCCGAGCATGCATCAAATTGTTTCTGAGCAGGCGTAGGAATTTTGAGCATCAGAATTGGTACAGACAATCAGAATTTCCGATCGGAACTTTTTCTGACCGAAAAATAGAGAACCTGCTCTCAATCTTTTGCTGGCAGGAATTCCGCTAGCAAATGTCCGATGGAGCATACACACGATCGGAATTTCCGACCAAAAGCTCACATCGGACTTTTGCTGGTGGAATTTCCGCTTGTGTGTACGGGGCATAAGGTGTAATGCACTATGAACTATGTTTTGCTCCTTTTTTGTTCTTTAAAAAAATTGTTAAAAAAATGAGAAACCATTTCCTTTGCTTACATTTACTTTGGTTGGTGAATAAACCTTCATTCTGACCATTTGCAGATTGATATCCAAATCTGAATATCGAAAGCTTTACAGCTGTATTAGGTTTCACTCTTGTTATTTATCTAGAAGTCATAGATCAAGAGAATTTTTTATGCCTTTTAAATGTTTTAAATAACCATAAATACAAGTTGAACATTAATAATGTATATTTTATGATAATTACAGTCTCACATACAAAAATATCAACATTTGATTGTTTTTTTAGCCATATTTTTGGGGCAGTGGAGTAGCATGTACATCCCATTCCAAAATAAAATGATAGTTAAAGCGGAGCTCCAGGCTGCTCTAATACTGTAGCTGCTGACTTTTAATAATTGGACACTTACCTGTCCAGGAATCCAGCGGTGTCTTCACCCCAGCAAATTTTTTCACTGGCCCTTCACAGCCAGTTCCTTACTGCACATTCGCGAAACGCGATGCGCATTGTGAATGGCCTGGGGGCAGGGAAAGGAAGAGAGGGGGCCAAACTTCTGGGTGATCTTGCTGCGGTGAGATCACCCGGAAGTGGGAGCAGGTCAAAACCTGTCAAAACCAGGTACCTGCTCCTCCCTCCTCCCCAAAAGGTGCCAAATGTTGCACCCGGTGGCAGGGGAGGAGGCTTCCCCTTTTGCTTCCCCTTTTGGGTGGAGTACCACTTTAAAGTGTATGTAAACCCTACCAATAAACTTCTTTTTATTTTAAAGATTATATTTTATTAGAATTTTACTTAACCAGAACAAAAGATAATAAAAGCTGTCAGCAGGACAGAAGAGAAATTGTTAAATACTAATTTAAAGCAGTATGATGTTAACCCTTATCAATATCAAAAACATATAAAAGTAGAACAACAATACAAGGTAAGCATGCTCTGTCTATTTGCTCTGCTGACAAAGTAGGAGAAAAGTCAATTTACAGTAAAAAGAATACCGGAAACATATACAATTTGGGAAAAAGAAGAAAAGGAAAAAAAAATAGAAAGGAAGACCGGGAAAAGAGGAAGGGCAGGGAGGGATGCACTCATTACTGAGAAGACCCTATATTTCAATATAATTAGAGATAAATATGTTTTCAGTGATGGAAGCAATCCCATTATGACCAAAAAAGTGTGTAATTGAATCAAAGGTCCCTAAGTTTTGGAAAATTTCTCATACCTGTCTTACATGGTTACAGACAATTCTTCCATGGAAATCCACTAAAGTACCATCCATCTATCCATTCATATATGGAAGGTACTGTAGTGGATTTCCAGTGTCTTGGGATGACTGATCTAGTGGCAATAAAAAAATAAATAAAACCTTAGAAGCCCTCTTTTAGAAATTATATAGAACTGGGTATCACTGAAAGAAGGGCAAGTTGTTACATAGTTAAATAGTTAGTAAGGTTGAATAAAGACACCAGTCCATCCCGAGTGAGTGTGGTTGCAAGTCTACAATTATCCCTATTTATTTAAGGTACCCATATGGTGCTGTCAATTTACGCAGCGATCCACACATACATCACACCCTATCCTCAAGGTGCCCACAATGCAAGGTCCCAAACTCACATTCATATACAAGGGCCAATTTTGAACAGAAGCCAATTAACCTACCAGCATGTCTTTGGAGTGTGGGAGGAAGCACAGGGAGAGCATGCAAACTCCAGGCAGATAGTGTCATGGTTTGGATTTGAACCAACGACCCTTTTTACTGCTAGGCGAGAGTGCTACCCACTACACCACTGTACCGTGAAGTTATGAAGTACAGGGCACTTTGGTAGCCATCATTTGGTCATATATGTTGAAAATTACAGTTCAGAATGACAGATGATTAGGACATGGTCACAAGAAGTGAACTAATGTTCCTGTTTAATTACCTCCTTCAAGCAGTAATTAGATAAGTGTGGAAAAATGGTATGTAATCTAGCTGCATAGCAATACCACCTAGATAATACTCAGGTCAACAGAGACAAGTTTGACAAATCATAAAGAAGTATTATTATCTACTTTTGGTGAATGATCAAAATATGTTAATACACATCCAGAAATTACTTTTAGGCAGTCTCAATCTTTAAGGGACCATCTTGTCCACAGCCATTATATTGATGCATTGCTTCTTGTTGCAGGTATATTACAAATGCCCAGGAGATTACTCTGCCCGGTTGATGTGTCTATAGCCCTAAGTTTTTTGCAAATTGCAAAACATTTGGCATTGTGTATTTTATGAGATGTGATTGTGAAGCCTTCTATATAGGTAAAACAAAGAGCATTTTATTAGTATATTTGTGATCATGTTGCTTTGATATCTAAAAAGAAACTAGGGACCCCAGTTAGCTGCCATATTGAGTTATAGCATGGTTTTGATTTGTCAAAGATTATTTTTTTGCATTAGAACATATGCATCTTCACAAACAGGAAGGCAATGTGGACAAAATTTTGCTGCAGCAAGAGACTAAATGGATCTATAGCCCCGCTGCAACAAAATTTCCAGGGTGAAATGATGAGTTTTAAACCATTCCTCTGGCTTGTCTGGATATTGTTGCTGTTGGGGCATCCTCAAATGGAAGGTGGAGGAGTGCAAGGTCTCTAACATCCACCAACTCTGTGATGTCATCATGGAGGTGTGGAAGAGGACTCCAGGGGCAACCTGTGAAGCTCTAGTGAACTCCATGCCCAAAAGGGTTAAGGCAGTGCTGGAAAATAATGGTGGCCACACAAAATATAGACACTTTGGGCCCAATTTGGACATTTTCACTTAGGGTGTACTCACTTTTGTTGCCAGCAGTTTAGACATTAATGGCTGTGTGTTGAATTATTTTGAGGGAACAGCAAATTGTTATACAAGCTGTACACTCACTACTTTGCAGTATAGCAAAGTGTAATTTCTTCAGTGTTGTCACATGAAAAGATATAATAAAATATTTACACAAATGTGTGGGGTGTACTCACTTTTGTGAGATACTGTGTGTATATATACCTGTATCTATATATATATCTATATATATAGATAGATATATAGATATATGTATTTGCTATTGCAATGGAGAACAGTGTCTTTTTTTTTTCTTAATCAGATCAACCTTCAGTGTCCTCTGTCTGATCCCCTTAGGGGAAGTGGGAGGCCATACAGATGCCCAGAGCGTCGCCGAGTGGCCATGGAATTGGGTTTTTTGGTGGCCTTGGTCCGTGGCTTGCCAGTCGTGCCTGATGGTTGTTGCTGTCAATTGTGTCGGTTTTCCATCCCCCTGAGAATTTACATCTGTTACTTGACCCTAGTGTTATTTTTTTTACCTTCTAAGAACAGGCATTTTTTGGGCCCCCATTGATTTTTATCTATGGTTATATTACTATCTGGCTGCTACTAGAGGTTATTCTAGTCTAATGACTGGGTTATCTATTATCTGGGCATTGTGGTCCGAGCATGGATATTCCAAAATGGCGGTGTCACTTTGCACATGCTCATTGACATCATTATGCGTCCACATCCTGCCAGTGATGTCAGATGCTGGTGGGGCAGGAGAGGTTTAAATATATGTGTGTGAGGCGGTCATTTCCACTGAGGCACATGTTTTATAGACAAAGTTTGTTATCCTTAACCACTTCAGCCCCGGAAGGATTTACCCCCTTCCTGACCAGAGCACTTTTTACAATTTGGCACTGCGTCGCTTTAACTGCTAATTGCGCGGTCATGCAATGCTGTAACCAAACGAAATTTGCGTCCTTTTCTTCCCACAAATAGAGCTTTCTTTTGATGGTATTTGATCACCTCTGCCGTTTTTATTTTTTGCGCTATACACGGAAAAAGACCGAAAATTTTGAAAAAAAATGATATTTTCTACTTTTTGTTCTAAAAAAAATCCAATAAACTCAATTTTAGTCATACATTTAGGCCAAAATGTATTTGGCCACATGTCTTTGGTAAAAAAAATGTCAATAAGTGTATATTTATTGGTTTGCGCAAAAGTTATAGCACCTACAAACTAGGGTACATTTTCTGGAATTTACACAGTCTTTAATTTATGACTGCCTATGTCATTTCTTGAGGTGCTAAAATGACAGGGCAGTACAAAACCCCCACAAATGACCCCATTTTGGAAAGTAGACACCCCAAGGAAATTGCTGAGAGGCATGTTGAGCCCATTGAATATTCATTTTTTTTGTCCCAAGTGATTGATAATGAAAAAAAAAAAAAAATTACAAAAAGTTGTCACTAAATGATATATTGCTCACACAGGTCATGGGCATATGTGGAATTGCACCCCAAAATACATTCTGCTGCTTCTCTTGAGTACGGGGATACCACATGTGTGGGACTTTTTAGGAGCCTAGCCGCGTACGGGACCCCGAAAACCAATCACCGCCTTCAGGATTTCTAAGGGTGTACATTTTTGATTTCACTCTTCGCTGCCTATCACAGTTTCGGAGGCCATGGAATGCCCAGGTGGCACAAACCCCCCCCAAATGACCCCATTTTGGAAAGTAGACACCCCAAGCTATTTGCTGAGAGGCATGGTGAGTATTTTGCAGCTCTCATTTGTTTTTGAAAATGAAGAAAGACAAAAAAAAAATTTTTTTTTTCTTTTTTTAATTTTCAAAACTTTGTGACAAAAAGTGAGGTCTGCAAAATACTCACTATACCTCTCAGCAAATAGCTTGGGGTGTCTACTTTCCAAAATGGGGTCATTTGGGGGGGGTTTGTGCCACCTGGGCATTCCATGGCCTCCGAGACTGTGATAGGCAGTGAAGAGTGAAATCAAAAATTTATGCCCTTAGAAAGCCTGAAGGCGGTGCTTGGTTTTCGGGGTCCCATACGTGGCTAGGCTCCCAAAAAGTCTCACACATGTGGTATCCCCGTACTCAGGAGAAGCAACAGAATGTATTTTGGGGTGTAATTTCACATATTCCCATGGCATGTTTGAGCAATATATAATTTAGTGACAACTTTGTGCAAAAAAAAAAAAAAAAAATAATAATTTGTCTCTTTCCCGCAACTTGTGTCACAATATAAAATATTCCATGGACTCGACATGCCTCTCAGCAAATAGCTTGGGGTGTCTACTTTCCAAAATGGGGTCATTTGGGGGGGTTTGAACTGTCCTGGCATTTTATGTACAACATTTAGAAGCTTATGTCACACATCACCCACTCTTCTAACCACTTGAAGACAAAGCCCTTTCTGACACTTTTTGATTACATGAAAAAATTATTTTTTTTTGCAAGAAAATTACTTTGAACCCCCACACATTATATATTTTTTTAAAGCAAATGCCCTACAGATTAAAATGGTGGGTGTTTTATTTTTTTTTTTCACACAGTATTTGCGCAGCGATTTTTCAAACGCATTTTTTGGGGAAAAAACACACTTTTTTACATTTTAATGCACTAAAACACACTATATTGCCCAAATGTTTGATGAAATAAAAAAGATGATCTTAGGCCGAGTACATGGATACCAAACATGACATGCTTTACAATTGCGCACAAACGTGCAGTGACAACAAAATAAATACATTTTTAAAAGCCTTTAAAAGCCTTTACAGGTTACCACTTTAGATTTACAGAGGAGGTCTACTGCTAAAATTACTGCCCTCGATCTGACCGTCGCGGTGATACCTCACATGCATGGTGCAATTGCTGTTTACATTTGACGCCAGACCGACGCTTGCGTTCGCCTTAGCGCGAGAGCAGGGGGGACAGGGGTGCTTTTTTTTTTTTTTTTTTTTTTCTTTATTATTTTTTTGCTTTTTTATCTTATTTTAAAACTGTTCCTTTCATTTTTTTTTTTTTTTTAATCATTTTTATTGTTATCTCAGGGAATGTAAATATCCCCTATGATAGCAATAGGTAGTGACAGGTACTCTTTTTTGAAAAAATTGGGGTCTATTAGACCCTAGATTTATCCTCTGCCCTCAAAGCATCTGACCACACCAAGATCAGTATGATAAAATGCTTTCCCAATTTCCCAATGGCGCTATTTACATCCGGCGAAATCTAAGTCATAAAATGCTCGTAGCTTCCGGTTTCTTAGGCCATAGAGATGTTTGGAGCCACTCTGGTCTCTGATCAGCTCTATGGTCAGCTGGCTGAATCACCGGCTGCATTCTCAGGTTCCCTGTTGAGACAGGAGAGCCAGAGAAAAACACGGAAGACGGTGGGGGGGGGGCATTCTCTCCCACTGCTTGTAAAAGCAGTCTAGAGGCTAATTAGCCGCTAGGATTGCTTTTACATGAAAGCCGACCGCTGGCTGAAAAGAATGATACCAAGATGATACCTAAACCTGCAGGCATCATTCTGGTATAACCACTCAAAGTCGTGAATGCTGTACCTGAAGACAAAAATATGGTTAACAATAAAGCACAGTAAACGGTAAAGTATAAAAAATTGCAGACCTGAAAAGCAAACATGATAAAACATAATAACAATAAAACATTGCAGAATAGAATACAGTAAAAAAGAGCAGAACAATAGAGAGAATAGAGAGAGAGAGAGAGAATAGAGAGAGAACAATAAAACTACAACTATTATTTTTTATTTTATATTTTTGTTTGTGTTTTTTTTTTTTTTTTTTACACTTTTTTTGTAACTGTAACTTTTATAACTGTAACCGGTTTCAGGTTCGGGTCTCTCAAAATGCGATGGCATCTTGGGAGACCCTGTGAAAGTGTGTCCTAGTCTGTGCAATGCTGTACCCTACGCTAATACTCAACTAGTGAATGGTAGCGTTCAAAACATTCACCAATGCAAAGACCAGGATTGTCAGGACAGGAGGGACAATAATAGCGGGTGTCATGCCTATATCCGCGCTTGCTGCAGACACAACATCTTTTTTGGGGGGGTTCGTTGGGTAGGGGTACTCGGGAGGACATAAAAATGCCTCTCATGCAGCTGACTGGTTGGGGATGTGAATGGGGGAAGTACGGGCGCTGCAGAAGTGGTGGGTTCCCAATTAGGATTGGCGAATGCAGCAGGAAGGGCACTATGGGCATGACGGGCCTGTGTTTGTCTTCTTGGTGGCAGCGGGACACTATTTGTGCTTGCCACCTCACCAGCTTGAACTGCACTTATGGGACTCGCCACGTCACCAAGTGTTACTGCAGTGCTGGTTTGACTACGACCGGGGTGTACTAGGCCGCTGGCGCTTGCCAGTTCACCAAAACGCTACCAAAAAAACTGTTAACGATCGCAGGGATCAGGCCTGACTCTGCGAACGCTGCAGTTATGCATTTAGTGTTTTGTAAGTGACAGTGATCGATCGATACTGCACTTGGGTGGGCTGGGCCGGGCGGAGGGGCAAAACGCAGGTGCTAGCAGGTATCTGGGCTGATCCCGCTGACACTGCGTTTTTGGGAACCCTAAACTGCTGGGGACACCAGTATAGATCTGATCGGATCAGATATTGATCCGTTCAGATACTATACCACTAAGGGAGGTGTACGGTGCGTGCGTGGGTGTTAGCGCTACTGGCACTAACCTGACGCTGCCTGGGGCTGGTGCTTGCCAGTTCACCAAAACGCTACCAAAAAAAACTGTTAGCGATCGCAGGGATCAGGCCTGACTCTGCAAACGCTGCAGTTATGCGTTTAGTGTTTTGTAAGTGACAGTGATCGATCGATACTGCACTTGGGTGGGCTGGGCTGGGCCGGGCGGAGGGGTAAAACGCAGTTGCTAGCAGGTATCTGGGTTGATCCCGCTAACACTGCGTTTTTGGGAACCCTAAACTGCTGGGGACGCTAGTATAGATCTGATCGGATCAGATATTGATGCGTTCAGATACTATACCACTAAGGGAGGTGTACGGTGCGTGCGTGGGTGTTAGCGGTACTGGCACTAACCTGACGCTGCCTGGGGCTGGTGCTTGCCATTTCACCAAAATGCTACCAAAAAAACTGTTAGCGATCGCAGGGATCAGGCCTGACTCTGCGAACGCTGCAGTTATGCGTTTAGTGTTTTGTAAGTGACAGTGATCGATCGATACTGCACTTGGGTGGGCTGGGCCGGGCGGAGGGGCAAAACGCAGGTGCTAGCAGGTATCTGGGCTGATCCCGCTAACACTGTGTTTTTGGGAACCCTAAACTGCTGGGGACGCTAGTATAGATCTGATCGGATCAGATATTGATCTGTACAGATACTATACCACTAAGGGAGGCGTATGCTGCGTGCGTGGGTGTTAGCGGTACTGGCGCTAATCTGACGCTGCCTGGGGCGACGCATATCACCGTCGGGTGATCAGGGGGCTAAATCTTTATTCGGTAATAAACGGCGGGTGCCCTGACACTATAAAAAATAAACAAACTAACCAGCGTCACCCGTAACGGTTATACAGTGATCAGTGGTGAAAGGGTTAACTAGGGGGCAATCAAGGGGTTAAAACATTTATTAGGTAGTATATGGGGGTCCCTGTCGCTATAAAACGCTGACGGCGAACCTAAATATTTACCTCACTAACTAGCGTCACCAGCGACACTAATACAGCGATCAGAAAAATGATCGCTTAGCGACACTGGTGACAGGGGGTGATCAAGGGGTTAAAACTTTATTAGGGGGGGTTAGGGGGGTACCCTAGACCTACAGGGGGCCTAACACTCACTGCCCTAACACTGTAACTGTCACAAACTGACACCAATACAGTAATCAGAAAAAAAAAAAAAAAAAAACCTGCTTGGTGTCAGTTTGTGACAGGGGGGGGGTGATTGGGGGGGGGATCGGGGGGCGATCGGGGGGGGGATCGGGGTGTTTAGTGTGCCTGGCATGTTCTACTGTGTGTAGTGTGTTGGTGCACTTACATTGCAGTCTTCTCTCCTCGGCCCGGAACGGAAAATACCGAGCCGAGGAGAGATGACATCATTTCCTCTGCCTCTATGTACAATACAGAGGCAGGGAAATGATCCCATTGGCTGAGAGCGATCGTGAGGGGGGGGCCACGAATGGATGGCCTCCCCCTCACCTCCGATCGCCGGGGAAGATTTGCCGACTGCCGCAGGCACCGGGGGGGGTCCGATCGGACCCCCCACCCGCGGGCAGGCAAGGACGTACATACACGTCCTTTTGCCTGCCCGTGCCATTCTGCCGACGTATATAGTCGTGCGGCGGTCGGCAAGTGGTTAACAACCAGTTCACCATGGTGAGTGAGTTCTCATTGGTTTTAACATCTATGTGATCTTTGTTGGGTGCATTTTTTCTTGTTCTTTTTAAAACATAAAGTAATTTGTCTGTCTATATTTTCTTTGGCATCTGCTGAATCAATAGTTTGACCAATGTGGTGTCTTACGATCTTTGTCATCTTGTTAGGCGGTGTGACCTACAGCATATATATGCTATTATCTCAAGTGGTATGCCCTTATTGATTTGGTTTGGTTCATACTCTTTAGGGAGGATATTTTTCTTCCCAACTACTCCTTTATAGAAATTTATATTTAAGAAAGAATAAAGAACTTTGAAGCAAATTTAGGGTTACAGCTCATCAATGCACCCTGCTCAGTGCCCATCTGCAGCCTTTAAATTGCCCATCAATGCACCCTGTTCAGTGCCCATCTGCAGCCTATAAATTGACCAACAATGCAGCCTGTTCAGTGCCCATCTGCAGTCTATAAATTGACCAACAATGCAGCCTATTCAGTGCTCCATCACTCACAGCCACACCTCCTGGCCCTGCTCATATGATAGACAGAACAGTGGCCCAATGTGGGGCCAGGAGGCGTGGCTGTGAGTGACGGAGTGCCAGCTACACAGGAGATCATGGCTCTGTGTAATTCAGCAGCGCTCGCTCCTCTTCCCTCAGAGACAGCAGGGATTGGTGTATAACATGTACCCATGATTTTCCCCTGATTTTAAGGGGGAAAAGGTGCGTGTAATACGGTAATCTTTAGGATCAAGTGTTCTTCCTGATGAGATGCCCTCCAGCAGATTAATTTTATTAATCATGTTATGATTTATTTGAATTATATTTGCATATTGTATAAGCATAGAAATTATTTTTCTTTTGTATACCTTGTGATTTAATTGATGGTAATTGTTTTGTTTCATAATTTTAGTGGCTCAGTAGTCAGGACTCAAAAAATCTCCTGAAGAAGCCAGTGTATTGGCGAAACATGTTGAGATAAAGTGACTGCATGAATAGACCATATGGATATGTATTCTTGACTATGTTGTTTTAAGGAAATTAAATTCCTTTTTTTATTTTTTATAATTTCTCTCTTGGAACAGGTTCACTATACACATCTTGTGAGTCAGACTTATGCCCGTACGGGAAATGTTCGATGTGAGCTTGTTGTCGGAAATCCGACTGTGTGTATGCTCCATCGAACATTTGGTGTCGGAATTTCCACACACAAATGTTTGCGGGCAGGTTCTCAAATTTTACAACAACAAAATTTTGTTGTCGGAAAGTCCGATCGTGTGTAGTCCGACGCACAAAAGTCCATGCATGCTCAGAATCAAGTACAAGACAGAAGCACTCGGTCTTATAAAATAGCGTTCACAATGGAGATAGCACATTCGTCACGCAGCAAATTTTTAAATCTTTCAATGCAGCGCATTCTCTTCTTCTTAATAATGCTAGAATAATAAAGTTGCTTTTCTGCTGATATTCACACAGAGTTCTGACAAACGCAGTTTTTATTATTTCTCGTGATCTCATGAATAATCTTTGTTTTTGTTGTTTTTTTTTATCAAGATCTCCAGAATAATCTTTTTTTAAATTTTTTTATAGTGATCTCCTTTTTTTAATTTCTCCAGATCTCCAGAATAAAAGCTTTTTTATTTTATTTTCTTTTTCTGGTGATCTCTATAATATTTTTTATCGTTTTGTGTGTCAAGTTACCACAACACCATTATTATCTTGTATTTTTTTACCTCAAAGAGGTTGGTTGGTGTTGGTGTCCCTTGTTAATTTGACATTGTATTTTTGTAATGTACCTGCCTACTCACAAACAAACTGTCCTGTTTGAAGTAAAACACATAGCCAAGTATTTGTCAAAACAAAAATTTTAAATTTATTGGGGGCTTAACAAAATAAAGAGGAAGGCAATGCTGGAGAAACAGTTGGAATTGTTGAAGCCTGTGTACCCCAGGGCAGACATCAATTATTTAACTGTCAAAACTGATAACTTGAAGAGTCCATTTAATAGGGAGCACAATACGGTCCAGGACTCCGACAGATCAGGAGCAGCAGCAGATGACATATATGTTCAAAGGCTGTGGTCTTACAACAGCCTGCATCTTTTGGCAGACCACACCAAACCCAAGCCATCACTCTCAACACTTCCTTCTACTCTTCCTTCCAGGCTGCTGTGGCGAGTTGGGTGGCTGTGGTGGTGTTGCTGGAGGTGGTGGAGGAGTAATATGGTCCAACTCACACAGGTGGCTTTTAGTTGTGAGTGGCCCCTCATCCCCTTGTTTAGGGCCTGAAGGATTACCTCCTCACAGGAGGACTGCAGTAGACTGCCAAATCAAAATAGTCCCTGACTCCTCCTGGCTGCCACTTTCCATGGCCTCCTCCTGGCTGAGACTTTCCTGTGTATGAAAATGGGACAGTTTTAGTTTTTTGGTCATAAATCACACACAAGTTTTAGCTCATGACTGTTCCAAATTGAATGTAATAACTAGAAAAGACTATCATGCTGACTCCAGGATTTGTCCCAATTATTTTTGGCTACTACTGTCTATTGATATGTAAACCACTTTGTTAAATCAGAAATTAGTGATCAATAATAGCATCTAGTTAATATCATTCAATTTTTGACAAGAAATATGTTGAACAATGCTATACCTGGCTCAAGCTGGGCTCCTCCACATCTTCTTCCTGGGTGGAAGGCCCAGGTTGGACTTCTGAAGCCTCATCTGAGGCTGAGGAAGGATGTGTGGAAGGAAGTGTAGATAGCGATGGCCTGGGTTCACTCTGGTCTGACAAAAAACGCAGTCTGTCGTAGTACCACAGCCTGGGGACATATATGTCATCTGCTGCTGCTCCTGATCTCATGGAATCCTGGACCTTTTTGAGCTCCCTATTATATGTGCTCCTCAGGCCACCAATTTTGGCCTTCAAATAGGGGATGTCTGCCGTGGGAGTCACCAGCTTCACTAATTCCAACAGTTGCTCCAGCGCTTCCTTCCTCTTTAGCATGTTGGAGTATTCTCGGTGTTTGACTTGCCAGAGACATGGCAGCTCCCAGTACATAAAAATATGGAAAACACTGCGCTCTAGTGCAAAAACTACAATATATATAGACCAGCAGCTGCATACATTGTGACAAACAATCGGTGATAAATGAGAAGGAAAATGCAGAGCTACAAAAATGTGAAAGGTTAGGTATGGCTAAACCTATTAAAAGGGGATAATGTGCTTGGCAGTGAAACATGTGTTTAAAAAAACATATACAAAATAAAAGTATACAACCACTATATGAAAAGTCCACATACAGCAGAGGAATTATTCAAAACTCAAATATTTAAGGGAAACCTGCATGGGCAGGTGTGAATGATGTGGGTCCTCAAGTGAGAAAAAACAAAGTCAATAATAAACAATGTAAATCCGTGACTGTAAACCGACATCAAGGTACAGGACATCCGTGACTGCAAACCAACATCAAGGTGTGGGACGTCAAAGTAAAAACATCAAAAAGTAAAGAAGGGTGGATACTCTTACCAGATGGCGTGGACTCCCCTGTCATATGACATGGAGTCGATAAGGCATGGAGCCCCACCAGGGCTAAGAACGATATCCGAGCGATGAAACCTCTGTCTCACTCCTCGACCTCCCTGATGAAATGAAGGGGTATCCGGAGGGACGGCCCGATGAATATCAACCGATGGACATCCAAATATCATCCGGAAGGAAACAGAGGGCAAACTTGGTCCAGACCTCCTGGTGGAAGTAGCTACTGGAAAGCAGTTCTTTTCATCGGGATAGTATGCAAATAAAAAATAAAAAGCTTCCGCATAGTGCAGGTAAACCAGGGATTTTTATTTCTAAAAACACCATACACAAAATCAATAAAAGTGATCACTATTAAAACAAACAAAGGCAGCGTAAGGAAGGGGAGATCGTCCGACGCGTTTCGACCAAGAGGGTCTTCAACAGGGGCATGAGCTTCCCCCTCCACGCTGCTTATATATATAAATATCTTATCTAAAGGGGTAACATCTAAAGCCAATCACATTGGAGCTAGTGGGGTCAGGTGATCCGGAACTAGATCGTATTGGCATCTAAACCAATTAGGTTCAGGAATTAAGTAACATGTGAATGTGAACTCCAATAGCGCGGTCTGACAGTGGGACTCCCGCCCGGAAGTAACACAGCCAAGTGTCAAACAGTAGTGAGCCGTCCAGCGGGAGATAGCCCGCCGGGCGTCACTTCCTGATCACGTGATGTGAGAAGGGCGGCGGCATGGCTCCCCGTCCAAATCGTCGGATGCCAAGAAGTACGCGAGATGGGAGGGGGCGGTCAGAGAAGCCGGATCTCTCAAGCACAAGTCCCGATCACATGATCGGATCGAATGTTATCACGTGACTATAGGAAACAAAAAAACATCAGTGTACTGAATAACATTACTTACATCGGACACTAGATGTCAGCACTGGGACTGAATTGGTGCTTTCCAAATGTGATAAACAATGAACAAGAAATAAATATTACTAAGTAATACTGAGCAGCGTTACTTAAATCAGACACTAGATGTCAGAACTAAGACCAGGTTAGTACTTTCAAAATGTACACGGCAATAAAAAAGAAATGAATATTAAAATAGAAAAAATGTAAATGCAAAAGGAAAAGAAAAAATTAAATAAAAAAATAATATTAATGAAAGTAAAAAATGAAACAATAATAGGACAGCATAAAAATGAATAAACAAAGGGGGCCCCGATACCCTAAGGGGACATATTGAAAGGGAAATCGAGGATGGAAAAATCATATGCAACTAATAAATGACTACTAAGATGTATTGATGAACGAGTTGAGGTCCCACTCCACGTTCATCCCAAACGGGAAGTAGGACCTCAACTCGTAGATCCAGTAAGTTTCGAGGCGTGATACGCCTCGTAATCATGATTCACCCCTCCAATGTGGGATGAATCTATCTATGTCCTGGAAGAGGGTACCTGAAGGATCTTTGTTATGGTGTTGTAAATAGTGTCTCGGTACCGTGTGTTTACTCTTTCCCCCTTTAATTCCGGTAATGTGCTCATTAACACGAATGGAGAAAGTCCTGATGGTACGGCCCACGTATTGTTTATGACAGGGACATGTTATCAGATAAACAATATATTGGGAAGCACACGTGGCAAACTCTTTCATATGGTATACAGCTCCCAGTACATGTCTATAAAGTTTGGTAGGAATTATGGATCTGTAAATTGATCCATTTTATCTGCAAGACACAACACAAGACAAACCCTAATAAGGTCAGGCTAAACTCTCCTAATCTTGTCCCAATATAGGCCTCAATCTAGAAATGAAGTATCGGCCACTAACCACTGAGGCCCCAAGTTAAAATTGTACCTTCGTTTGCACGATCGGCACTCATGCTACTCCATCCTCTGCTCACAGATTGTACGTACGATGCACGCATGCTTTATATACACTGCACATGCGTGAAATTCCACCCCTGACCTTCTTTCTAGTGTATTCCCCGCCTCTTCTAGTTTGGCACAGTGGGAGAGCACATGGCAGAGACAGAGCAGGTGCATGCAGAGTGCAGCAACGAGGAGGACGACGAATGCCTGGAGCAAGGAAGTTCCCGATCCAGGACGAGATATAGGGCCTCAAATATGTCCTTTTTAGAGATCGGGAGATGTTGGACATCTTGAAGAGGGCCGACTATGATGTGAAGTATGAACCGTACAGAAACCCAAATGTGAGAAAGATCATGACTAAACTTGTGAGAAGTCTGCACAGGAATTTTGGGATACGACGATCCTAGCAGCAATTAAGGAAATGCTGGTCAGACCTGAAATTGAGGGAGCACGATCAGTACAGAAGGATCAGGAAACTGCTTCTTAAAAGTAAGTATTTGTTGCGTGTTCCTATTATTATTATTACTTTAGTGCTGCTCCATGTGCTTTTCTTTACTGTTGTACAGTTTAAAATGGCAAGTTTGAGGTTCGTGGGTACAGCAATCGTTTACTATTAAACATCGTTCGTTCAACCACTAATACAACATTTTTGGCAGATGCAGGTTAACTACATTTGTTCATGCCTATTTGTATGAAAAGAAGTTTAGTACATTGTTGTCTAGATTTGTTTGTAACTAGATTGAAATGCAAACTTGATTCAGTGTAAGGAGAGGACACTCAGCAGCTGTTTACACATCTGGACACAGGAGCACTAGTGTGGGACACCAGAATACCCTTTTTATGGTGTCCCACACAGGTGCTCCAGTGGATACTAGGGGTCTCTCCATGTGTGAAACTTGCACAAAACAGATAAGTATTCCAGCTTTGGAAAGAGAAAAAATCATGTCTTTAGCTTTGAACTCTGCCAAAACAGACAATTGGACCTTACTTCCAAGCAACGTTTCATTTTACTATTTCTTGCCTCAAATACCTGTGTGCTAAGTATACCTTTTTGTACTCATATAGTAGAGAAAAGAATTGGCACATCTGAGGACACCAGGAACCCCTCTACTCATGAAGAAGGGGAAATCCCCACACACCATGAAGAAGATGTGGATTCGGAGGAACATGAAGTGGGTGAAATGGTGACCACAACAGGTCAGTGTCTGAGACCACAGCTTCAGGTAATAGATGTATGCCTGCATATTTATAATACATGGTATGTTTTTTTATTTTTAGGTGATGTGGATGTTGTGGAAGAAGAGACTCACTTTAACAGTGCAAGTGTACAGATCCTGATCAGCAAAATAATGGTTTGCAATCAGGATTTAGAGAAGGTCAAGAAAAGCATCAATGATGTTGAAAAAAGACTCACCAACATCACTGATGTTTTATCCAAAATCTAACCCCCCCAAAAAAAATGTTGTTGTTATTTTACATTTTTTGATATAAATGTAAAAGTAATTTGAAGGCCAAACTTTGAAGATGCACACAGTGTGTCAACATGTGCTATCTGCCATCATGGGATATCAAAGTACGAGTTTTGTGGGTGCAACCCCTTCCTCTCATCTGCTTTATTTGCGAGGAAGGGGCTGCACCCACAAAACGCATACATTGATATCCCATGATGGCAGATAGCACATGTTGACACACTGTGTGTCTTTTCCCTACATCTATCAAAATAGACGTAGGGAAAAGACACACATTTTAGGAATGGGATCATGATGGAAATCCATATTTTTGAGTCCCAATTTGTGTGAATCTTGAAAAGTTGGCTTTTACAGGGATGACATCACCCCATCTGATGAAGGCAAAATTGACACAGTTTTGACATACTAATGTCTCCTATTGCCTTCACTTTATCAAAGTTAAATTTTGTAGTTGTGTATGTTCTGGTTTTAAACATGCCTGTTTAGCCAAAAAAAGGCTATATACTGTCACACAATAATGTTATACACCAAAGATGTTGGTTTGTTAAAAAACCCTTTTATAATGCACATGTGAATGTACTTGGAGTAAAATGTTTTATACTCAACAGTGTGTGGCTTCTTCTTTCAATGCTCAATACCAGTTTTTGGAGTAAGTTGGTGTAGTTACAGTGACAATTGGGGTTATTTACTAAAGGCAAATCCACTTTGCACTCCAAGTGCACTTTCAGTGCAGTTTCAGTGCACTTTTAGTGCAAAGTGGATTTGGCTTTAGTAAATAACCCCCACAGTGCTCTAAAATTTGCCCCAATCAGGCCATTTTAGGGACTACAAGCAATTAATTCATTGAGTTGAAAAGGATGATTATTTTTCTCATGAATGCATTACATACATTAACAACAAAAACAAGGTGTGTGTGTAGAAGACCCATAGCACATAATAGTTAGCTGATAAAGAGGTTGTCACCTCATGTATCAAATAAGATACGTTTGCACTATTGAACAAAATGGCCAAAAATAAAAGGCCATTGGAGAACCTAGGAGACAGCTAAAAGAAACACAAGCAGTAAATCAAATGAAATATGAGTTAAGTTTTTAACAAACAATATATTTAAAACAGGTTACACATTCTCTGGCATATCAATGGCCCCCCTACCTGCAAAGTACTCTAGATATCTTTGCAGTACTTCACGGGCGCTTTGGGGGGGCAAGCCAGGACGACCAGCGTCAGAGTTGTATCCGGTAAGCTGGCTTCAGACGCAACTGAGGCACATAGTTGGCTGCATTTTTGCCTAAATAGTTGTGTAAAATGCAGCATGAAATAATTATGTGATTTAGTTTATATTCTGCCATATTTATAGCAGTGAGGAATAGGTGGAACTGGCTGGCCATTATACCAAAGGCATTTTCCACCACTCTTCTGGCTTTGGCTCTGGCCAGCTGGTAATTAAAAACCCTCTGGTCTGGGGTGAGGGTCCTCATCAGGAATAGCCACATAAGATGGTCCCCCAGCACAAATGCTTTATCCGCAATGAAGACAAATGGGAGTCCCGCCACGTTGTCTTCTGGAGGTGGCAAGCCCAAGCTGCCATTCTGGAACCACCTGTAAAACTCCATCTGGGAGATGACTCCACCATCTGACATCCAGCCATTCTTCCCCATGTCCACATAGAGGAATTTATACGTTGCCGACACCACCGCCAACAACACTATACTACTGTACCCCTTATAATGATAATAGTATGACACCGAGTTGGGGGGTGGGACAATGTGGATGTGTTTCCCATCTATTGCCCCACCGCAGTTGAGGAAGTCCCACTGCTGGGCAAACTGGGAAGCCACAATCTGCCATTCCTGTGTGTTTGAAGGAAGCTGTGGAGTCAAGCAAGAAAAAAAATTGTACTTTTGCACATAACATTGCAAGCAGATTAGACACAAACATTATTGGCCAACATAAGTAGAACATTTATTGAGATGAGTATTTAAAGACAAAAGTATAAGGTACACTTATCAGATTTCTCACCCCCTCTGATGGCCCATTGTAAAAATTTTAGGGTGGGAGGGAGATGTTTTGGACAGGTAACCCTCTCCACTGTACTGAGAGCTGAATGCATAAATAATGTGTGTTACTTTGGCCAGCTCCTCCTTACTTACACTATTGGCAGCCCACTGGACAAGTAAGGAGTTTCATAATCCAAAAATATGAATACACACTGTACAAATTGAAGCACATTTTTACATTCTGCAAATACCCATCAAGATAATAGGAGAACAAAACCTTAAACAGTACCATTTGAAAGTGTTCAGGCAGGTCCTTGCACTACATGCTTTGGTGAATTCATTCATAAATCTGACTACAAAAGAGGTAAGTATAGTGTGTATGGGTTTGGCAAAGTCAGCAGATAGAGTATTTGTATTGGTTGATTTAGCGGTTGGGGGGAGGGAGGGTTCAAAATGAGTTCTGGCCCCCCCAAAAAAGCCTCTTGCACTCTGCCTAAATTTAAGGACAACAGTAACATTTGGACATATTTTAGGGGGTGTTTAGGGTAAGCACTACAATGGAGCTGACAAAATACATTTTTAAGTGACTAGGCTAGGTGTGTATGGGCCCAGGATAGCATGCTGGGGAGGTTAGTGAAGGCAAATATGCATGAAGGACAAAAAAGGAGCATTAAAAGCTTCCAGCATGCATGAGGGCAAAGAGGACATTCACAGCATATTACAATCATGGTAATTATGTAATGATGGAATAAATGCTTCATAATATAAGGGGACAGCAAAGCCAACAGACGGTGAAAAACGGGGTCCGTCATCCGGAGATAATTCCTGAAATCATCAGGATTATTCTCCTGGATCTCCCGAAACAAAGGCATGTGCGAGAATTGGTCACACTGGAGCAACCAATTCTTCATCCATGAACTCCTCCTTGCCCTGTTCATGGACTGGACTTGGGTCAAAGCAAGAACTCCAACACCAAGCCCAAGCACAGCACAAGCTCTATGATGAGAATGTACCCGCAACAGAACACACTGAAAATCAGAAAGGACCTGAGAAGAACGATCTGAAAATCAGAAACAAGCGGACAAGAACGCACTGAAAAACAGAAGCAAACTATTAAATAGAATGCACTAAAAGACAGGAATGAACTGACAACATGCACTGAAGAACAGATATGAACCGACAAGCACAAACTGACAAGCAGGAATGAACTGAAAAGCTGAAAAGTGCGAATCATCTCTCACCAAACTTCTACTAACACATGATAAACACGAGATTAGCAGAAGGAGCCCAAAGAGTGGCTATTGAACTTTATTTTTATAGTCCTGTCACCGCGTTCTTGATGTTTGGAATTTTGGCCAATATTTGTGTGACCGTGTGTATGCAAGACAAGTTTGAGCCAACATCCTTCGGAAAAAATCCTCGGTTTTGTTGTCGGAAATTCCAATGGTGTGTACGGGGCTTAAGGGATTTGGTAATGTCCTCTTCTGACAGGTTAGTTTGTAACACTTTCCCACTCACCCATGTACAATAGTATATTTGGAGTTGTCACAGTTAAAGGCTAAGTTCACGTTAAATAAAAAAGTGCCTCACATTGCATGTAAACAAATAGCATTTTTAATTTTTTTTTACACTGGAGCCTGCAAAGCATTGCACCCATGATTAGTGGATTGCGGGTGCAATGTCAGGCTTCTGCAGACACTGCTAATATCTTTCTGGCCTCTGTATGGGCAGATAGCCACTCAACTGCAGGAAGATCCCTGTGAAAGAATGACGCGGCTGTGTGGGCAGAGTCCCGCACAGCCACACTGTTTTTGAATTGTGACAGTGGAAGAAGAACCCCTGCCCACTGTCACAGGGAAGGACGGATGGGGATGGGAGGTGAATTATGGGCTACTTAAGAGATTACATGTTACACCCTAAATACTAGTATAACAACATGTTCAGAAAGTGAACCTATCCTTTAACAGGATGGTGTATAATATAGATATTGTGCATTTTGGTCCATTGAGATTAGAGCATAAAGACTCAAGCATAGTGAGGGGTTTCTGTACAGAGCTTCTATGGCATAGAGATTTGTAGAAATCCCTAAGTTGAAAATATGACAGCCATTGTCCTGTCTTTTGTGGATTGTCGACAGCGAGTGAGTTAAGCGGTTGCTGCTCAGTAGCTGTCTGTGCAGTGGGAATTAGGGAAATGTGTGGTCTGGACCATTTGAACAAGCTATGTATGGTTAACCTGGTAGAAATTCGGTATATCCCACTATGAGAGTCATTGGGCCTGTGCAGAAGGAGCTGTTGAGTGTCCTAAAGAGTGTGTCCCACGCTTTTAGAAGGGGGGGGTAAGTAAAATGAAGGAGACATGTGGGGGTGTTTCAGTGTGAGCAAGATTCAGGGAAGTTGGAGTAATATGTGAGATTGTTGGTTTGATTTCAACCCTGTATTTTTGTTGGAAATGAAAAATCTTATCAATAAACCTCTTCAATATAGATGATTTATGATAAATCACTAAATAGGGAAGGCCTAATTTTACCTCTTGTTTTCATTTAATTAAAATATCATAGCAAAGTCTTGTTGAGGATCCTGCCCTACTATAGTTAGAGTATAGAGTAAGGAGGACCGGAAAGTGCTGAAGTAAGCATGTGAAACTTCAATGGGAACCTTCTGAAAGCACAATAAACTTATTTTATTTGTTTCCTTTTAATCTGCTAAATATACCATTGAAAGTGTTTTGCTAGATCTATTTAATAAATACATTTTGAACTGATTTTGGTGCAGCTGCAGTGTACAAGAATGCACTAGTAGCTCAGTGATTGCTTTCACTCATTACCTTGGAACTGGTCTTTATTGAAAATAAACCAGTGTACTTAACCACTTCCCTACCCGCTCATAGTCATATGACATCCGCAGGTGGGATCTCCCATCTTGGGCGGGCGTCATATGATGTCCTCGGCTTCCTAGCAGTATAGGGGGTGTGCGTGCCGCTGCGTCGCCCGGGAGCCGATGTGCATGCCCGGCGGCTGCAATGTCAGCAGGGCAGCTGTGATTGCTGGTGACAGAACAGGAATGTGGATCTGTGCGTGTAAACACACAGATCCACGTCCTGTCAGGAGAGAGGAGACAGATCGTGTGTTCCTAGTATATAGGAACACTGATCGGTCTCTGCCCCTAGTCAGTCCCCTCCCCGATTGGCTCTCCTCTACTCGTGTCTACTCGCGGCTCTTCCTATTTACATCCTGATCAGCCATGATTGGACACAGCTGATCACGTGGTAAAGAGCCTCCAGTGGAGGCTCATTACCAACATCAGTGTAGCAGTGGGTCAGACTGACACACCGCACCACCGATCGCCGCGATGCGTGACCCCATGGGCGCACGGCAGCTGTTAACATGCAGGGTGTCAAATGACTCCCAGTCAGGATAATTGAACCACCGCCCGGCTGTCATTCTGCTATTGCCCGGGTGGGAAGTGGTTAAGGCAAAAAAAATCTTGAGGCTTTAGAACCACTTTCAGGAGACACTGTCAATTTGCCCATTCACGGCCTCCTCATTATGTTGTGAAGATTTTAAGTATAGCAAAGCGTGTGGCCTCCCCCGTATATTGATGCTCAGGCTTGAGACTGTAGCATGGGGAGGGGCAGTGACATCATCCACTAGGGAAACCTTCAACACCATCTTTAGCTGGAGTTGAACCATGGTGAACAGCGCAGGGCTATCAGCAGACACTGTCACTTTTCCCTAAATAGGTGGGTGACAGAATCTCTTTAACCACTTCCCGCCTGGCCTATAACAGAATGATGGCCGTTTGGCTACACTGTAAGTTGTGGATCGCGACCAAATCCCAGAAGTGTGTTGTGGACCGACAAGCCGACAGCACAGGGGAATAAAGCTACTTTCCATCTAGGCTGCAGAGATCTTTTATGTGTATACATATTTATTTTCACTGGACTTTACTGCACTTGTATCATATCTATATATATATAGATATATATATCTATATATATATATATATATAGATATATATATCTATATATATCTATATCCATATCCATATATAGATATATATATATCCATATATATATATATTCTATATATTTTCTACATACTTTTTATTTTATGTTAATAAGTTTCTTTACGGTATATGGCCCTTTATAAGGCGTAGTTTTTGATATATTTAGATTATTTTTATTTGACACTTATATCTCACTGCTATTTTCATATACATATTTTTTATCACTCCTGTTTTTCATCACTTTGATTGTGCTTATTTTTGTTTATTTATGTTTATTTTACTTACACTGTTATGTATGCATGGTGTCTACACCATTAGGGGTAATTTTCCCATGTATACATTTACATTTGATATGTACACTTTCACCCGACTTACCTTTACATGATAGCCAACAGGTAGCGCCACTCACCCCATATTTGCATATCATTAATCCTTTTTAGTTCCATTTTAGGGACTGATTAGGGGAGGCTGAAACCTGATAGTATATTGCTACATCCTGAGTATGGAGCCTTTCTCTATTTTGTTCTGGGAAATGCACCAAGAAAAGTAACATCCTCATACTATCTCTTTGATCATTTGCATGTTCTCCTCAGAATAGCATAACTGGATGTAGGAGTGGTTGACGATATTGATATATGGGTGTATATCTTATCTTACTTATGTGCAGCACAAGAGAATACTGTTAAATACTGGTAGTATTTAAAAATGAAAAAAAAAAAAAACTTTCTTATACATGATTATTATCTGAGTGGTAAAGTCCCATAAAGTTTTTGGTACATTTGTTGTTACAGGAGCATTTTTAGCAGTATGTAATCTTATGTGTATGTGTGAATAACCTTATGGTAATGAGAAAATATGAATGTTCTCTATTAAGAATGCTAGATATATTTGCAGATATCTTTAAATAGGTGGTTCTTAAAAATGTCATATAGATACATGGAACAATCTATAATACATGGAACAACGTGGGTAGATAATGTTATCTATTTAAGGGATTTTTCGTTTTCTACACAGCTACTAGGATAACATATTGGCTCTATATTGGCATTCATATGCATATTATATGCAGTGGGATTGATTTACTAAAACTGGAAAATGCAAAATCTGATGTACCTCTGCTTATAAACCAGTCAGCTTTCAGCTTTTTTGACAAAACTTAATTGAACAGGCTAAAGTTAGAAGCTGATTGGCTACCATGGGCAGCTGCACCACCAGATTTTGCACTCTTAGTAAATCAACCCCAGTTTGTCTACTTTTGCTGTTTTTTTTATTTAAAGCTCTAATATAGCCTTGCATGGTGCATGTGGAATATGCAGATAATATTATTTTAAACAAAAGTATATATTCTATTATCCCTGGACGTTGACTTAGGAATGTGTGGCTGGAATTTCTCCTCTTTGCTCCACCCATTCCACCACCCATTCCTCCACTAATCGGTAAGCCTTTTTTCCCTTAGAAGAAAATGAAAGAAAGAGAAGGAGATGCTTAGCTCTCCTCACACTGATCACCAATGTAAGGGGCATTCTTACTAACACTAATTATTCTTCACACTGACCACTAGGGATGAGCCGAACACCCTCGTGTTTGGTTCGCAGCAGAACATGCGAACAGGCAAAAAATTTGGAAGAACACATGAACACCATTAAAGTCTATGGGACACGAACATAAATACTCAAAAGTGCTAATTTTAAAGGCTTATATGCAAGATATTGTCATAAAAAGTGTTTGGGGACCTGGGTCCTGCCCCAGGGGACATGTATCAATGCAATTTTTTTTTTTTTAAATGGCCGTTTTTTCGTGAGCAGTGATTTTTTTAATGCTTAAAGTGACACAATAAAAAGGAAATATTCCTTTAAATATCATGCCTGGGGGGTGTCTATAGTATGCCTGTAAAGTGGCGCATTTTTCCCATGTTTAGAACAATACCACAGAAAAATGACATTTCTAAAGGAAAAATTGTCATTAAAAACTGATCGCGGCTGTAATGAATTGTCGGGTCTCGTCAATATAGATACAGATAATTGAAAAAAAGAGCATGGGATCCCCCTCCATTACCAGGTCCTTTGGGTCTGGTATGAATAATAAGGGGAACCCTGAATCAAAAAAAATTGCATGGGGGGCCCCCTAAAATCCATACCAGGCCCTTCAGGTCTGATATGGAAATTAATGGGAACCATGCGCCAAATTTTTAAAAAATGGCATGGGGCCCGCCAAAATCCATATCAGACCCTTCAGGTCTGATATGGATTTTAAGGGGAACCCTGCACCAAAATTTTAAAAACAATGGAGTAGGGGTCCCCCCAAAATACATACCAGACCCTTATCCAAGCAGGCAACCTGGCAGGCCGCAGGAAAAGAGGGGGGACGAGAGAGCACCCCCCCCTCCTGAACCATACCAGGCCACATGCCCTCAACATGTGGAGGGTGCTTTGGGGTAGCCCCCCAAAGCACCTTGTCCCCACATTGATGGGGACCAGGGCCTCATCCCCACAACCCTTGGCCAGTGGTTGTGGGGTTCTGACATCACAGGGAAGCCATGGGGAAGCCCCCATGCATCAGAGGGGGCGAGGGTCACCCAGTTAGGTCACCGGGTGGCCCCGCCCTCAGTTATATAAGAGATGTCAATTTTTCCTTTAGAAATGTCATTTTGCTGTGGTACCATTCTAAACACTGGACAAATGCGCCACTTTACAGGCATACTATAAACACAGGCATGATATTTAAAGGAATATTTCATTTTTATTATTTCACTTTAAGCATTAAAAAAAAATCACTGCTCCCGAAAAAACAACAGTGGTTAAAACAACAGTGGTTAAGGCAGAACATGATGTATGCTGTAGCTTAAGGTCTTTGCACATGACTGTGTTCAATGGATATATTTCTGTTTGGTGAAGCCACTCCAGTTTAGGATAATTAGTGATTAATAGTCATGCCACTGCTAGTACTGACACTGTCAGTAAAGATGTGTGTCACAAACACCTTACATCCTCAGTTGCGCTGCTATGGACAAACCACAGCAAAGCAGCTGGGGCTGTACTATATCAGCTAGTTAAGCTATGTTTTAATTTGAGAGGGCTGAATTCCACCCAGGAAAAGAAAAAAATCTACTCCCCTAATAACTATTAATGCACTCAGAAAACAAAAATAACATTTAATACACTCATCTAATGTAATATTTACTTTACTTTGAGTAAATATATTATGTAATAGCAAATATTTGTATCTACTCTAATTCTATTGAAAAAGAGCAAGCAAGATACCTTAGGAAAAGTCAATTTATTCTCTATACCCGAGTTTAAGAAGAAGCTCAAAGCAGAGTTTGCCAAGTTATACATCAATTGAAAATAAGTCAAAACGTGGCTTTAAATGGCTACATTTTTATTACTGAAGGGTCTTAAAAACTAATTAATAAAGTGAGATATAATATAGAGTATGAGAAACCCATCGCTGTATATCAAAATAAAGAAAAGTGTTTCAGACAATTTGTGGCAGCAAAGGCTACTGAAGCTGAGAACAGAATAATCTATTATTTTTTAAGTGCACAAAATGTACCTCTATTATTTCTATTCCGTATTTTTCATGCATGACTTTATCTGAATTTCCAAAGCAAAATGTAGAATAAAACACCCTATATATTGCATCAAGCATAGTTCTTCAATTTCATATTATAATAAGCATAAAAATTTCAAAAATAAAAAATGGCTGGTTTATACAGTGCTGAGTCAAAAAGGATGTACAACAATAACCAAATACTAATACTAATAAATAATCACCTGTAATTATAATAGTAGCCCAGTTGGGTCTTTTGAAAAGAAAATTCCTGAGTTGTCCTTTTACTTGGTATAGATATGAGAAGAAAAATGGGTGGTATTTTGACAGATTCTTGGCAAACCTGTCTGATACAGAACTTTGTTAAAATATGTCTGAATAATACAAGCATTTGCACAAAGTATATTCATTTAAACTCATAACTTATAAGGTGTTTGATGCAGCAGAAACACTGCTTGTCTGCTGCCATGCAGATTAATATAAATCATATAAATGATGCATGCAAGAAGGAAAACAATTCTTGATGATATAGAGCAAGATAAAAAATAGTTTTATCAGGGAATTTCTTTTGTGCAAGCAAAGTGAATTGCAGAAAATGACTATGTTTTATCATGTCGGACTGCTAGGCACAGGTGACACCCTGATCAGGTGTGCATGTATAATAACTTCCAAAAATAATCACTGTTTTGAATAATTTTCACCCAAGTCTTGCAGAATCAACATATTCTTTATAAGTATCTCATAAATCTTTACCATGGTTGTGAATCCAAATTTGGAGCTAGGAGCTTAACGGCTTGAAGAATTTATTCATCTGAATGCATTATTGGTTGTAGAATTTATACAAAGCAAAACAGATTGTAAGCATCCATTAACCTCTTCCCAGAGGGGAAAGCTTTAGTTTCTCTTGGGACCTTCTCTCATGTAGTAGAATATTTAAGATGATGTCACAAGCCCATATTGCTTCATGTACTCGATTAACTTGTGTTTGCACTTCCTTTTTTTTCTACTCCTATTCATGGCCATTAGGCAACTTGGCTAAAAGAAATATAGAGAAACAAGTGATTACTATTAATACATCTTGAAAGTAAAGCATATTTTATATTATTGCAGTAGTATTTATGATAACAATATATACACATCAACCTTCAACCACTTATAAAATAATAAATATCTACTGCTGACCTAAAGTACCATTTTTCTTTATTGGGTGTCAATAAAGCTGCATTTAGATGCCTGGAACAAGAATATGCAATGTGAATTCTCAGGTGTCAACCCATTTCTGTACTTTTCTAAGTGATCTCCTAAGGATATAGATGCTTTAAAAGACCACTATAACCAAATTACATTTTTTGCAATAACTTGCTAATGTAAAGTAGACTTTAGCGTGAATGCAAAGTATCTTTATTAGTCTGCATACATAAATTCCCAATCTCCTACAATATACAGCAACAGTATACCATGACAGAGGCTTTAACCCTTCCTTGCTATCTGCAAAACCAATGTTGAAAGTTGAAATTGATTTAAAAGTCAAGCATATTGCAGTATGGGGGGGGGGATGTTAGTTAAATAGGGACATGTTACTCTCCTGTGCTGTTGTATTTCAAATTCTTACAAAGACTTTTCAACTTTGTGCACATCATCATTATCACTATCAGTGTTGGGGCTTATAATGTGAGGGGAATTTCGAAAAATTGAAGTACTTGTGCAGACCTTGGCACCAATTACCCTGCGCAATTTTAGTAGGGCAAATGAGTGCAATTTGTATATAGCAGCAAACTTTTCTTATTCTGTTGATACATCATGTTGTATACTGTATACAGTATATTTGCACATTACACATACCCCAAAAATTATATTTGCCTAACATTTTGACTAAAATCTATACAACTGTTAATGATGTCAAATGTGTTAAAATAACAGTAATTGTTTTGTTGCTACTTATAGATGAGCAATTAAATATAAATCCACTGCATTGGCAGCTTGCTCAACCTATTCTTATGAATATGTTTGCAGGGTTCAGATTCAGTGATCATTTAGATCCTTTTTATTGAGAAAAGTGAGGATTGTATTTAATTCCCTTTTTTGGTAACCTAAGTTAGTAAAGATGCCAGCTTTCAAAAGCTTGTTAAGTATCTTCCTAAGACATATCATTGAATGTAAACTTTGACAATAATTGATAGATAACACAGCACAAGACAGTACTAATACTTTTGGCTCATTACCTATTTAACACAATGCATGAATAAAAAATATAAAACACTCCCTGCTGTTCCCTACCTATATTGTTGAATTTATTAGTACAGGATTAAACAGTATTTCAAAGACATTCTTTTTCCTTTATTGTCCCTTACATCTCATGCCATAAACCCCATTGTTTAGTGCCTCCACCCCATACACTGCATTTTTTGTGAAAAAATGCCTCTAGGAACACATATTATGGACCATGATCCCATGTCTTTACCTTGTTTTTCCAGTCAAAGAACTAAGCAACTGCTTCTATGTATGTTGTAGTAACTAGAGTGAGAGATACCAAGACAATTAAAATGCTCTGATAATGTACTTCATTCAGAAAATATGAATACAATCATTTGCTGGGCTTGCTTATATTAGGTTGGGAAACATTATCATTTTAAAGCCCACCTTTGGGAAAATATCAAGCCCCACCTTTCATTCTCTAGCCTCCTGCTACTACCACTTTGCATCTTTGTTACCTTAATCTTTTTTTTCTCATAAAAGTCCACCATCGCATGTCCCTTGCTAGTGCCTCTGCTGGGTGTGGAAACCAGTTTATTATCACTGCAGTATATGGAAAAGAGAGATTAAATTACGCAAACCTATACAATAAAGTTCTAATACAATCAACCTGTGTGCAATAAAATTCTAATACACTCAAAATGTGTTGACATTCAAGTCCATATAGTGTGTCAAAAGTAGTGTTTTCAAACAAAACTGGTGATATCATCAGACTGTGTTGACATTCAATAAACGTACATCTTCACCAGCACACCATGGATCAGCAAAAAGTTGTCCAAGAAGGTTTTTTAATGGAAAGAAGTTACATCACAAAAGAGAGAAGCACCTCTTTTGTGATGTAACTTCTTTCCATTAAAAAACCTTCTTGGACAACTTTTTGCTGATCCATGGCGTGCTGGCGAAGATGTACGTTTATCTGATGCTTCCAGAACCTAACCGGTAATCGCTGCAGCACCCACTATTTGTGTGCCATTTGACCAGGAACGTGTGCGATTGGAATATCGATTAGTGTGTTGACATTCAAGTCCATATAGTGTTTCAAAAATAAAATAAAACAAAACTGGTGATGTCAGGCATTCATGTTGAAATGTAAGACTTCCTATTCAATGTTGACTGATAAGGGGGGGGCCTTACCTGATAAGGTGGATCTCCAGTAAAAGAAATCAAATGGGCTCAGTGATATAGATATTCCTTCCAAGGCACCTCCGGAACTGATGTTACACTTGCTCAGGGATGGGTCAGTCCGACCGTGGATATTCCTCCTAATACACCTCCTAAACCCGTATTCCTCCCGATACAGCGGACTGCTGTTACATGCAATGTTTCCACACAGCATTAACCGATCCTCCTATATGTCTTCCAAACTCAAATTCATTTACCAGGTAAAGAGAAGAAGAGACTTCATGGTGCAGTTCCGTTAAAAGCATTTTTTGCAAAGACTTCCATAGAACACTGACAACCTAAGTCAATGAAACAGTTTTCAAACAGCCGCGGCTCAAGCCAGCCAGCTGATGCGTGGTGACGTCAGAGACTAGTGCTCAACCCGACGCGTTTCCCCGTACAAGGCTTCTACTGGGGACAGAGGCCAAGATGAGCACTCAGAGAAAGACAATTGAACTCTGCAGAAAGTACGAGAGAAGACTAACAACTAAGCACATCACATGACTGCAGATTTAGGTAAACCATGACATCATCATGCCATACAAACTGGATCCTGAGTAGACCTCACCACTGAATAGCCAATATGAAGATTCAAAGTCACCAACACAGTGAGGCGGGCACCCAAAGAAAGAAAGGTGCTAAATAAAAAAGGGTTTTTTGATTAGGATTTTTTTTAAAACTTACACAGTGATTAGTGAGTGGATGTGGTGATATAAACGGTCTGTGTGTAGGGGGAAAGCATAATGCCAAGAAATTGGCTTCAATAAAAACCATTAGAGAGCAAATATACAGTAGTTGGCAGATCATAGATCTGGTTAAAATGTTGGGTGAATATTAGCTGCGAATCAACTCCTTCAGTTCACTCATCACTAATCTTCAAGATTAGAAACCAAGAAGTCATTAACTATTCTAAAGCAAAACTTTTCTTTTATGAAACAAAGAGTAAAAAGACAATATTGAGTTTTTCATTAAATAGATTCAGAGTGTTTTGCTAAATAGCTATTATGTGTGGCATTTTCCCTAATCATTAATAGTAATAATTTATGCTGACTTACTAAATTGGTTAGTACCCTAATCAACTATGAAATAATTCCTATGCAGCATTATTTTAAACAGTACATCTATAAATCAAGTACTATCCACCTAGATACAGTAGGTCTATTAATGGATAGATTATTAGTCAAGTCAATTAAATATAATTATGCTGCAAAAAATGCTCTGGAATACATTTCCCTACTTGTTTTTTTATGCTGACTTTATATAAATGATCCAGACTGTAAGACTTACCATAGCCTTACACTGCGGCAGTGGAATTAAGTGAAAGTTCATCTGAAACAAAAAATATCTAAGGATTATTTCTCTGAATACAAGTTAAAATTTTCTATGCACATATGTATTTTTTATCTACCTAAATAAAAAAAGCAAAGCTGGCAAATGTAAAAACTCTGTACACTTTCTACATTTATTCACTTAAATTATAAAACTTTTTATAACATGCTTTTTTAATTTACTTTATTTGAATCTTCTAATTATATTTTTCCACCATATTCGGCACACCTCCTTAATTTTAACACTAGGCTGACATAATACCTGCACTGGCTGCCCATATTAAAACGTGGAAAGTTTGCATTTCAGTCTTAAGCTGGGTTAACTAAAGTGCACAGAAAAAAATCCCTGACACTCTTAAAGTGGACAATAAACTTAAAAGCAAGCACGAGATTTGAATCACCATACTTTTAAAACAATCTAACCGGCAGCAGTTATAAAGACCATTAGTTGACTCAATTAGATACTATTATACTATTATTACAGCTTCACTTTTCATAACTATATAACTCTATCAACTGCCTTACTGAGTGAAAAAGCACTAAACGATTTTTGTAAAAACAATATTGCAGTAGAAGATATTGTATCTTTCCATATTGTATCTTTCCATGCTTGCCTTAATAACATGAATGTGGACTAGGCCGTTCCACTCTCTATAACTGACTATCAACCTGTGAGATGGACTATGGAGAGAGACAGTGAAACCTGAGAATATTGAACATCATGCTACACTTTTAATACACAAAGTAAAAAATAAACTGCACTAAAGTGATTTGTACAAATATAAATGTAAGAGACCAGCACTCACTATTGTTTGAACACCAGCAATGCAAAACATATTAATCAAATAAATGTGGTGCGCTATCTCTTTATCTCTCTAAAATCTCTAAACTTTAATTATGACAAATTGTGTGTGAATAACGATCAGAAATTAAAGTAAAGAAAAAATCACATGCAGTGTTACAAAAAAAACATCAAAACATATAAAGTACTTTAAATCAGTAACATAAAGTCCATAAGTGTCAACACACTATGTTTCAAAACTTGTGTTTAGGAAATAATCCTCAAGGTGCTCCTTCACCATCCCATCAAACTGCTTACCAAGACTAATGGACCCCACAGGTCAAGAGATCTCACATCACTTCAATATGTGATCCAAAGAGCAGTCAGGAACAGCAAAGAGCAATCAGAGAAACAAAATGGATTTTTGATATTCAAACAAAAAGGAAACAAAATAGATTTTTGAAATGAAAACATATAGGTCTTTTGGGATTAAATATAGATTGGGACATCAATTGTTTATTAATAATAGCTACGGAAACAATATTGTAAAATTTTAGTAGTTGATTTATTATCAAAACTTATTTTAACTGTTTTATAACATTTTTATCTATTTGTTTTAATAAAGGTGAAAAATTGCTTAGTTTTAACTATATTTAGCATATATGAATTGCATAAATTATTGTATTTATTATTTTAAAATTGAGGTAGATATGATACGGTTGACACCCAGAAGGTGTTTGCTTAGGGCTGTTACCACAAGATGTATTTAACCACTTGCGAACAACCCACAGTACTTTGATTGCAGGCGGGCGGCACAGGCAGGCTGGATCACATACATGTATGTCATCTGGCCTGCTCCAGGTTAGGGGTGCACTGCATGCCGTTCCCACGATTGTGGATACTGGTCTTCGGAGCTCTGTGATCACAATGTCAACAAAGCTGAATTTATTCATACCAGCTGTGTTTCCTATGCTGTGATTTGCCCACAGCTATCACGTGATACCTGGGCCAATTACAGCACCTTGTACCATGTGATTAGCTGTGGCCAATCACAGAACACTAGTGATCACAGCTGTCATGAATGTAATTTATTTGTGTTTTTTTCTGCAACATGGCTGAGTTGTTAACTAGAGAGATTCTTTTTGTGATGAGAGTGTTTAATTCCTGACTGCTCTTTGGATCACATATTGAAGCGCTGTAAGACCTCTTGATCTATGTGGTCCCTTAGTCTTGGTAAGCAGTTTGATGTGATAGTGGTGGAGCACCTGGAGGATTATTCTCTAATCACAAGTCAGAAGTTTTGAAGCATGGTATGTTGACACTTATGGACTTTATGTTACTGATTTAAAGCACTTTATATGTGTGTGTGTTTTTGTAACGCTGCATGTGATTTTTAGAATTTATTTTAATTTAATTTGTGATTTTTATTCACACATGATTTTTCATACTACATTTTTGCCTGTCTGCATGGGAGAGATGGCAGAGGGAAACAGCTTCTCAGTTTGTTAAATTGTGGTGATAGAAGGCTTATAGGCATGTTTGACCAAAATAAATTTCAATCTAGCTTATCCGTGAGTAAGACAGCTGAAAGAGTTATATAAAGGTGACTGAAAGGACATCTGTAATACTGGTATCACACTAAAAAGCAAAATCCATTTAATAAATGAGCGTCCCCCTCCATTGTAGATAGCAGAATGAATAAAAAAAAAACCCTGTATGGTGAAAAGTTATTAAATATAATTACTTTACCCTTTACCCTGGATCCCCCTATGACACCTCAGTGAAGGTGACAATACCATCCTTCCCACAAGATCCTGTAAAAATGCTTAGTACCCAAAATCTCATGAGGAGACATTGCACTGTGCTGGGGTGTAATCTCATGAGTCCTTGGGACTCCTTACAGGTGTTTTTGTTTTTTGTTTTTTTACATTCATGCTGCCTTTTACTAAGAGGTAGGTGGTACAAATATATAAAGTGGCTTTTACTGCAAGTTGTGCTTTAAGTTGCAGGCAACTTTTGGTTATTGCAGAACCAGAAACTAAGCAGCACACTTAGGGTTCTATTTATAAAAAAATACTGTGTAAATGTATCACAATCCAGGCAAATGTAACAAACAATACCCATAAGGTTGGGTGGCCTTTTCTCACCCAACAAATTCAATTAAAAATACTAACAACTACTTACAAGGCCATCCACTACTCTGCCCCCTGCTACATCAATAACCTAGTCTCAAAATCATTCTCTTCATTCCCTCCAAGACCTCCTGCTCTCTAGCTTCCTTGTCACTTTTTATGGTGAAGGGAAAAGTCCTGAAAGTCAGACTGCTTTGTAAACCCCGTAAAAAGGTGTATGACAGCCTCAGCTTGGGGCCCGAGCAGGCCACGCCCCCAAGCTTTTCACTCTGCCCATGAAGCTTAGTCATTGAGATAAAGATCCCATAGGGGGAAATAAATGTATAATTGGCTGTAAAAAAAAACAGGTAACAAGTGAACATTAGTCATACACTGGCATGACACAGCATGAAAAAGCTGATGTGCAAATGCAGAAAGAAAATATATAATGTCCAAAAAACACCACAGCATATAAAGGATAAATAATGGCATATAAAAAACAGTGATGGCGAACAATGAAAAAATAATAAAAATGGATATGAATCCAAAAGGGAATAACCCCCAAAAGCAACACAAAAACAAAAAAAAGAGAAAAAGGAAAGAAAAATCCCCCCAAAAGCATGAGATATGGAGTCCAAAAAAGTCATTTAACCACTTTCCTACTGGACACTTTTACCACCTTCCTGTCCATGCTAATTTTCAGCTTTCAGTTCTGTCACCCTTTCAATGACAATTACGCGCCCAGGCAACACTGTACCCAAACAATATTTTTATAATTTTTTTCAAACAAATAGAGCTTCCTTTAGGTGGTATTTATTCACCACTGGGTTTTTTATTGTTTGCTAAACAAACAAAAGAAGACTGAAAATTTTGAAAAACAAAAACGTTTTCATAGTTTGCTATAAAATTTTGCAAACATGTAATTTTTCTTCTTCACTGATGTGCACTGATGAGGCTGCATTGATGGGCACTAATGAGGCTGTACTGATGAGGCAGCACTGATGAGCATTGATGAGCACTGATAGGCTGCACTGATGGGCACTGATGAGGAGGCACTATTGGGCACTGATGATGCTGCACTGATAGGCAGCACTGATGGGCACTGATAGGTGGCCCTAATGGCCACTGGTAGGCAGCACTGATAGGTGACACTGATGTGGAGACACTAATGGGCACTGATTGGCAGCACTGATGGGCACTTATTGACAGCACTGCTGGGCACAGATTGGCACAACTGATGGGCACAGATTGGCAGTACTGGTGGGCACTGTTGGGACTGCACTGATAATCAGGACACTGATAATCAGTGCCGGATCATCAGTGCAAATGTCTCTTTTAGAGAAGCGATTATCATCTCTCTTCTTCTCTCCTCATGCTGTCAGCATGAAGAAAGGAGTGCTGATAACTGGCTTCTATTTACATCCATGTTCAGCTGTGATTGGACACAGGTGATCACGTGGTAAAGATTCGCTGACTGGCTCTTTACCTCAATCTGTGATCAGTCCTCCAGACACTGTGATCACAGAGCGCGCTGCCCTCGCCCTGTAGCGATGTAGGTGTAGATACGATCAAGGGAGGCCGTCATGTGACGGTCTCCCAGAATTAGCTGTCTATGCTGTAGCCGTCTTTCGTCTAAAGCTTGGTCAACAAGTGATTAAAAACTTGCATTCATTTTATTATCAACAAGCTTAAAAACAACACCTAAACTTGGATAAATGGACATCCTACAAGAGTGAACTCTTACATAATAATATATATGGGTAATGTATGAAGTAATCTTTATATGAGAGTCAAACTTGGCTTACAGGTAAAGACATATATTGAAGCATGGCTTGAAACAAAGTGATCTTTAATCTTCCCCACCACTAATCCAGGAAAACAAAGAGAAAAAAAACCCTGATGCCTGAATAAGCATGTGTATTGAGTGTGCTTATGTCATTAATGTGTGCTTAATGTGCTTATGTCATAAGTTAAACAAAAATCCTGGAAATCAAACTCAATCAAAAAAAGAGGAATCAAGATGATGAAGAACTGTTCGGTGAAGATGCAGATGATTCAGTGTGGAAATAGGGTTTTTAAGTGTGAGTTGGCAAGCGAAGTTATTAACATCAATAATCGTGGCAAAAAGATCAAAGTCAGTGGTAGGTGCAAAACTGAATACCCATGAGAGAACTCTGAGGGCTTATGGTGAAATAATCTGATTATAACGATTTTAAACATTCAAAGTGTGAAGAGAATGAAATTAATTAGACCAACAATGGCTTTTTGCTACCCCTTATTTTTTTCTTTTTTGTGAATTCTTTCTTTTGAGGCACCTGACTTTTTTGATTGGTGGGAGTCACTGTCATCTGAAAAAGATTCTCTAGGTTTGTGATTCCGATCAAGGGCAATTGCTATACAGGATGACTTTGAAAGAGCAGGGGTTTCCCCCCTCAGTGTCAGAAAAACTGACTCTCTTTGGTGTACTAGTAGTGCAGTCATCTTCCTTGACACCAAGTTTAAGTGAGCACTCTATTAGACAAACAGAAAGGGTCAGTAAATTTTTTTAGCTGAACAGGTGAAGCACAAAGAAGTCCTCCGTGGCTTTTTTTGAAAATTAGAAAAGCTTATGTTTACAGATGTGGAGCCTAGAGCGGCACCTGTAAATTTAGTTAAAGTGGTTGTAACCCTTAAAAAAAAGAAATCCTGTTCCCTTATAACAGGTTAAACATTGCTTGTGCTGTCTAACCTGTCCCTCTATAAGCTGTAAAAAACCTGTTTGATCCTGCCTGTTCCTGTGTTCCCCTTGGTATACCGTGGTCAGTTTACGTGCCTCTGTCATCCGCTGATCTCCTCTTTCCCCCTCTCCCCCTCCCTCCCTGCCTGTCAGCTCCTGTGTGTGTGAGCCATCTCTGTCCCCCTCCTGCCACTATTAGTACCAAAGTAAACTTAAACAAATTTCACTGCCTCTCTTTTATCCAGCCATAATACACTGTATATGCTCTTGATGCCTCTAAATACCTTTTTTCAGATCTGTTCTGGCCTGTCACGTGACTCACAGCCACTCTCCTCCCCCATCTAAGGGCTACAGTGGGAGGGCTGAGTGGCCAGCACAACGGTCGCTTGACCTCCCTGGTTGACATCAGAGGAAGATCTTGGTCCCTCCCACTGTAGCCGTAGATCGGAGTAGGAGAGCAGCTAGTAGTCACGTGACTGGCCAGAAGAGATCTGAACAAAAGGGATTTAGAGGCATAGTTTTCAACAAACATGTACACTGTGTAGGATGGCTGGATAAATCACTTTAGGTTTAGTCACAGTAAGTACATTCTGGAGCCTTGTCTTCCCATGCTCATCTCCAGGACATCTCCCGAGCCTCTCCCATCCTCTGTAACTCCCTACCCTAATCTCTCTGATTATCTCCTAGTCTGTCCACCTTTAGACATCTCCTGAAAACCCTTCTCTACAGATAGGCCTACCCTTCCCCCACCTAACAACTGTACTTTTATTTTACTGCATCAGCTCATCCCCCACAGTGATAACGTTTTGTATCTCTTGACCCTCCCTCTTAGATTGTAAATATGTTGTAAAGAGCTGCATGAAGGTCCTGGTATGGAACCAGACCTGAAGGTCTTGGTATGGAATTTAGGGGGACCCCCACGCCATTTTTAAAAAAAAAATTGGTTTGGGGTTCCCCTGTGGGGAAATCTCATGCCCTTTTTATCAATGAACTTTTATGTGTGTTGTCGGACCAACAATTCATATAGCAGCGAGTACTTTTAAATTACTTTTTTTCCTTTGAAATGTCATTTTGCTGTGAGACTGTTCTAAACACGGGAAACATGCGCCCATTTACAGGCATACTATAGACACCCACCAGGTACAAAATTTAAAGGAATATTACACTTTTATTGTTTCACTTTAAGCATTATTAAAATCACTGCTCCCAAAAAAACGGCTGTTTTTAAAACTTTTTTTTTGCATTGATCCTTGTCCCCTGGGGCAGGACCCAGGCCCCCAAACACTTTTTATGACAATAACTTGCATATAAGCCTTTAAAATTAGCACTTTTGATTATTCATGTTCGAGTCCCATAGACTTTAACAGTGTTTTTTGCCTGTTCGCATGTTCTGGTGCGAACCGAACCTCAGGGTGTTCGGCTCATCCCTGTCCCTGACTAGAAGTGGCTGCACAGAGGAGCCATCTTGCTTCTGCTGTTTGTCCTAAAATGCATCCGGAAGAGGTTGTCTATTTTTCTATTTTTCGTTACTGGTGACAGAGGATAATGAGTATTGCTGTCAGATATTGAAGAAGTGGGCCACAGATCAACTTTTAGAATGTATCAGTTTTGCTCATTCTCTAGTTTATCAGAGCAGTATGCTGTTTGAAAATGTTCAGCCTTTGATTCAGGTGTGTGCAGAGCTAGCGTTGTCCAGTACTCCGAAAGGCAGTGATGATTTTTCTCCTCCCTTCAGTTTGGATCAGGTTGAATCTCTGGTGTGGTTATTGGAGGATGACCTGATTTATTTCTTTGAGCACTATTCCTTATGTTCTCGGCAGTTGTTGGTAGAGTGTATTAAAGCAGTGCAGTCTCTGGTTAGACAGGCAGTATGTAAGCCGACTTTTGTTCAACCTTTACTACAGGCATGGTCAGATCTATTACACTCAGCCTCAGTCAGATTGCAACAGCCCATTCCTGCTGCCAGAGACCTGCCTGCTCAGTGGTCTCTCTCTCCATCACCCACAGCAACCACAGTCGCAGCCCAATATACCCTGCTACCAACTAAGTATCAGTATCCTGTTTCCACTTGCTGCACCTACCCTGCCTTCAACTCTTCTGCCTCTTCTCTGCTGCCTGCAACAATCCCACAAAAATCCCCCTTAGCTACTGCTCCTTCTTTTTTACTGTACTCCAGCTCTTATCTTTCAACAGCTGCACCCTCTACTTACAGCCCTGCAGTCACTAACAGGACTTCAGTGGCTAAACCTAAAGTTTTTCCCAACCCATACAATCCTGCCATTATCCCAGCCTGCTTCCACACCAGCCGATCTTCTCCAGCCTGCTTCCACACCAGCCGATCTACTCCAGCCTGCTTCTACGCCAGCCGATCTGCTCCAGCCTGCCTCCACACCAGCCGATCTGTTCGAGCCTGCCTCCACGCCAGTCAATCTGCTCCAGCCTACCTATAGGGATGAGCCAAACACCCCCGCACCGCACCAGAACAGAACATGCGAATAGACAAAAATTCCTACGAACAAACGAATAACGTTAAAGTCTATGGGACACGAACATGAAAAATCAAAGTGCTCATTTTAAAGGCTTATATGCAAGTTATTGCCATAAAACGTGTTTGGAGACCAGGGTCCTGCCCCAGGGGACATGTATCAATGCAAAAAAAGTTTTCAAAACTGACATTTTTTCAGGAGCAGTGATTTTAATAATCCTTAAAGTGAAACAATAAAAATGAAATATTCCTCTAAATATCGTGCCTGGGGGGCCCCCTTAGTATGCCTGTAAAGTAGCACATTTTTCTCGTGTTTAGAACAATAGCACGCCAAAATGACATTTGTAAAGGAAAAAATGTCACTTAAAACTGATTGCGGCTGTAATGTATTGTCGGATCCGGCAATATAGAAAAAATTCATTGAAAAAAACGGCATGGGTCCCCCCCCAGTCCATTACCAGGCCCTTTGGGTCTGGTATGAATATTAAAGGAACCCCTCACCAAAATGTAATAAAAAAATGCGTGGGGTCCGCACAGAATCCACACCAGGCCCTTTAGGTCTGGTATGTATATTAAGGGGAACCAATATTTTTTTTTTTTTAAATGGCATAAGGTTCCCCCCAAAATCCATACCAGGTCCTTATCTGATCACGCATCCTGGCAGGCCACACGAAAAGAGGGGGGGTGAGAGAACCATACCAGGCCAAATTCCCTTAACATGGGGAGGATGTTTTGGGATCCCCAAAAACATCTTGTCCCCATGTTGATGGGGACAAGGGCCTCGTCTCCACAAAGCTTGACACTTTTTTTGGTGAAATGGTAATGGTACAAAGTACCCCATACCCATTCACATGGGGGGGCAGGATCTGGGGTCCCCTTGTTAAAGGGGGTTTCCAGATTCCAATAAGCCCCCTGCCTGCAGACCCCCACAACCACTGGGAAATGGTTGTGGGGATGAGCCCCTTGTCCCCATTAACATGGGGACAAGATGTTTTGGGGGACCCCAAAACATTATCCCCATGTTGAGGGCATGTGGCCTGGTATGGTTCAGAAGGGGGGGTACTCTCTCATCCCCCCTCTTCACCTGCAGCCTGCCAGGTTGTGTGCTCAGATAAGGGTCTGGTATGGATTTTGGGGAGACCCCTACGCCAATTTAAAAAAAAATGGTCCAGGAGTCCCCTTAATATCCATAGCAGACCTGAAGGGCCTGATATGGATTTTGGGGGGACCCCCACACATTTTTTTTTCATTTTGGTGAGGGGTTCCCTTTAATATTCATACCAGACCCAAAGGGCCTGGTAATGGACTGGGGGAGGGAATCCATTGCATTTTTTTCAATTAATTTTTTCTATATTGCCGGGACCTGACAATACATTACAGCCACGATCAGTTTAAATTACATTTTTTCCTTTAGAAATGTAATTTTGCAGTGGTATTGTTCTAAACGTGGAAAAAATGCGCTAGTTTACAGGCATACTAAGGGGGCCCCCCAGGCATCAAATTTAAAGTAATATTTATTTTTTATTGTTTCACTTTAAGAAACGGCTGTTTTTAAAACTTTTTTTGCATTGTTACATGTCCCCTGAGCAGGGGTGGATCCAGGGGGGCAAAGCAGCAATTGCCCCCTCCGAGAATGCGGGTGAGTAAGTGGGCGTCCAGGCGTCACCGTGGGTGAGAGAGCCAGCGGGCTCCTCTGCGGGCGGCTTGCTTGGTGAGCAGCTGTGCGGCTCGGTGACAGTGTGTGAGCAGGCTGCTGGCCAATCAGGGAGCCGGCGGGCAGGGGAGCAGAGAGATGACATCATCTCTCACCACCTGGTGCCCGCCTGGCATCCCTGCAGTTCCACCCTCACTGTGCAGTGTGCAGGCAGCGGCAGCAGCAGAGAGATTACATCATCTCTCTGCTGCTTGACTGTTAGTCTGCTGCCTGACTCTGGGACACAGCAAGAGATAATTATAGCAGGCAAGTGACAATCCGCAACGTGTGGCATGGGACGTGGCAAGTGACAATCTGCAATGCGTGACAAGTGACAATCTGCAATGTGTGGCATGGGACGTGGCAAGTGACAATCTGCAACATGTGGTATGGGACGTGGCAAGTGACAATCTGCAACGTGTGGCATGGAACATGGCAAGTGACAATCTGCATCTGGTGATAGGTGACATGGCAAGTGACAATCTGCATCTGGTGACAGGTGACGTGGCAAGTGACAATCCGCAACGTGTGGCATGGGACGTGGCAAGTGACGTGGCAAGTGACAATCTGCAACGTGTGGCATGGGACGTGGCAAGTGACAATCTGCATCTGGTGGCAGGTGATGTGGCAAGTGACAATCTGCATCTGGTGACAGGTGACGTGGCAAGTGATAATCTGCATCTAGTGACAGGCGACGTGGCAAGTGACAATCGGCAATGTGCGGCAGGTGACAGTGGCAAGTGACACGCTCGGGGTTCCCACTGATTCTGCATTATGGTGAGTTGAACCATTTCATTTTTTATAACAATGTAATAATAGTAATAATGCACTTCAATCATCCTGACACCATAACAACCATAGTGCCATGATGATTGAAACGAGCCATTTCCCCGATAAATTTACCCCAAAACGTATTTTCTGGCAGTGCCCCTCCCAAGACTAGGCTCTGGATCTGCCCCTACCCCTGGGGCAGGACCCATGTCCCCATGACGTTTTTTTCAATGCTTTTTATCTATATTGCCTGGATCCGACAATACATTACAGCCGCAATCAGTTTTAAATGACTTTTTTCCTTTAGAAATGTTATTTTGATGTGGTACTGTTCTAAACACTGGAAAAATGCTCTACTTCACAGGCATACTAAGGACAACCCCCAGGCACAATATTTAAAGGAATATTTCATTTTTATTGTTTCACTTAAAGCATTATTAAAATCACTGCTCCTGAAAAAACGGCCATTTTAAAAACTTTTTTTGCATTGATACATGTCCCGTGGGGCAGGACCCAGGTCTCCAAACACTTTTTATGGCAATAACTTACATATAAGCCTTTAAAATTAGCACTTTTGGTTTTTCATGTTAATGTCCCATAGACTTTAATGGTGTTCTGCGGCTTTTCGAATTTGCCACGAACACCGCATAATGTTGGAACAGGTGAACACCCAATGTTCGACTCAAATTTACGTTTGAATCGAACATCGGGCTCATCCCTACCTGCCTCAACACCAGCCGATCTGCTCCAGCCTGCCTCCACTCCAGCCGATCTGCTCCAGCCTGCCAACGTGCCAGCCAGTCTGCTCCAGCCTACCTCTATGAATGCCAAAGGGGTTAGGCTAGCCTCTGATTGTCCTGAACCTAATGACCCACTTGATTTTGCTAATCCTGTGCCCGCTGTCCAGCCTGATGTTCCAGTACCCGCTGTCCAGCCTGTTCCTGTGCCTGCTGCCCTGTCTGCTGCTCTGGTGCCCAATGCCCAGCTTGATGATCTAGTTCCTGATGTTCCAGTGTCTGCTGTTCAGCCTGATGTTCCAGTGCCTCTACCTGCTGTTCAGTCTGATGATCCAATGCCTGATGCCCAGCTTGATGATCCAGTTCCTGATACCAACCTGATGTTCCAGTGCCTGCTGTTCAGCATGATGTTCCAGTGCCTGCTGTTTAGCCTGATGTTCCAGTGCCTGCTGTTCAGCCAGATGTTCCAGTGCCCACTGACCAGCCTGTTCCAGTGCCTGCTGCCCTGCCTGCTGTTCTAGTGCCCGATGTCCAGCTTGATGATCCGATGCCCACTGTACAGCCTGTTCCGGTGCCTGCTGACCAGTATGTTCCAGTGTACGATGCCCTGCCTGCTGCACCATTGCCCAATGCCCAGCTTGATGATCCATTTCCTGATGTTCCAGTGCCCGTCGTCTGGCCTGATGTTCCAGTACCCGCTGTCCAGCCTAATGTTCCAGTGTCCACTGACAAGCCTGTTCCGATGCCCGCTAACCAACCTGTTCTGGTGCCCGCTGTCCAGCCTGCTGTTCTGGTGCTTGATGATCCAGTTCCTGATGATTCAGTTTTTGATGCCCAACCTGTTGATCCTGTGCCCATTGCCCAGCTTGAAGTTCCAGTGCCCATTGCCCAGCCTGATGTTCCAGTGCCTGTTGCCCTGCCTGATGCTCCAGTGCCCGCTGCCCAGTTTGATGTGCCTGCTGCCCAGCTTGATGTGCCTCTGCCCGCTGCCCAGCTTGATGTGCCTCTACCCGCTGCCCAGCTTGATGTGCCCCATGCCCAGTTTGATGTGCCCTTCGTCCAGCCTGATGTGCCTCTGCCCATCGGCCAGCCTGATAATCCAGTGCCTATTGATCCAATGCCTGCTTTCCAGCCCCCCTCTGATGATCCTTTGACTAAATATTGGCTCGCTGTTATGGACTCTATGCTTACTGCCCTGCCAGATTGTCCTTTGGAGGGAAGGATTCCATCTGCCATTAAGTCTAACACATCTGAGTCTTTGGGTACCTGGTGTGGGTTACCTGTTCTGCCTAAGGTTCTTTTTTCAGTTGCCTCAATTGGGTCCCTCCTACAGTATGTTGCTCTGATGGTGCCAAAGCCTGGTGGTCACATCCGTCACAATTGGTAGCCATGTTTACCTTCAGGACCTTGGTAGTGGTGAGTTCCAGGGGAGTGGTAGAGCACCATATGTGCCTTGTCACAACCCGGATGTGATTACCACAACCCCAAGTGCATTAGGGGATCCGTGTCGGGTAACCAGTGCTTTAGGAAAACCAAGATGGCCGTTGAAATATGGAACAAGTCCTGGAGATCATGCAAGCTACTTGATTGTACCCCAGCCTTGGGACGCCTAAGGTTTTGAGGGATCAAATATCCTATACTTTCAAGGACCCGATCGACAGGATATCTAGCCAGTTGCATAGCCCCAGCAGCGGGGTACTTAGCCAGTTACCAGACCTAGGCAGTGGAACACCTAGCTTCCTTTTGGATCCCGGCAGCAAGGCTTCTTATTTGGAACCCGGCACTCCTTGGACTTACAAGACATTATTTTTCTCTTGGGACTCTTTCAGCTGTGACTGTTTGGAGCATCCAGAGGTTACTCCTTCAAGGGCGGTACTGTCAGGAAAGGTTTTACCTGCTGGTGGCGCTGTGCTCCCAGATCTCTGGGCTGCAGTTCCAGTGTCCACCAGCAGGAGTCTCTCAGCATTCAGGAGCTGACATCATCTCTTGCAATCAGGCATCACCTGGGACTGATTGCAGGAAGTGTATTTAAACCTAGTAAATGCTAACAAACCTTGCCTTGGTATTTTATTCTTGTGCCCTGACCTGTGTTCCTGGATCATGTGTTCCTGAATCCTGTGTTCCTGAATCCTGTGTTCCTGAGCCCTGTATCAATTCCTGGACCCCTGCCCTGCAGCCTGATACCCCCCGCCTGCTTTCTCTGTCTCCTGTTGTCCTCTCTCTGTCCCATCCTGCTCCCTGCTCTATATGATTGATCTCCTGTGTATGACCCTGGCTTGCTATGATTAAGATTGAATCCCACACCTGTATATACATTTGGTTTAGGTAGTCTATTGATGTGTCACTGTGGTTGGTTGCTGGTTGTTATACTGTTTGCTATATTTGTGGTGCTTTTACTTTGTGTACTCATTTATCTTTTAATAAATGATATTACTTATACTGAACCTGTGCTTGGCATTTCTGTGACAGTCCACATATTTCTGGTCACACTGGTTCCTGACAATATGTGTGTGATAGTTTCTACTTGTCGGCTGTCGCCGGGCAAATGTAACATAGAAAAATAGCTACAGTATAAGAACATTATATCATGAGACTTAACATTCACCAATAGAGAAAATAACCGAACACTATAGGCTAAGAACATTTAATAAGCAGGAAAAATAATATGAGGGGGAACTCAGCACTGTATACAGTGTATAGAGATTTCTGTGTAAACGGTGAATGGGTATTCATCCAAACTGACCTCCAACTGCAGTGTGAAGTGAAACAGTTAGCAGAGGTATTATTAATTTTGACTGAGAGAATGCAAACAAATAGCAGGGAAAGTGTATACATACATAAATGAATAAAAACAGCACAAAAAACGAATTATATGGAGTCACCCCCAAATTCCATACTAGATTTTAGGCGGAAAACCCATGAAAAAAACAAGAAAAAAAAGCATGCGGTCCCACTCAAAATCTATAGCAGACCCTTATCTGAGCATCCAGCCTGGGGGGCCAGGAAGGAATGGTATGAGCATGTGCTCCTTTCTCCAAAGGGGGGTACCTTGCCAAAGGGGGGCCATTGCAAAGTACATCTTGATGTCCATAAGGACAGGGACTCTTTTCCCAAAATCCTGGACCAATAGTTGTTGAGGGCTATCAGTGTTTTTTGGAATCTGGAAGCCCCCTTAAAAAATGAGGGAGCTCCAGACAATGCCCCTCTAAATGAGTAAAGGTTATTCAGTACCCCCTACTCTGTCAAAAAAAGTCAATAGAAAGAAAACAAGCACACAAACACGAATATTAAGTCCTTTAATAAAAAAACACCTCACAATGTAAATTCACCATCAATCATGTCATCCAGTGATGCAGATCCACATCAGTCACAATGACTGATGCTTGCCAAAAGGAAAAAAAAACACGTCCAAACCCATTGCTTGACTTCCATGACATGACATCTCCCAGTCCCCACTGACTCAATACAAGCAATGGGTGGGGTCTCCCAGGTGACTTAATTGACCAACTTTATTTGGTCAATGACTTCACTGGGATATCAGTGGCATCATTGTCCAAATATGGTCATGTCCATATATGGTTAATAACATCATCCAGGAGACTCTGTCCTAACTGTCACCAGCACGCTTTGTTTTTTGGCAGGAGGCAAGCAAATGAATGTGTCTCGGCAGACAGTGTTCTTTTCAACTGGCAGGTCAGTGAGCATTGGTCATCATGACTGATGTGCATCTACATCACTGGAAGATGTGTACATCACTGGAGATGTGATTGATATTGGATGTAGATCATGGGACATATTTATTTCTTAATTAAAGGACTGTTGATAATTGTGTGTGTTTATTTGCAAAATTAATTTTTTATAAATAGACCACAAAGTTTAGCATTTGTCAGGAAGATTTATTATATGAATATACTGAGTATATATAATAATGGTTGAATCAAAAATGCTTCCACTTTAGGCATGCAGCGTTTGTGCTGGAGACAGCACTGGACTGACTAGTTCAGCAGATGGGTGATAGTGTGAGCGAGTGGGGGGAGTTCCTCCAGTAGATTGTGTCCAATGTAAGATCATTGCAGTAGGAATACAAATAAAGATAATGACAATTGAGAGATCTAAAAATAAACAAAGGCAAAAAATCTGACTATACGTCAGATTTTAAGAGGTATGTATAGGTTTGTATATATATATATATATATATATATATATATATATATATATATATATATATATATATATATCCCCAAACGTATGTGTATACTGTCTATATACTAATTTAAAGATCTTTTTTTCCTTTTTTTTCCTTTATTTCATGTCAATGACCTGTATAAAGGTTGTTAGGAAAATGCATTTTCACTGGATAATTTTAAGCTAGGTAGCTGTGTAGGCTGCGTGTGAATGTGAGGGGATACTTGGTATGTACTGATATTTTGCTGCCAACTGTTAAATGGAAAAAATTCCCAAGCTGGATTTCTATTTTCAAGATTCCTGTGGGAAAATATGACAATAGATGAGTTAGAAAACACTTATATTTTTGACAGAAGACAGTTTTTTGGGGGGGCAGGGGGTATTGAGGAAAGGGTGGCTGGAGTGGTGCTGGGAAGGGGGAGGAGAGAGGGGAGGGAGGGCAAATAGTATATCTCTATGAAACATAAACAAAATAAACAATGAGTTTAATTTATGTATTTATTTATGTTTATTTATTTACTTATGTATTTATTTTATCTATTGGCAGAATAGATTTACAGATCACCTAGAACACTTGGGGGGGGGATTTACTAAACCTGGTGCACACAGAATCAGGTGCAGCTGTGCATAGTGACCAATCAGCTTCTAGAAGTTATTGTTAAAGCTTAATCGAACAATCTAGAGATAGAAACTGATTGATTACTATGCACAGCTGCACCACATTCCATGCGCATCAGTTTTAGTAAATCCCCCTCTCTTCACAAAAAGGAGTCTACACTATAGTGATCCTATAACAGATACACACACACACATACCACAAGACAAGTTGCAAGTAGAAGTCAAATAACCTTCAAAGGCTTAAAGTGATACTAAAGTCTTGTTTTTTATAGTTAAAAATAACAAACACGTTATATTTACTTGCTCTGCGCAGTAGTTTTGCACAGAGCAGCCCAGATCCTCCTCTTTTCTGGTCCCTCGCCAGGCCTTACTATGGGGCCACCTGAGCCGAGCCACAGCTCTGTGTGTCCATTTAGACACAGAGCCGTGGTGCGGCCCCGCCCCCTTTGTCTCCTCATTGGCTGACTGACTTTGATTGACAACAGTGGGAGCCAATGGCACCACACTGCTGTCTCAGCCAATGAGGAGGGGAGTCCCGGGCAGCCGAGACATTCCTGCAACATCGCTGGATCTATATGGCTCTCAGGTAAGCATTAGGGGGGCTGAGAGGAGCCGCTGCACACAGAATGCTTTTTATCTTAATGCATAGACTGCATTAAGATAAAAAAAAAAACCTTCTGCCTTTACAACCACTTTAAGCATAACACATGCATTTTTTCATTACTGTGCATTATCTGTCAATTTTTATGTTTCAAAATAATGTGTTCAACTCAATAAAGGCTTTATCACACAATCAGCTGAATTTACTACATGCACATTATACAATCAATTTTACAATGTTTTGTGTGTAAACGTCAGCTCACAAAGGTTATTGACTGAGTTTATATCTCTAAAATATTATTATCTTCTTGTCAGTAATACTTGTGAGGTTCTAGGAGGTATATATTGAGGAGAGCACAAAAAGGAAATAAAAGTGCAGAGAAAAAAAAATGTGATTCAACACCTGTGCAGTATTTGTGTATGAGAAATATTTTTTTTTCAGTGACAACATTTTTATGATTTGAAATGAGTGTAATTAAAGTCCAGCTCCAGCCAAAACTTTATTTAATTGCAGATCGCATGGAGAAGAGTCAGAGCCTCGTCTTGATAGGAAGTGAGGGAAATCTGTTCTATGGGAACCCAAACATAAACCTAAACTTTTTTAGTTTAGGGTAAGGGTTAGAATTAGCGATGATAGATGCTACCATGGGTTACTAGTGAGTCCTGTTTGCATCTTTGTTACATCTTAATGTCATTGATGTCCTGCAACCTCTTTGCGGCCTGCCCCTGTCTGCATGCACCATAGTGATAACAGGAAGTTCTGCTCTATTGAAAGCCTATCCTATAAGTCAAATCACCTTAAAAAGTGATTTAAAAATAAACATAAAGCTTTTTGTTTAAAAAAAAGTGAGGGAGAGGCATAGCACCAGTGAGACAGGATGTGATCCAGGTACACTCATAGAGGAGTGTAGGAAGCAGCCATCATATTCCACTGGGTCACAGAGCCTCAAAGGTGCAGGGCACTGTTATCCCATGTGCCTCTACCCACAGTTCATCTGTGTAGAATTTTTACCAACTCATGTGACGTAGACTGCTCTCTAGTAATTGAAGTTTGTACCCAAATAGCATTTAATAGGCCAATATCATGGTCATTTGGGTGACACCTTTATGAAGAAACACATGACTTCTTACCACACAGCACATGAATGCCAACTATTGGCAGTAAAGAATTAAAGCACTCTTCCTCCTCTGTTCAGCTCTTCCCCCATAACACAAGATACAGGGGTATCAGTGGTTTACCTTATTCATTTTTGAGAGGGTAGTAGGGTCAGCATAGTGCAATGCAAAGTAGGGGCAAGCATAGGCTGCTTTTTTCTGATTATCTATCAACCCCAACCTGCCATCTTCAGCTGTAGCAATCAGCAGGCAAGTTTCTTTGCCCCAGCTTCTGGAATGGAGGAGAAATGAAGCCCCAAGCCACCCTCATGCTCAATAACTCAGTGTCAGTATAGCAAAATTAATATATATACAGTATCTCACAAAAGTGAGTACACCCCTCACATTTTGTAAATATTTTATTATATATTTTCATGTGACAACACTGAAGAAATGACACTTTGCTACAATGTAAAGTAGTGAGTTTACAGCTTGTATAACATTGCACATTTGCTGTCCCCTCGAAATAACTTAACACACAGCCATAAACCATTGGCAACAAAAGTGAGTACACCACTAAGTGAAAATGTCCAAATTGGGCCCAATTAGCCAATTTCCCTCCCCAGTGTCTTGTGACTCATTGGTGTTACAAGGTCTCAGGTGTGAATGGGGAACAGGTGTGTTAAGTTAGGTGTTATCGCTCTCACTCTCTCATACTGGTCACTGGAAGTTCAACATGGCACATCATGGCAAATAACTCTCTGAGGATCTGAAAAAAAGAATTCTTGCTCTACATAAAGATGGTCTAGGCTATAAGAAGATTGCCAAGACCCTGAAACTGAGCTGCAGCATGGTGGCCAAAACCATACAGCTGTTTAACAGGAGAGGTTCCATTTAGAACAGGCCTCGCCATGGTCGACCAAAGAAGTTGAGTGCACGTGCTCAGCTTCATATCCAGAGGTTGTCTTTGGTAAATAGACATATGAGTGCTGCCAGCATTGCTACAAAGGTTGAAGGGGTGGGGGGTCAGCCATTCAGTGCTCAGACTATACACCGCACACTGCATCAAATTAGTCTGCATGGCTGACATCCCAGAAGGAAGCCTCTTCTAAAGATGATGTACAAGAAAGCCCACAAACAGTTTGCTGAAGACAAGCAGACTAAGGACAGGGATTACTGGAACCATGTCCTGTGGTCTGATGAGACCAAGATAAACGTATTTGGTTCATAAGGTGTGAAGCATGTGTGGTGGCAACCAGGTGAGGAGTACAAAGACAAGTGTGTCTTGCCTACAGTCAAGCATGGTGGTAGGAGTGTCATGGTGCTGCTGGCACTGGGGAGCTACAGTTCATTGAGGAAACCATGAATGCCAACATCAGAGATTGGGCCTCAGGGCAGTATTCCATGATGATAACGACCCTAAACAGACCTCCAAGATGTCCACTGCCTTACTAAAGAAGCTGAGGGTAAAGGTGATGGACTAGTCAAGCATGTCTCCAGACCTAAACCCTATTGAGCATCTGTGGGGCATCCTAAAATGGAAGGTGGAGGAGCGTAAGGTCTCTAACATCCACCAGCTCCATGATGTTGTCATGGAGGAGTAGAAGAGGACTCCAGTGGCAACCTGTGAAGTTCTGGTCAGCTCCATACTCAAGAGGGTTAAGGCAGTGCTGGAAAATAATGGTGGCCACACAAAATATTGACACTTTGGGCTCAATTTGGACATTTTCACTTAGGGGTGTACTCACTTTTGTTGCCAGTGGTTTAGACATTAATGGCTGTGTGTTGCGTTATTTAGAGGGGACAGCAAATTTACACTGTTATACAAGCTGCACACTCACTACTTTAAATTGTAGCAAAGTGTCATTTCTTCAGTGTTGTCACATGAAAAGGTTTAATAAAATATTTACAAAAATATGAGGGGTGTACTCACTTTTGTGAGATACTGTAAATAAAAAGTGCTGCATCACCTTATCACCTTAACCAGACACCAATCTCTGAATTAAGGTGGAAACCTGTACCAGTCTAGCCCACCATTTTTACCTGAAATGCTATATTTGATCTACCCCATACAATCAAATAGATAAGTGAAGTAGACGTATCTATGTGTGTATAACCGCCAGCAATTGTATAGCCAAATCTCATCAACTCAAAGCTGCAGTTTATGATTAATGGTGGAAACATCTATCAGTTTAGCCTGATCACATATAACATCAGTGATACAGTAAAATATATCCAGTGAGTGAATTAGTCACCAAATTGCAATTTATAAATAATGGTGACACCTTCAAAGTTGCTTGAAAACCCTAAATACAGTAATAAAAATAAGTAAAAACAAACTTATACTAATAATTTGAAATAAAAAACATATATCAGTGTCATTAAATTTGATTGGGGCTTATACATAATGGTGGGAACCTCCAATGGTGAGTAAACCTATTAAACAATTAAAAGAAAAAGGGCATATGTGAAGTATCCAAAATTGAACAGATTGTCAAAGAAACTAATAAGACAGTGTTTTATAAAAGCCCCTATTGTGTCTCTGTGTGAAAAGAGCTGCTGCTGCAGCTTCCCTCTGCTGGACGGTTGGGATATCTGGCACCCTGCTGCATACTGGATCCTTCCAGGACTACCACAACCGCTGGACTCCTCTTAATATGATGAGCCTTTTTACTTCAGACTTATAGTAAATGTTTTTAATCCTTTGGCAATAAAGTTGTGGTGTTTCTGCACTTAGAGGCACCTTCTTTTTGTCTTTTCTTCCTCAGAGTTGTTGCTTCCCTATTGGCGTGCTGCCCTAGTGCTTGTTATTGACGTTTATCAGCCAGATCCATATCCATCCTATTGGGGACATCCTCTCTTGTCAAATGCTGCTATCCTTCATCCTCTCACCCTGATTGTGTCTCAGTGCGCCTTGCGATTTTATTATTTAAATCACCACGTGCTGACCTCCACCAGTCACACCATCCGCTCACCTCAATTATATAACCTATATAACTGATAGGTATAGGTATGCTTTCTCCACCAGGGAGTTTACAAAAAAAGGGGGGGTTGAAGTACAGCACTGCGCTAGAAAAACTGAGCAAAAAAATAACAGCTAACACACCTATAGACTAAAGGTAAGGGATAACAAATAAAATAAAAAGTGTAGCGCTATAAGCCCAAGAGTAAAATAATGAATGTGTCAAAACCTAATCTATTGTACAAACATAAAAAACAACCATCAATAAGTGCATATAAACATATAAAAAATATAAAAAATCTATTACCACCTTAAATGGCCATAAGTATAAATTGCACCATAGAGTAACACTGTGTTGTGTATCAAAAAATTCAAAGTGAAAAAACTAATTGAAAAATCTTAATTATTAAATGTAAACATTAATAAAATATAATATAATTGGAAGACCGTGAAGGTCCAACCAATCTAACACCATAAGCTATTGTGAATAAAAGTGTCCTGAAACATAAAAAAAGTCCACAATGTTGGTTCTGTAGAGAAAACTTGAAGAAAATAAGCCACCACCAAAAAGTCTATGGAGGTTAAACGCTAAAAATGGTGGATCTGTAGCTCCCCAGGTTCACAAGTAGAAAGAATCAACCGGATCTGGTAGGTAGGTGAACTATAGAAAAACCACAAGTGGACAGAGGATCTAAAATGGTGCAGAGGCCATCACCAGAGACATCAAGAGGCTTACCAGAACTTTATGACTTGAAAAGACATACGTCATACAAGTCAAAAAGGCTTATTGACCAACCGGTCTGGACGATAGGTCTCTTCAGATGTCGTCAGCATACAGCAGAAAAGGGGCGTGATAATACAACTTCCAAATCCATAGGCATTCCGATATCAGCCCAACGGGTATTCATATGCCATGCGAGAATTAAAAAAACTCACATAGCGTGATAACGTTTAAACAGTAGTTTATTCAAAAATATATAAAATAGACTCACATGTTAGAAGATCAAAATCAGCTCTTCTAACATGTGAGTCAATGCACTTATTGATGGTTGTTTTTTATGTTTGTACAATAGATTAGGTTTTGACACATTTATTATTTTACTCCACCAGGGAGTTTCACTCTTCTCCAGGTGACTGTTCTTCAAATTCACTATTTTAGACTCTCCAGGTTTTATTCTGCAGACCACCAACATGGAATTTACCACTCACAATAATACTCAAAAAGAACCAAAAAATATCATCATCGTGTTTCAAATTACAAACTCTAAATGTTTATTAAAAAGCTAGAAAACCACTCACATTTAAAAGTGCACTAAAATGTGTGCACAGCGATATACAGCATGTGTAGGTACACTTGCCCTTTAAGGAGTTTTTACAGCCTCACAAGCCACTATCACCTCTCAAGCAGCCTGGACAGTGTCACTTCTGGTCTGGCATGATAACGTCATAAGCCCCGTCCTGATGCGTTTTGTTACCAGTCACATGACTTCGTCAAGGGGAAAAAGAGGTCACCAGGCCTATTGCTTTCTTATATACTGGACTTAAATCGGTTGTTAACCCACTGCAACTAAATCATCTTATCCCCTCTGTACCATAATAACAAGTATCCCTGTGCCTGTGTTATGTAAAAAATCCTCCGTTCTGTACCTATATGAGCTCTGATCCCGGCGCTCAGCTGATTCCTCGGCTCTATTCACTCTGGCTCTGAGCCCTCCTGCAGACGTCAGACAGGGAGGAGGGGAAGAGAGAAGAGAGAGAGCCGACAGTCAGCTGAGCGCCAGGAGCAGAGCTCATATAGGTACAGATCGGAAGATTTTTTACAGGAACACTTGTTATTGTGGTACAGAGGGGATAAGATGATTTAGTTGCAGTTTTGAGAGCAGCAAGAGCGTATGAGCAGACAGGCAGGGAGGGGAGGGGGGAGGAGGACAGAGGAGACGCAGGAGACAGATAGCAGAGCTGCGGATGATGGAATTACAAAAACTGACCACAGTATCAGCCATGATATACAGTGGTCAGTTTGCAGAGGGGAGGGCATAGCCAGGCAGGATCAGCCAGGTTTTTTGTGTGTTACAGGGGACCAAATGACACAACACAAGCACTGTGCTGTATAACATGCTTTAAGGAAACAGGACTTTTTTTTTTTTTGGGTTAACACTTTATGTGTCTTTGGTTGCTAAGTGACCAGTGCCATCTATCCAATCACTCAGTATACATTACCATTTTGCCAACCCTGTGACAGAATTAAGAAAAAAACGGAATGGGGCCCCCCAAAATCCATACCAGGCCCTTTGGGTCTAGTATAGATTTTAAGGGGAACTCCATGCCAAAATTAAATAAAAAAAACTGCGTGGGATCTGCCCCAAAATCTATACCAGGCCCTTTGGTATTTTTTAAAAAATTGGCGTGGGGCCAGACCATTATCAGAGCAAGCAGCCTGGCAGACCAGGAAAGGGTGGATGAGCGAGCACCCCCCCTCCTGAGCCATACCATGCCATGGGGAGGGGGCTTTGGGATCACCCCAAACCACCTTGTCCTCATGTTGATGGTGACAAGGGCCTCGTCCCAACAACCCTGGCCATTGGTTGTCGGGGTCTGTGGGCAGCGGTCTTATTGAAATCTGGAAGCCCCTTTTAACAAGGGGGGCCCCAGATCCTCGCCTCCCCATGTGACTAGGTATCGGGTACATTGTACCCCTACCCATTCACCAAAGAAAAGTGTCAAAAAGTAAAAACCACAACAGACAGTTTTTCACAATTTCTTTATTAAAAAAGAAAAAAAAGTGTCCCGCCATGTCCATCCATCTTCAGTCATGTCGCCCGAAGGACCGGAAAAATAGAAAAAAAAAAGCTCCACCTTGATGGGAGGCCTCCCGGCGACTGCTGTCTCTTGGCTGTGACAGCTGTTATATAGGCAAGGGCGGGGCAACCAGGTAATGTAACTGAGTGACCCCACCCCTTCTGACATCAGGTGATGTCAGACTGAGCGGGGTCATCTGGTTACCTCAGCAGGTAGCCCCACCCTTGCCTATATAACAGCTGTCAAAGCCAAAAGAAATTAGTCGCCGGGAGGCCTCCCGTGGAGGTGGAGTTTTTTCATTTTTTTTCTATTTTTCGGGTCCATCGGGCGGCGTGATTGATGATGGATGTACGTCGCGGGACCCTTTTTTTCCCTTTTTAAAGATTGTCTGTGGATTTTACTTTTTGACACTTTTTTGGTGAATGGGTAGGAGTACAATGTACCCAATACCCATTCACATGGGGGGGCGGGATCTGGGGGCCCCCTTGGGAGTCAAAACAAAAGGAGGGGCCCTTCAAATGTCCCAGGTTACAATAGACCACAACATGTGTACATTGTACCTATTATCATCAAGAGGGATAGGAAGGTAAAAAGAAGGAGATATAGGAAGGAGTAGAGAAGAGAATAAAAAAAGGGGGAGAAGAAGAATTGCATGGAATAAAGGTAAGCTAGGGTGACCACTACCATCTAAAAAAAGGAAAACAAAAATCAAAGATGGTGAATAAAAAGTGGCATAAGGTAAAAGAGGAGGGGGAGATATTGTTATAAATCCCATGTTGGTTAAGTGGAAAGTTTTCCTCGCAATTTATCCGAAGTCGAGTAATGAAGCCAAGGGTACCACAATTTATTGTGCTTTTCCCATGCATCCAATTCTCTAACTTGCTTCTCCTCCATGAGCATGAAATAATTTAAGTCTACCCATAAATTTAGGGGAGGTGAAGTATTGGATTTCCAAAATCTGGAAATAGACTGTCGCGCCGCAGATAAAAAAAATCTGAGGAGACAAGATTTTTGAGCTTTAGTGGGGCCCCGCAAACTGGATAGAAGTTTGATCTTAGGAGAAGGGGTAAGAGACTCATCATAGATTTCATTATAGATATGAAAGATCTGCTTCCAAAATGATCGAATTCTGCTACATTCCACCCATATATGCAGATAGGTCTCCCTTGTTCCACGACAGAGCATACATCAGAAGTTTCAGGGAAAATACGGTTAATCCGGTTTATTGAAACCGGGTCCCTGTACCATTTATATAGCAATTTGAATTTTTTCTCCTGCACATAACAAAAAATTGAGGATTTGTGCATGAACAGGAATGCGATTTGCCATACCTCAGGGGTGATTTCGACTCCCAAACCTCTGGACCATAAGTTTGTGTAAGTGGGTAGCGTGCAGTGTGTGTGTGAAAGGATGTCTTTATATATCAGTGTGGCAAAGTATCTGAGAAAGGGCACACAAACCTTCAAAGGTCATCAGGGGTCTATGAACTTGTCCTAAAATATGTAAATTCTTACAATATTTTGTCAGGCGGAGATATGTCAACCAGTTATTGAGACTGTGGGGTTGTCCTGCTGGGTTCTGAAAAGGCCAAGCGTGGGTACTACAAAAGAACATGCAGTAGGCCACGATGGTCTGTCAGACGTGCCAAAGACCAGGACACCACCACCGTCAGGCAATGCTGGATTATCAAAGAGTGTTAAAGAGCTCAGTTCCGAGGAAAGGGAAAACGGCCATCAACGGCGATACCTGAAAGAAAGCAGTGCCGAGGTCAGCAGCGACAGTGATGACAGCAACCGATAGGTGGTACCGTATCCTCACAACAGTGCACTTAAGTCTATAGGGGACATATCCTGTTCGACCACCGAAGAGGATTTTGTGAAAGGACATGGAAACCATTTGAGCAGGCGAGAGAATAGGGTCAAAGTGTGATATATCTCAAAGTTGGGAAAACTCGTTCCGAAGCCAGATTTGGGAGTGCATAAAAGTTTGTGTTTCAAACGGGATAAAAGTTATTGCCATAAGAACTTTATTGCAAGAGAATGTAAGGTACAGAAGAAGGCTATTGGAAGGTTAATAGGTATGGCTTGGAAGAGGTATAATAGCTTGGGCAATATGTCAATCTTCAGAACATTGATACGCCCAAATCAGGGAAGATTCAAATGATGCCAGGATTCTAAAAACCGTCTGATTGATTTTGGTTAATAGGGGACTATAGTTGAGAGAATACAGATCCTGTAGACAATGTGGGATCACAGTGCCTAGGTATTAAATTGACTTTGTTTGCCAATGAAAAGGGAAGTTGTTCTGGAGGGTAGATAATTAAATATTTAAAGCTTCGGTTTTGGAAATATTCAATTTAAAATTGCTGAAAGATCCAAATCCCTCAAGCTCATGTAAAAAGGACGGGATACTGTTATGAGGCTGAGTAACATAGAGCAATAAGTCATCAGCACATAAGGATAATTTACAGTGAGCTGAGGGAGTTTGAATGCCATGAAAGGAGGGATTATTATGTATAGCTTGTGCTAGGTGTTCAATGACTATAGCAAACAGTAAGGAGGAGAGGGGGCAGCCCTGTCTGGTACCATTCGCTATACAGAATTTGTCAGATTTTGTCCCTATAGCCAAAACTGCTGCAGATGGAGAAGAGTAAAAGGACAATATATTAGGGCCTAAGCCCAAGAAACGGCCAGTTAACCCTGTCAAATGCCTTTTCGGGATCACAAGTCAAAAGACATGTAGGGAGATGTTGCTGGTGGACATACGAAATAAGGTGGAGAGTCTTACTCATATTATCCCTAGCTTCCCACCCAAACATAAAGCCAACCTGGTCTCTATGAATCAAAGTTGGCCAAAGGGGCCTAAGCGATTTGCAATGATTTTGGAAAAAAGCTTCAAATCCACATTTAAAAGTTAAATGGGTCTGTAGTTCCCGCATACAGATGTGTCCTTTCCAGGCTTGGGCATAGCTAATATCTGAGCCTGTAGCATCTGAGAGGAAAAAGGGTGTAAATCATCAATTGTCTCAAAGGCCTTCAATTGGGGCTAGGAGAGGGGCGAAAGTCTTATAGAATGGGGGGGAACCCATCCGGTTCTGGGATTTTCCCACTTTTGAGGCCCTTAATGAGTTGTAGGTTTTACGTAGTCTGGAATGGGGAATCTAGGTCTGTACTATCTTTCTCAGATATGATGGGCAGAGACGTTTCCTGGATGTATGTGGACTCATCTGTAGTGCCCGGTGTAGAGGTGGAAGTTGAACCCGTAGGGGGGTAAATTATACAGTGATGAGTAAAATTGCCTGAATTGGGCTACTATATCTGAATTCTTGTGAACTTTAGAGTTGGTAGTGGTGAGGATGTAAGAGATAGACTGTCTGTGTTGTTGCAGGTCGATAATGCGAGACAAGTGTTTGCCACATTTGTTCGCTTGGAAATAATGAGCATGGCACATTTTATCTCTCAATATGAGGGCGCAGTCTGCAAAAAGGCATAGGAGGTCTCGTTGGGCATTGGACATCTCCATTAATGTTGCAGAGTCTAATGTGCATTTGTTGGTAGATTCAAGGGAGGAAATAAGGTGTAGTAGACATTTAGTGTCTGCTGTATGCTCACGTTTCAGTCTAGATCCATGCTGGATAAAAATTACCCATAAAACACATTTCAGTGCCTCCCACTTTGTCAAGAGATTGGTCTGGTCGTTAACGTGATCACGGATAAAGTCACTTATAGCTTGAGATACAGAATGGGAGCATGCTATATCATTCAGGAGGTAGTCGTTCAGATGCCATGTTCGCTCTTGATTGTGCTTAGGTATACGACCCAAGGTTAGGTGAACTGGCGCGTTATCAGACCACAATCTAAGTCCAATTGAAGAGGAGGGATCATAGTCTGAAAGGGATTAAGAAATACGAATATAATCTATCCTGCTGTAGGAATTGTGTGCTGTTGATTAGAAGGTTTAATCCATTTAAGTTTAAGTTTAATCAGTAGGATATAATATTCATCATACATCGGTCAATGATAATTGTGACAAGAGAGAGCATAATTTAGTCAATGTAGTTGGTGTAAGTGATGATTACCAGTAGGGATGAGCGAACGGTTCGGCCCGAGCATAAGTTCGGGCCAAACTTTGTTGTTCGGTTGTTCGGCGAACAGCCAAACAAACAGGTCATTCGACCGTTTGTTCGCCCCCCTGAATCGACCACAATGCATTGAGGCGCTGAACAGTGCATTGCAAGCCCTGATTGGCTGAAGCAGTGAAAGCTTCAGCCAATCAGAGCACAGAGCACTTTCAGAATAATGACTGGACACCGTCATCATAACTTTAGCCAATAATGGCTCATTCCCGCTCCACAGTATAAAAGTATTCTTTCAATGGCAGCCATTTTCAGTGTGATTTCGGCGTGGAGAGAGATAGAACAGGGCTCTGTTCAGTGCTATCAGTTAGTTAGTGTGCTATACTGTGCTATTTTGCTTCAATTGTCAGTGTAGAATAATAGTTTAGTGTCAGTCTAGGGATAGTGTGAGTGTAGTGAGGAGGACCATAATTCAGCTTTGCATAGTGTGCAGCTAGAGTAGGGACAGCTCAGATAGTTTCACTGTAGTGTAGTGAGACCGTGTCATTCATACATACATTAGTGTGGAGTAGGGACAACTCATATAGTTTCAGTATGTATGTGTGATGAGTGAAAATGCTCCAAAACACCTCCCCCCACTAAAAAAAAACAAAAAACATGTGGGAATGTGAGTTCCCGCTATGCAGAGATGTGAACGGGACTTGACAGCTGAGTGTTTCTGTCCACTCCCTTTTATGTACTTGTATAAATAAGGCCATACACTATGAAATCTGATTGTTTATTGTGTATTTAGTGAGAAGGGTGATCACTGAATGATTGCATTTCATTTAAAAAACATGCAGCTGGGAATGGGAGGGTAGATGATGCAGGGTGTGTGATAATGAGATGAGCTGGTCAGCTCCTTCCTGTGTCATGACCTAAAGTATGTAAGGACGTAAGACAGAAGCAATAGATATGTTTTGAATCATGGATGTAGGACAGTAAGGTACGTGTCTGTAGACTTTATGGAAAGCTTTGATATTTTTGCAAAAAAAGTACATGAATGCTATATTGGTACATAGGGGAGTTGGAATTTAGAAAAAAAAAAAAAGGTGAACTTAGCCTTTAATGTGCTTAGCTTGGAAAGCTTCTGTGGGAGGTTTGAGGGCCCTGCGCATCCCAGAGTCTGCTTAGATAGACCTGATAAGAGCATGACTGGGTTTTGTTGAACAAGATGGAGTCTTGTAAGGGGGCAGCTTGCATAATTTCAGCTTTAATTTTAAAGAAGTGAATTCTGCAGTTTACATCTCTTGAGAAAGCTGGATTGGGGTTGAGGGGGTCCCAGAGCCCTGGAACGAGTAAAAGAGTGTCCGATCTCGCCTCCTTTGTGGGAGCCGCTAGGTCAGTGACCCTCGCTGCTGCTGTGCCTTACCATTACAGGCTGTGTGGTGGTAGTTAAGTGCCGGGAGAGCCGTGAGAATCTCGGTCAGAGCGGGAGCCGAAGGAATCCGTGTTATATCCCGCCATGCGCCAGGCCACGCCCCACAGTTATTTATTTACCTATGTTTATCTCCTAACACAGTGGTCAAGTATAAATGCATGCATATTGTTCATATATAACTTTTAGAGCTTTTGTCTTTGAAAAAATATCTTTAAAATAACTGTTTTTCTTGAAAATAATTGAGTTATCCCTTTCTCTTACATTGTTGCTCTAGGCTCTAATCAAATTGCTTACAAATTTTCCAACCGCTGTGTCATATGTTTGACTGTTGTCTATGAAACATGGCACTGTAATTATTTTAGTTTTCCTTAACAACTGCCTCATATCTGGAGAGTGGGTTTGTGGTTTTGAGGGGTTTTGGTGGATTCAGGGTGGATATTTTGTTAAACTTTGAACAGTGGTACTGAAAAGAATACTACAAGCTATGCTATGTGACTTTTGACACTGTTTGGCAATTTTTATGAAGTTTATAGTGTTAGCTTAACTCGTTTATATAAACTTTGCAATAGATTTTAGCTACATTGTCCCTGCTACTGCCAATGCTCAATTATGGTATATTACCACTACACCAAACAAACTTGTCTTTGAAAAGACTACCTAATAAAGCCTTTTCTTAGGTTGCTGCTGCTATATATAATGTAAAATAAACTAAATTATCACATATGCAATTTATGTGATGCCACAATATGGTGTTGCTGGTATTGTCCCTGAGAATTGTAATGTTCTGTGAAACCATCAGCTTTAAGGCACCCCCTTGTATTTTGAAAGATATTTGTATTTTCAATATTGACCATTAAGTTGCCAGAAAATACCCTCTCTGAATGCCTATCTCCCCATGCCCTTTATTTGGCAATCTCTTGCCTATTACCCCAGAAAATGACCATTACTGATTTCTTAGATTCAGTTCCCACTGACTTCAATCTCGTTCAGATTTGAGATCCAAATGTTGGTCACAAAATTTACCTTGATCCAAACCCAGGTTTGTTACACTCATCCCTAATTTGCAATCAGAGGGCACCTTTTTTATCTAGAGGTGGTAGAGTCCTAATTTTAAATAACCAAATATGATCACTTTGGAAGATGCAGAGCTGTGTATGTAAAAAAAAAAAAATTTTCTAATCAGCCAACACGACAGGGCATCAGAAAATAAATTACGTCCACAAGGTGCAAGATTTATAGCAGGCAGCAAGTATTCAAGCAGTGCAGGTCAGTCAGTAAGTAAACCTATACTTGTCATCCACACTCATGAGCATATGCATGGGAGTCATGCAAAGAGTACTTTGCTCATTCATTCATCTATCAAAAAAAGCTTATGCGAGTTTTGAGTACTTAGATTTCAGTGCACATAAACAGAAACTTTTGATTCCAGAGTGTGTTCAAACAAGTAGAGCTGAAGATAGTACAGGAAGTACCATAGGCCTTTAAAGTACATTAAAACAAATCATACTTTTTTAAATTTTGGATTGAGTAGGGAATAGTCAAACCCCCTTTTTTTCTTTTTTTTTTTTTTTTACTGATGTGTAATGCCCCGTACACACGGTCGGATTTTCCGATGGACAATGTCTGATCGGAGCGTGTTGTCAGAAATTCCGACCGTGTGTGGGCGCCATCGGACATTTTCCATTGGATTTTCCGACACACAAAGTTGGAGAGCAGGAGATAAAATTTTCCGACAACAAAATCCGATCGCGTCAATTCCGACCGTGTGTGGCCTGTTCCGACGCACAAAGTGCCACGCATGCTCAGAAGAAATTCCGACACGGGACAGCTCGTTCTGGTAAACTTAGCGTTCGCAATGGATACAGCACTTTCGTCACGCTGCAATGTTAAAAATGGTTTAATACAGCGCACGCTCTTCTTCTTTATAATGTGACAAGAATTAAGTAGTTTTGCTGCTCATATTCACACACACTTCTCACAAACTTTTATTTGTGTTTTTTTAGTGGGATTCCCTGAATATATTGTTATTAGTTGTCACATCTGACAGTTTTATATTAGTTTTTTTTTTTTTTTTTTGGATTTTAAGCCTTTTTTTTTCTTTAATGTTTGGATTTTTTCCAAGGCTGATCTTTGTTCAATGTTATTTTTATTTTTACTCCAGAATATTTTTGTGTGTGTTTTGTGTGTCAAGTTATCCCAACACCATTGATATCTTTTATTATTTAATCTCAAGGAAATTGTTTGTTGTTGGTGTCCCTTGTTCATTTCACATTGTATATTTGAAATGTACCTGAATCCTCACAAACCAACTGTCATTTTTGAAGTAAAACACATAGGAGAGTATAATTCCAAACCAAAATCCTTTATTAAGGGATCAAAACCAAACAAAGAGGAAGGCAACACTGGATCAACAGGAGAAATTAGCGAAGCCTGGGACCCCCACGGCAGACATCAATTCTTCAACATCAAAATTGGTGGCCTGAGGAGTCTATATGTAAGGGAGGGTAGTCTGGTCCAGAATTCGCAGAGATCCGGAAAGCAGCAGATGACATCTGTGTCCCCAGGCTGTGGTACCACAAGAGGCTGCATTTTTTGGCCGACCAGACTGGATCCAGGGCAATCACTGTCTGGTCTTCCTTCCACGCTTCCTTCCGGGCTATGGCTGTGCAGTTGGAGATGTGGTAGGAGGAGGAGTAGGACCTGGAGGAGGAGGAGGACTGGGAGGACCTGGAGGAGGACTGGGGGGGACCTGGAGGAGGACTGGGAGGACCTGGAGGAGAGGGAGGACGAGGAGGAGGACCTGCAGGAGGAGGAGGAGGACCAACGCGAAGGTGTGTCTGAGGTGTAATTTGGCCCCTCATACCTTTCTCCAGAGCCTCCGATATGAGGGTCTCACACATGACTTTTTGGCCCTCCTCCATCCTCTGCATTTTATATGCTATGAAGGCAGCAATGTTCTCCTCCATGGTGTGTGGTGCTCCCAGGACCTCTGTAGCCCTCCAAAAGAATCCTATAGCAGCCTCCTCTAGGGTACTCCTCCTACTGCCACTTTCTGTTTTCAGGTGTAGGGGAGGGACCTGCAGATCGGCCAGCCGGCTCGGCCCGGCCACCTCCTGGCTGAGACTTCCCTGTGTATGAAAAAGGGACATGGTTTAAGTTTTTGCTTCATCAATCACAATCCTAAATTAGTACTCCCAACTAACATCTAGTTAACATCATTGATTGTACAAGCAGAAATATTTAGAGGAATGCTATACCTGGCTCAATCTGGGCTCCTCCACATGTGGCCTGGAAGGCCCAGGTTGGGCATCAGAAGCCTCAGCCGGGGGGGAAGGAAGCATGGAAGGAAGATTTGAGAGGGATGGCCTGGGTTCAGTCTGACCTGCCAGAAAATGTAGCCTGTCGTAGTACAACATCCCGGGGACATAGATGTCATCTGCTGCTCCGGATCTCTGCGAATCCAGGACTTTCTTGCGCTCCCTCAGATATGTGCTCCTCAGGCCACCAATGAAAATCTTTAAATAGGTGATGTCTGCCGTGGGGATCACCTGCTTCACAATTTCACACAATTGCTCCAGTGCTGCCTTCCTCTTTGCTTGGTTCTTGAAATGGGGGTGGGTAATCTCCCACAGACAGGGCAGCTCCCTTAGCATCTCTACGAATACTGACATGAAGTCATTATCTTTTAATAAGATATCCATGTTCACTGCAAGACACAACACAAGACAAGCCTAATGTCAGACAAAACTCTCCTAATCTTGTTACAATATAGGCCTCAATCTAGAAGCAGTATAGGCACAAGTTTGTCTCTTACCTTCGTTCTTACGATCGGCGCATCCAATGCTCCTTCCTCCGCTCACAGATCGTACGTAATACGCACGCGTGTTACGCTTTATACACACTGCGCATGCGTGTAACTCCGCCCACCCCTGACGTTCTTTCTAGTCTATTCCCCTCCCCTTTTCGTTCGGCGCAGTGGGTGAAGAGCACATGGCGGAGTTACAGCAGGTGCATGCTAATTCTAGCAACGAGGAGGAGGAGGAGGAAAGCCCAGATCCAGGCACGTCCCGATCCAGAAGGAGACGTTTTAAGGCCACAAATATGTCCTTTGGGGAGATGTTGGAGATGGTCGACATCATGAGGAAGTCCGACTATGACGGAAAATATGGGCCTTACCCACACCCCAACATCCGAAAGGCAAAAATCATTGCTAAAGTGATCAAAAGCCTTCACAGGAATTTCGGGGTACGAAGATCTAAAGATCAGCTCAGGAAGCGGTGGTCGGACCTGAAGTTGAGAGAGCCAGAGCAGTACCGAAAGATCCGGAGAGTGCTGCAAAAAAGTAAGTAGTTGTGCTGTGTTCCTATTCTTTCTGTCTTTATTCCGTTCATTCTGCTCCATATGCTTTTATTAATTGTAACGTTTAAAAGGGCAACTTTAATGTTCATGGGCCCATTATTCGTTCGTATCAAACATTTTTCTTTCGGCCTCTAGAACACCATTGTTTAGGCCATATGCATTTTCACACATTTTTTGGGGCCTACTTGGATGCCAAATATTTGTTTGTGTAGATGGGTTTGTTACTAGAATGAAATGCCAACTAGATTGTGTGTAAGGAGAGGACACTGAGCAGCTGTTTTCACATCTGGACACTGGAGCACTAGTGTGGGACCCCAGAACACCATTTTTATTAGGGGGGCACACAGGTGCTCCAGTGTATACTATAGGGGGGCTACATCTGTTAAGCTTGTACTCAACAGGTAAAGTATTGCAGCTTGACAAAGGGCAATAAAAAATATACATCTTGGAACTCGGCTAAAATAGACAATTGTACCCCACTTCCAAGCAATGTTTCCTATTTATAGTTCTGCCATCAAATATCTGTGTGCTAATTATACCATTTTTGTTTTACATAGGGGAGAAAAGACTCGGAGGACACCCCTCATCCCAGGAGAACACAGACCCCCCACCTATGGAAGAAGGTGAAATACCACCAACACAAGAAGAAGAGCAGGAGGAAGAAGAAGATGTGGTGGAGATTGGCACCACAATAGGTGAGTGTCTGCGACCACAGGCTCAGGTAAAAGAGATGGATGGTGGCAGATTTTTGAGACCTTTTTTTTTGTTCTTTATCTCTTTTTAGGTGATCGTGATGTGAGGGATAGAGAACGCTTTACTTCTGAAAGTGCCCAGATCCTGATCGGGGAGATCATGGGGTGTAATCTCGAATTGCACAACATACAGCAACAAATCAGTGATGTTATTAAAAAAAATAATAACATCATTGATGTTTTGGGGCAAATTTAAACCCCACAAAATCACTTGTTTTATTGTGGTCCAATCTTATAAAATTTTTTTCAATGTTTTGAAAAGCCAAATTTGGAGGATGCACCAACATGTGCTATCTGCCATCACGGGAGATCAATGGAGGCGTTTTGGGGGTGCAACCCCTTCCTCAATTATAAAGTCGCGGTGAGGAAAGGCTTGCTCCCCCAAAACACGTCCCTTGATCCCCCCCTGATGGCAGATAGCACATGTTGACATTCATAAATTGGTGTGCATCTTCCAAATTTGGCTTTTCCAGGGGTGATTCCCCCCATCTGAACGCTATATCAAACCCAGTTCCTAAATACTGATGTCTGATATAGCCTTCAGGTTTTACCTAATGTGAACTTTGTAAGTTCAAGTTTTTTGGCATTCTTGTTGGTTTTACACAGGCCTGTTTTATCTGAAATGGATATTTCGATTTTTGATAATGCTACTGCAAAATTGTTATACAACAAACATGTTGGTTTGTTTTAAAAACCTTTGGTAAATGCACATGTGATTGTGCAGGTATAAAAAAGTGGCTTACTCAAGAATGTGTGGATTATTGTCTCAACACTACAACACTTTTGGGGTGATGTAATTGCTGTTTTATGCAAAAATGGGGGTTATTTCCTAAGGGCAAATACACTTTGCACTACAAGTGCAGGTTCAGTGCAGTTGCAAGTGCACTTGTAGTGAAATGTGTTTTTGCATTTAGGAAGTACCAGCCAACACTGTTTTTTATAAGGTTACCCAATCACGACATTTTCTGCACTCAACACATTTCTGTCAGGGTCAGCTAAAACAAACACAAGCAGTAAATGTCCACAAAGAATTTCTTTTGGTTGTTTTTTATTTGAAAAAGGTTTCACAGATTGTCTGGCATATTGATAGCCCCCCTACCCGCAAAGAACTCCAGGTATCATAACCGGACATCACGGGCACTCAGGGAGGGCAAGCCAGGACGGCCATTTTCAAGCGCCGTCAGTGTTGATGAATTTGGGATTCCGGCCTCAGGCCCAACTGAGCCAGCATAGTTGGCTGAATGTTTTCTTAAAAAATTATGGATAACACAGCAGGCAAGTATTATATGGTTCAGTTTATACTCCGCCATATGGATGGGTGTCAGAAATAATCGGAACCGGCTGGCCAGGATTCCAAATGTGTTCTCCACCACTCTTCGGGCTCTGGCCAGCCGGTAATTAAAAACCCTCTGTTCCGGGGTGAGGGTCCTCATCGGGAATGGCCGCATCAGGTGGTCCCCCAGCGCAAATGCTTCATCAGCAACGAACACAAATAGGAGACCTTCAACATTGTCCTCTGGAGGTGGCAAGTCCAAGCTGCCATTCTGGAGATGCCTGTAGAACTCCGTCTGGGCGATGACTCCACCATCGGACATCCGGCCATTCTTCCCCACGTCCACAAACAGGAACTCGTAATTAGCCGACACCACCGCCAACAACACTATACTATTAAACCCCTTGTAATTATAATAGTACGACCCCGAGTTGGGTGGTGGGACGATGTGGACGTGTTTCCCATCAATTGCCCCTCCGCAGTTAGGAAAGTCCCACCGCTGGGCAAAGTGGGAGGCCACAGTCTGCCATTCCTGTGGCGTTGAAGGAAACTGTTGAGGAAAAAACAATAAACATTACTATTTTTTCACAGAAACATGGCAAGCAGATTAGACACAAACATTATGGGCCAACCTCCAGATAGCATTTATTAAGGGGAATTTAACAACAACAAAGTATAAGGTACACCTATCATATTCCCCCTCCCCCCCTCTCATGGGCCATTTCTAACATTATGGGGGGGGAACTCTTGGACAGGTAACCCTCTTCACTTCATTGAGAGATGAATGCCTAAATAATGGGTATTACTTGGAACAGCCCCTCCTTAGTTACACTATTGGCAGACCACTGGACAGGTAAGAAGTGTCATAATACAAAGATATAAATACACACTGTACACATTTGAGCACATTTGAACATTCTGCTATTACCTATCAAGATAATAATAGGATACAAAAACTTTAAACAGTACCATTGGAAAGTATACAGGCAGGCCCTTGCACTACATGCTTTGGGGAATTCATCCATAAAGCTGACCAGTAAAGAGATGGGTATAGTGTGTATGGGTTTGGCAAAGTCAGCAGATAGATGATTGAGGATAGAGAATTGTGATCAGCTGACTTAGCAGTTGGGGGAGGGAGGGTTACTAAAAATTATTTAGGGACACCACAAAAAAAAGCCTCTGGCACTCTGCCTGAATTTAAAACAAAAATAACATTACCAAACATTTTAGGGGGTGTTTGGGGTAAAGCACTACTATGGAGCTGATAAAATACATTGTTAAGTGACTACATGAGGTGAATATAGGGCAGGAGACACAATGCTGGGGAGGTTAGTGAAGGGCAAATATGTATGAAGGACATAAAATAATAATTACATAAAAATCCAGGATGCATGAGGACAAAGGGGACATTCACAGCATATTCCAATCATGGTAATTAGGGAATGAGGAAAGAAATACAATATATTAGCAAACATTCAATACAATAAAATGTGATATAAAAGAATAAAAATCTTACCTTCATATACTCCTTCTGCAGGACCTGTATGATGGCAGAACAGGTCTCTGGGATAATGATACCCAGAGCCTGGGGGGAGATGCCTGTCGAGAACTTTAAGTCCTGCAGGCTTCTCCCTGTGGCCAAATACCGCAAGGTAGCGACCAACCTCTGCTCCGGAGTGATGGCTTGCCTCATGCAGGTATCCTGCCTGCTGATATAGGGGGTCAGCGAAGCCAACAGACGGTGAAACACGGGGTCCGTCATCCTGAGAAAGTTCCTGAAATCATCAGGATTATTCTCACGGATCTCACGGAGCAAAGGCATATGAGAGAACTGGTCACGCTGAAGCAACCAATTCTTGGTCCATGAACTCCTCCCCACCATGTTCATGGACTGGACTTGTGTCAAGGTCAGGACCCCAACACCAAGCCCCCGCACAGCACGAACTCTACGAGGAGTACGCATACGAAACATGGCTAGAAAACGGTCGGCTGCTCAGAACGAAGTAACAGAACGCACTGAAGAACAGCAAGGCCTGTGAAGAGCGACCTGAAAAACAGCAACGAGCAGGCAAGATCACACAGAAAACTCTGATACGAACTGACTGCACGCACTGAAGAGCAGATACAAACCCACAAGCACAAACTGAATGGCAGAAAACGATCTGAAAGCCACGAGTCTGAAAAAGCGCAAATCGTCTCTCACCAAACTTTTACTAACACGAGATTAGCAAAAGGAGCCCAAAGGGTGCCGCGCTTGGTTCTGAACCGGCCTTTTCTAGTCTCGTCGTACGTGGTGTACGTGACCGCGTGGTTGTCGATCGGAAATTCCGACAACTTTGTGCGACCGTGTGTAGTCAAAACAAGTTTGAGCCAACATCCGTCGGAAAAAATCCTAGGATTTTGCTGTTGGAATGTCCGAACAAAGTCCGACCGTGTGTACGGGGCATAAGAAGTAGGGCCAGGGTAGGGTTTGTTAAGTTCAGAAAATTTTTTTATTATATGTTACATTTTTTTTCTGTCTGTTACCACATTGGAGAGATTTGCCTTCACTTCCTGTCCCTGTGTTGCTTGTGGGAGAATAGGAGGTATGATTTTTTACTGGGATAGGAAGACACAGGGAGCATTAAAAATGCACTGTCAAAGCTTCTAATCCTTCCCCAATCTTCTAAAAAAAAATTTTGTTTTGGGTCCATGACCCCTTTGATGACAATTCCCATCACTTCCTATCCAGGAAGGAAATGAGAGGAAATCTTCCATACAGGAATTAGGGCAGCAAATAAAACATGACAGAGGTTCTAACTCTTTCCTGTTCGATCAAAAATAATATAAACTGTTTTGGCTGGAGTTTGGCTTTGATACATTTCCTATATGTTAATGGACAAACATACACAGAGACACACACGCTGCTCAAAAAATAGAACTATAAATATTGAAATAAGAAAAAATAAAAATAATAGCATTGAATCTTTATTATGTTTATTCCTCTCTAATTGTGTGGTTTAAAGGCATTAAAGTATATATTTGACACCATTGCTTTATGTCAGTGGAGCTAATCTGTGAAGTCGTATACAAGCTATTTGCATAAATTGATGCTGCTCATATATGGTGGAAATTGCATCACTCCAACACAGGCATTATCTCCTTGCCTTGATAAATGACTCCTACAGTGCTTGCTTGGGGCAATGTTGGTAACTGAAGAAAACTCAATTTAGAAGATTTCCATGTGTGTACATTGACTGGCTATTAGATACAATATAGTATTTTAGAATCCACAGAAAAGGCATTAAAAAGAATTTTACAATGGAAATCACGGGAATGGTGAAATGGGTAATTGTTGATGCAGAGTTAATATATTACCATTTTCATACCATTATTTTTCCGAGTATTTCACTTTGCACATTTCTGTTTGCATTGCATTCATGCAGCATTTATAAGAGGGGTTAATACAATTCTCAATTAAATTATATTTCTTTGCAGTATTTATGCAAACTAACTGTTTTCTTCTGTGATTGTCAACCTGAGCTCATTTGTCTTGCTTTTCCCTTATTGTTTTACCATCTAGATACATCTGTTTAACATGAGATGCAGAAAATGACAGGGCTCAGACAGCTCCTGCATCCAATGACAAAGATTACTGTCAACCAGGCTCATCACTTAATTCATCATTGCCAATGGTGCATTCCATTTTGTGGTATCTTAGCAACATCCAATAAAAAGCAGAACATGGTTTCCATGTGGCCAGGATGAATGGCACAGTCTAGAATACCTTTACATAAATATGGAATAATCATTTTACTTTACATTCTTATTTTAATAAATGGCTATAGTTCACTTCTAACATTTAAATTGTAACTTGATTTTAGTGGATGCATCTTTCAAGCAGAGGAGTACAGAAAAACACAGACTGAGCTAAACTTACTTAAATTATTGATCTTGACTGCAATAACATCACTGATCTTTGGAGAATATGCCCAATATAGAATTTAGGAAAATAATTTTTTAGGGAGATATTTAGATATTATACACAAACACGGCCATATTTAATAAAGAGTTTTTATCCTTAAGTACAAATTCTTAAAGTAAATTCAAACTATGAACTTATTTAATTTACTCTTTTTTTAGTCTGTTTACAATAAAATGGTATGTATTAACTTTATTAAAATGATTCTTATCCCCAAAATCCATTATATTCTTTGGCACTCTCTGATCTATTTTGCCTTGAAAAATGTTAAAGTGTTAGATTTTTTTACTTAGAAAAGAATTCCAGGTATGAATATTTTTTTTTTTTTATAGTTAAATTGGTCCAGCTTGGACCAATGTAAATAAGCATGTAGCATATCTGGGGAAGTCACCACTACTACAGTGATCTTTACTAGCTTCTGGGTCCCATGCCAAGTGGCTGACCTGCTGCATTATGATTACAGGAGTTCACCCGCTCAATTTTTTGCAATGGTGCCATTCACACTGCAGAGTGGTTGTGATATCCTGACCGGACGTCATATGACGTGGTTAGGATAACAAGCCCCGGGGCACGCATCACAGCGATTGTTGTTGCAGTGTGTCAGCCTGACACATCGCAGCCTCATCAGTGACCATCAGTGAAAGAGAAAAGGTACTTATTTACAAAATGTTATAACAGAAACGAAGAAAAACATTTTTTTTTCAAAATTTTCGGGTTTTTTTATTTGTTTAGCAGAAAATAAAAACCACAGAGGTCATCAAATACCACCAAAATAAAGCTCTAATTGTGGGAAGAAAATGATAAAAATTTTGTTTGGGTACAGCATAGCATGACTCCGCAATTGTCATTTAAACAGTGACAGCGCTGAAAGCTGAAAATTGGCTTGGCCAGGAAGGGGGGAAGTGCCCAGTATTGAAGTGGTTAAAATCCAGTTTCTTCCTCTTATCAAAAATGATGTTACAGATGATATTAGTAGACATTGGCAAAAACAAAAAAATGTGCGAAGTATAAAAACCCATCAAAAACTCACATGTCCAACAAAAATGCCCTGGAAGATGCATGAATATGCAGCAGTACTAGTATGAACCTAGGCAAAAATGCAGAAAAAAGTGATCTGGGAGACATAACAGTTGTTTATACTTCTCAGATAACTTCTCATGGATTTAGAAATGTCTCTCATTTCATTTGTCTTCAGCAAAGTAACTTTACAATTGTTTAAGTAAAACATTCCTTCTGTAAATTCTATATTGCAGAGACCTTGTTTTATCTATTCTTTTGACTGAATATGTACAACATAGGTGCATATCTTTGTCGGTATTGACATTGTTACATTATGCCCATGACTAATTAAAAAAAAGTGAAAGCATTTTTATATCTGTTTGATAAGTGCAAAAAAATACCTGTTTCCAGAAACTTAGAGGGGTTATGTGTTCAGTGCTTGCCTTCTGTCTTCTCTAAAAGACAATAATTAGCCCCCCCAGTCCTTAAAGCTGTTGTATACCCGCACTTTTTTTTTTTTTAACAAAAAAACCTGCCAGGCAAAGGCATAATGAGCTAGTATGCAGCACATACTAGCTCATTATGAAATACCCACCTTAGAACGAGGCCTCGACATCTGATCCCGGTCCATGCCGAGGGAGCTGACATGTTCCCTTGGCGTTTCTTCTGGGTATCGCGGCTCCGGCACTGTGAGTGGCCGAAGCCGCGACTACGTCACTCCCATGCTTGCCCTTTGGGAGTCTTTTTCCCGGCAAGGTCTGGCAGCGTCTGCCACCCCTTCAGCTGGGCCATCACAGCGCATGCGCCGCTGACTTTAGCGGCTGCATGCAAAGTAAATATCTCCTAAACTATACAGGTTTAGGAGATATTGATTTTACCTACAGGTAAGCCTTATTATAGGCTTACCTGTAGGTAAAAGTTAAAAAATAGGGTATACAACCACTTTAACTTGGGAAGGCAGATTAGCATTTATGTTTGGCAAATGGAAAAGTAGGTGGACTTACCGTGGGGTTGACTTACTAAAACTGGAGAGGGCAAAATCTGGTGCAGCGCTGCATAGAAACCAATCAGCTTTCAGGTTTTATTGCCAAAGCTTAATTGAACAAGCTGAAGTTGAAAGATGACCACTGTACACAGCTGCACCAGCTTTTGCACTCTCCAGTTTTGGTAAATCAACTCCACAGTCTACAAAAATGTTGTGTGTTGTCAGCCTACAGCAGTACTGGCAGATACGCAGATTTTTTTCTACTTGTAATATCTTTACATTGATAAAACACAGTAAAATATTTATCTATAGCTAAAAAAAAAAAGTTTTTTAGGGATATGGATGTAGGCAATGTAAATTGTACATGCTGGATTTCTTTGATTGCCTTTCTCCACCTCAATCATAAATGTTTCTATAGGATTCAACATTTTTAAAGCGGAACCTCAGGAAAAAAAAGAAAAAACAATGAGCCATGAAGGGCTTGCTCACATGTGTGGCATCCCTTGCTGCCCTCGTAAAAACTTAAACGTGGTGGATCACTTTTCAGAGGTGTCTGATAGGCAGCGAGGAGATGATAATTCACCTCCTCACCACCTGATTTACCCTTGTAAATGCCTCACCACTATGCCACCATTGTGTGCATTTGTCAGAAACCATGAACCAGACCGAGACAGAAGTACAGTAAAATCACACTTGTTTATTAATAAAAATAAAAAGATAAATGAGTAAGCGTACGTCAAAGCATAGCCAGAGTCTGGTAACCAGATCGGGTAGTCAGCCAAGCCAGAGTTCAGTAACCAGATCGGGTAATCAGCCAAGCCAGAGTTCAGTAACCAGATTGGGTAAACAGCCAGGTCAGAAGTCAGGGATCCAAGTAGAGGAACCGCAAGCATGATAAGGAGCCAGAAGGGATGTCAGCAAAGCCAGTCTTTAAACAGGAACGCAGGAGATGGTTTCTTGTGATGTGACCAAAGGCAAAGGACGAAATGAAGTGAGCTGGATGACTTTAAGTAGCTAGGACTGACGAGCAGATCATCAACAGCTGCGTCACTGGGGAGAAAAAGGAGCTGGCAATTAGCCAACAGCTGAGTGGCCAGCTCAGAGAAGGAAGGGCTGAGCCCAGCCCTGACAGCATTGAATGCTGTTGCAGGGTAGTTGTAGCACAATTCTGTAGACTTGCATGGGTCATATTTGGCTGTGGTACCACTGACTTGACTTGCTTGTTATTTTGAGTAACCAGACACATGCACAGCCCTGAGTGACTGCATGCCTGTGTTCAAGTTGAAAGGTGGGATTGGTGCTAAATGGCTTAGCCCCCTAGCTTTACTGCTCTTTGGCTGCATGCATGAATGAATCCTATGAAGCCAGAAGGGTTTTCAGCATCAGTCCTTGTAGTTGTTGTAGTCTCCAACACATAATGCCAGAGATAATGGAGAGGCTGTAATATGACTTGGTTACTATCTGTATTATTATGCAAAGGCCCTAATACGGCCATCTCAATATATAGACCTTGCAAAATGTGTCAGAAAGAAAGGTTCGCAATTGCTAGCTTGTTGCATTTTTATTTTATCTTATTAATTTTATTTATATTTTATTTTATGTCAGTTTCAATAAAATTATATATAATAATTGTATGTTTGTAATTCATTTTAAAGTGTACCTGTTGTGGACGTTCTTTAAAGTCCCAGATTTTTTTTTGTTTCCCTGTTGTACAGTGCATGGAATGCAGCCATACTCATTTGTTAAGAGCTCACTTTTCAAAATGTGAAAGTTAATATGTTCTTAAAATTTTTGAATACAGTGTTTGGCTCCAAATAGCCATTCCTGATAAGAGTTTAGGAATTACAGTTGACAAACCTTGCATACTGCTATCAAAGCTCTGTGGGTTTGATTTACTAAAACTGGAGCGTGCGAAGTCTGGCACAGCTGTGCATGGTAGTCAATCAGCTTCTAACTAGGGATGGCTGCTCTTTCGTTGTTCAAACAGCCAAACAAACGTGTCCGACACCCCTGAACCAACCACAATGCATTGCGGTGCTAAACAGTGCATTGCAAGCCCTGATTGGCTGAAGCAGTGAAAGCTTCAGCCAATCAGGGCACAGAGCACTGCCAGAGTCATGATTGGACACTGTCATGACTTTATTCAATCATGGTTCATTCCCGTCCCACAGTATAAAAGTATTCTTTCAATGGCAGCCATTTTCAGTGTGATTTTGGCATAGAGAGAGATAGAACAGGTCTCTGTTCAGTGTTATTAGTTAGTTAGTGTGCTATACTGTGCTATTTTGCTTCAATTGTCAGTGTAGAATATTAGTTTAGTGTCAGTCTAGGGATAGTGTGAGTGTAGTGAGCAGTAGAGATGAGCTTCGAGTTCGAGTCAAACTCATGTTTGACTCGAACATCTCATGTTTGACCGTTCGTCGAATTTCAAACGTTATGGCCGTTCGCGCCAAATTCGAGTGGCGCGTCACGGCCCATAATTCACTGCGGCATTGCAGTGCATTGCTGGCTGATGATTGGCCAAGCATGTACTATGACCCACATGCTTGGCCAATCACAGCGCCGTCTGTACAGAGAGCCGTAATTGGCCAAAGCCAGGGTGGCTTTGGCCAATTATGGCTCAGGGGGTTCAGTACACGCCCCACACTATATAAGGCCGCCTGCGTGGCGGCCTTGTGTAGTGTGTTGCAGCGGCGGAGAGATAGACAGAGAGACCGTGTCATTTGATTTAAGTTAGATAGAGTAGGCAGGCGAGTCAGTTATCTGCACTTACAGTGTTTTGTGTATATATATGCATCCTAGGTGTTGTATATATATATATATATATATATATATATATATATATATATATATATATATATATACTATATTCAGTTTAGCTAAATCCGTTATTCTCTTCCTACTGACAGGCAGGCAGGTGTTTTTACAGTATTTACAGCTACCTGAAGAAAATTGCTGGTGTTCTTCTGATCCTATTAGTCCTATTAGCTACAGTATTTACGGTAATGCCCCGCACACACGGTCGGACTTTGTTCGGACATTCCGACAACAAAATTCTAGGATTTTTTCCGACGGATGTTGGCTCAAACTTGTCTTGCATACACACGGTCACACAAAGTTGTCGGAAAATCCGATCGTTCTAAACGCGGTGACGTAAAACACGTACGTCAGGACTATAAACGGGGCAGTGGCCAATAGCTTTCATCTCTTTATTTATTCTGAGCATGCGTGGCACTTTGTCCGTCGGATTTGTGTACACACGATCGGAATTTCCGACAACGGATTTTGTTGTCGGAAAATTTTATAGCCTGCTCTCAAACTTTGTGTGTCGGAAAATCCGATGGAAAATGTGTGATGGAGCCCACACACGGTCGGAATTTCTGACAACAAGGTCCTATCACACATTTTCCGTTGGAAAATCCAATCGTGTGTACAGGGCATTAGTGTAGTGCGTCCTCTGCACAGTGTGCACCTAAAGCTACCTGAAGAAAATTGGTGGTGTTCTTCTGATCCTATTAGTACCATAGGCAGCTGTAGTATTTACAGTTAGTGTAGTGCGTCCTCTGCACAGTATGCACCTAAAGCTACCTGAAGAAAATTGGTGGTGTTCTTCTGATCCTATTAGTACAGCAGGCAGTTGCAGTATTTACAGTTAGTGTAGTGTGTCCTCTGCACAGTGTGCACCTAAAGCTACCTGAAGAAAATTGGTGGTGTTCTTCTGATCCTATTAGTACAGCAGGCAGTTGCAGTATTTACAGTTAGTGTAGTGCGTCCTCTGCATAGTGTGCACCTAAAACTACCAGAGGAAATTGGTGGTGTTCTTCTGATCTTATTAGTACTGCAGGCAGCTGCAGTATTTCAAGTTAGTGTAGTGCGTCCTCTGCACAGTGTGCACCTAAAGCTACCTGAAGAAAATTGGTGGTGTTCTTCTGATCCTATTAGTACCGCAAGCAGCTACAGTATTTACAGTTAGTGTAGTGTGTCCTCTGCACAGTGTGCACCTAAAGCTACCTGAAGAAAATTGGTGGTGTTCTTCTGTTCCTATTAGTACCGCAGGCAGTTGCAGTATTTACAGTTAGTGTAGTGCGTCCTCTGCACAGTGTGCACCTAAAGTTACCTGAATAAGGGGGTGTGGCCTGGAGAGCAATGGAGTAGGACACATGCAGTGAGTGCTCTGCTTGCCTATACTCCTGCAACAACCATCCTGCTTCAATCCTGCTGATCCTACCTGGCATCTGCATCCCAGCAAGGGATGTCCTCTGCATGGCCCTTGGAGCTATTTAGCCATCTAGAGCACCGCACGAGGCCGAAATCACCGGACTTCTCCACCCTGGGGTTGCCTGTAGGGCAGACCATGGCTTCAGCCTAGATCCCGGAGTGGCGGCCATTTTGCTACACCCGGCGGCAGCTCCTGCAGGTCTCCCTGGCCTACCTGACTCCCCCGAGAATGAATTCTTCCTGCCTTGGCCACTGGATCGCCTGCAGCCGCTAGCACAGCTCCTCTGCACCCTGCAGCAGCTGGTGGGATGGTCCGTGGCTCTGGCCTGGTCCCTGGAGCGGCGGCCATCTTGTTACACCCGGCGGCAGCCTTACAGGTCTCCCTGACCTGCCTGACTCCCCAGAGACTGATCTTTGCCTGCCACAGCCACCGGATCTCCTGCAACAGTTGGTGCAGCATCTTCTCATCCAGTGGCAGCCAGTGGGACGGTCCGCGGCTTCGGCCTGGTCCCCGGAACAGCAGCTATCTTGCTTCACCCACAGTGGGCCTGTGCAGGTACTACAAGAATCCTTGATCCCCCTGAGCCCGGTTTCTCCCTCCTACAACCACCCACTCTCACAGCTATCCGGCCACAACTTATAGCCCCTATTGTGCAACCCTAAAACTGCAGTGAGAGGGGGTTATCGAAGACTTGGCCTAGTAAGCAGCGGCCATATTAGTGCACCCCAGGACCCCCCTGACCACTTCTGGACTATGTCTCCACCGGAAAAGGCTTCCGAGGCTACCGACAAGCTTGCCAAGTACCGCCGCCTTGAGAAAGACCAACAGGCCAAGGATGGCGCCAGTCCCTCTCCGGACACAGAACACTCTGCAGCGGCCACAAACAAAGTACTCGATGCTATTGCCCTGTGCCAGAGCACACTCACCACCAAAATCGAGGAGGTAAAAATCGATGTGTCCCTTATCCGACAAGATCTCTCTACCCTGCGTGACCGCGTGGCAGAGACGGAGACCCATATTAGCAGAGCGGAAGATATCTTACACCCCCTGCAACATACTACTGATGAGGTGCGCCGCCAACTTCAGCAGATTAGTGCAAAACAGGATGACATGGAAAATTGACTCCGGAGATGTAATCCCCCATTTATTGGCCTCCCTGAGACTGCTGAGGGCAACAATGCGGCAAGTTTCCTTGAAAACCTCCTGACATCCACCTTCGGCAGAGATGCATTCTCAGTAATGTTCACAGTGGAAAGAGCTCATCGAATCCCTGCCCGTCTTCCTCCTCCAGGGGCTCCACCGCGTACCCTAATAGCGAAATTCCTTAACTTCAGGGACCGCGACAAGATCCTCCGCCTGACCAGAGAGAAGGGAAATATGCCCCACACCAACACGCATGTGGCCATATTGCCGGACTTTTCCAATGAGGTACAACGACAAAGATCTAGGTTCCAGGATGTTAAGCGACGCCTCCGAGTACTAATTGGAAATATTCTGTGAGCCACAATGATCTTATGTCTTGCTTGTGCTAACTCCAGCTGCATGCGCTAATCACGCTTCTTATAATGTGCATAGGATAAATTTACAAGTTGTGTGCTGCGCTTGGGTGACCCCAAAAACAAAATTAATAATAACCAACTCTGTGCTTACTAGTGCGATATTATTAAATACAAATAATATGAATGTTGAATAAATAGACAAGGTGTGAAAAAACAAGTGCTTGTTACACCATAAATTAGTGCTTAATAGTGCTTGCTACACCATACATAGTGTCTTAATCAACATAAAAAGTGCTTAGTGCTCAATATAAAGTATCCTGCTTGTTTAAATGAAAAAATTAATAAATAATGAAAAAAAGTTCTCTTAAATAGTGCGTGCAAATAATGTCCAGCAGTGATAATAAAACAATGCGTGCAGGTGGTGTTCAGCTGTGACAACAATCCAACATCATGCTGAAGATATCCTGAGTGCTGCAAAACATGCTCTGGTGCTCCTTCGTGACCCCCTTAAGCTAATGTGCTCAGAGCATGTGACTCAGCTTCTACCCTGAGTCCAAATACGCTTTGGAGCCACCCCTGGGCTCAGTCTCAGTGTCTGCTGCACTCCTCCAGCTGGAAACAATGTGGCTCCATACATATAAATGAAAAGGAAACTATATAGTGTAATATAGTCAAAATACTTTTATTAAAAGAAAACACTCCCCACACCGGGGTACTCACATGGCACTGGTGCGTCAGTGCACCATACTATAACGGCTTTCTATGCAAAATCACTGGATGTTTGGTGCAGTAAGCTATGCCGGGACAGCGCTGGTGTAAAGTCCGTGTCAGTCTCTCTGTCCTGGCCCCTCCCCTACGCGTCTTCGACACAGGGATCACGTGTCATCATCAGGGGGATATGAATAGACGGATGCTCTACAGGATTATATAAGGCGATCGCGGCCATTTTGCCATAGATCGCAGACACTCTAATGCTAGGCTACAACTTCTGTTACGACTAATGAGCCTATCCCATCACATTAACCTTAACTGCTGCTGAAAATAGTAAGTGGGGAAAATTTGCCTAGTGTTATTTTACGACCTGTCAATAACAGCCGAATGAGACTCATTTGTAAGTGTAATGCCAGGACAGAGCTCCGATACCCCACACAGCGCATACCACAGCATATCTCCAAAACTACAGATAAATGCATATCTACATATAAAATATAATGAATAACTGTGATCTAGGATTAAAATCAAAACTAAAATTATTATACCGCGAATTCCCTGTCCATGCGATTTTAAAATGTATCTCATCAGAGTGATCTGAATATGCATGTGGGGTAAACAGATATCCCCATTATGAATCAATATTTTAATACACTAAAATTATTATACCACAAATCCCCTGTCCATGCGATTTTAAAATGCATCTCATCAGAGTGATCTGAATAAGCATATGGGGTAAATAGATATCCCCATTATGAGTCAATATTTTAATACAGTATGATGCACAATTAATAAAATATGAAAATATTGTTAAATAAAATTATATAAAATAGATAAAATTAGGAAATAAAAAGATAACCATAGAAGACCATTAAAAGGCTATCACTCAATCCTCATGTACGTACCAACCATCGCTCAAATCCTATATATTAATATAATCCTTAACATTAGAAATAAGTGATTGATACGCATCAATCAAACATTCAAGCTGGGAAATGAATAGGCCTGAAAAACCACCAGGAATGCTCAATCTTAGGGTTAAAAATTGCTAAGGAAGCACCTAAGGTCAAATTCTTTATTCAACCCCCCCGGGAAGAGGGAGCCTAACTGGTGTATCCACCACGACTCACGCTTGCTAATATCCCTAGTATAATTTGAACCTCTACAATGTTTCTTAGGTGCCTCTATTCCCCAAAATCGCATCCCAACTGTACTTTTGTTATGCACCTCTTTAAAATGTATCGAAAGGTAGTGCTTATCAAAACCTTTCCGTATGTTCCTCACATGTTCCGCCATACGATCTTTTAAAGCTTTTGTGGTGCGCCCAATATAAAGAAAATGACATGGGCATTTGACCGCATATACCACTCCCACTGTATTGCAGGATATAAAATCCCTTATCGTGTATATGTGGTTAGTGTGGGGATGCTGAAATTCCTTAACCCTTTTAGTATTAGTAGGAACCCTGATGCAACTGTAACATCTTCCACAACCATAAAATCCTTTTAGATCCTAGAACATCTTGGATCTGGAAAGGGGCGGTTCTACAACATTATGTACCAATCTGTCACGTAGACTCGGCGCTCTTTTATACACAATTTTAGGTTTATTGGGGAGTGTATCCCTAAGATGTACATCTTGTTTTAATACATCCCAATATTTATTTATGATTTTTTCCACTTCCTTACTCTGTAGATTGTAGTCCAAAATGACAGATGTGCTCCCATTATCGTTACCATCCCTTGTTCCAATTCTATCCCTCAAAAGATCTTCCCTATTCAGATACCTGACTTTATCTCTCTCTTTTTTCAGAAATTCATTACCATAACCTTTATCAGAGAACATTGCACTCAACCTATCTGATTGGGTCTCAAAATCCACATCCCGCGTACAATTTCTCTGCATCCTCATATATTGGCCTCTGGGAGTGTTGTCAAGCCATGGCCTACGGTGACAACTTGATGTGGGAATATATGAGTTACGATCCGTAACCTTAAAAAAGGACTTGGTTTCAATACCACTAACAGTTTTAAATATCTCTAGATCAAGGAAGTGTATCCGATCCCTACTAATATCCCAGGTTAACTTGATACTCCGGTCATTATTGTTCATTGATTCCAGTAACCTCATCAGTGATTCCATATTTCCACTCCAGATAATCAGGAGATCATCAATAAATCTTTTGTACAACCGGATATCTCCAAATCCATCACCCAGACCTCGTTCTGCCTCTCACTTGGCCATATAGAGGTTCGCTATGCTCGGGGTGAACTTGGCACCCATAGCTACTCCTTGTACTTGCAGATAAAATTTATTATCATACCAGAAGAAGTTGTGATGTAGACAAAAGTCCAAACACTTCAAAATAAATTTGTGTAGGTCCTCTTGCGTTAAATCATCCTCTTTTTCCAGAGCCCACTTGACTGCATCCAGGGCCCCTTCATGATCGATATTAGTGTATGGCGAGGCTACATCTCCTGTGGCCATGATTTTTTTCACACCTTGTCTATATATTCAACATTCATATTATTTGTATTTAATATTATCGCACTAGTAAGCACAGAGTTGGTTATTATTAATTTTGTTTTTGGGGTCACCCAAGCGCAGCGCATAACTTGTAAATTTAGCCTCCGAGTACTACACCTCAAATACGCTATGCTGTACCCTGCAAAGCTTCATTTTTGAAGACCCTGAGCTAGCATACACTTGGATTGATCAGAGGGATCGTGGAGACTGAGTATATCTCCCTGCCTATAAGCTGTGAGTACTTTGCTTTTCTCCCCCCTGCTCTCCCTGTACCCACAATATTACCCACTGCTGTACTGATGAGCCCCTCAGTGGGCACATTGCATGTACATATCCTCTGCCGGAACTGGGGGACAGACTTGGAAATCCTTTCCTGCCCTATACTGGACCTCACAGGGTACCTACTGTCTCCCCTACACCTAAGAGATGCCTGTAGAGGACAGTAGAACAAACGTCACTAAAAACTCTGTTACTTTACTTTATCTACCACCCTGATGGCAAGCGGAGCCCCCCTCCCTGCACACCTGTAATGGTGCTGCACCTTTGTGGCTCCTACACCCCATGCACTTCTCAGAGAAGAAGTCGCCCCCCTAGTATCTTTGTGAATTCTTTCATCCCCTGTTTGTTTGACTGGTTTCTTTTCCCCTTTGTTTTTTTTTTCTTTTTATTATGGGTATCTATGCTCCTCTGAAATTAAGTTCCTTGCCACCAATGGGTCCTAAACGTTGGATGTCCCCTGTTGATACCTGGTTATGGGGTACTATGTCTGTGCCAAATTGGGGTGGCATTGGACTGGGAGGGAGGGGAGATGTTGTGGTTATTATTTTTCTCACACCACCATGTTTGCAACTGCTTACTTATGCTTAAGGTACTATGTTACTATCAGACATGCACTGTCGTTATTGGTTACCACTCTGTTTTATGCTATCTGATGTGGCTATGTCTGCTCTGCCGGTCCTGGTCCAGCTGCGGTTTATCAAATACACCCTATACCCACCATGAGTTCTCTAAAGTTCCTCACGTGGAATGTTAGAGGCTTGCGCAATAAGATTAAACGCACAGCCACCCTGACATTTCTTAAGTCCCAGCATGCTGACATCATCACGCTAGTTGAGACCCACGTCACGGGCCACTTACAATCCTCTCTCATCATACCTTGGATAGGTTGGGCATACCACGCCACCCACACCTCTTATTCCAGAGGAATATCGGTCCTGATCGCTAAAAGGGTTCCGTTTGACCCAGTGCTGCTCCAGACGGACGGGCAGAGCAGATAAGTGTTTATACACACCACTATTAATGGATCCCCTATCCTGATACTAGCCTGCTATGTACCCCCCATAAAAACCCACTTGTAATTAAAGAGGGCCTTGCCTTTATGGCACAATACACCTCTGTACTGGCGGTGTGGATGGGGGACTTTAATATGACCCTCATTCCCGCTCTAGACCGAATGGGCACACCGGCCTCCCCCTGGACCAGCCGGCCCATACTAGACTACACCGAATACTGACTGACTTTGCTCTTGTAGACACTTGGTGCCACAAACACCCACACTCTAAAGTCTTTTAATGTTTCTCAGCCAGCCATAACACAATGTCACAAATTGATTTCATTATAATTTCAAAGACCCTGACACCTAAACTGGGAGAATACTCTCGGATCACGCCCTTACTGGATTACGATTCAGCTCCTGAAGGCCTCCCCTGCTCCTCCTTGGCGGTTGAACCGTTTTGTCTGACTGCTCTGCAGGACCAGGATGACATCCCCACGGAATTGCAATACTATTTTACAGCCAATAGGGACTCAGACACGTACGACATAGTGTGGCAGACTTTTAAGCTCCAAGCCCGCTCCCTGATCTCCACACGTATCAACAGACTTAAGCGATCATCGAAACTCATTGTCCAAAAGGCTACAGAACACCTACAGGTGCTGGAGGAGGCGTTCCACCAGGACCCCTCGCCCAGCACTGCCAACAATCTCAAGATTCAGATGCGACAGGTCTCCCAATTACATATTGAGAAGGCCAAGCAACGTATCTTTTTCTGTAGGCAAAGGGTATTTGAGTATGGAGAAAGATCGGGCAAACTCCTTGCATATCTTGCTCACTTAGATTCACGTCCCCCGGTGGTGATGTCATTGAATGACCCCCAGGGGAACCTCGTCACTGATCCGCAACAAGTAGTGGAGGAATTTGCGAGATTCTATCGTGCACTCTACACCTCCCGGGTCACTCACACTCCCCAAGATACCAGAGATTACTTAGCGAGAATTAAATTCCCTAGATTGACTGATGCCCAACGTGAACTCTTAGAAGCTCCCATTACTAAGGAAGATATCTCCGAGGCTATCTCCTGTCTGGCTACATCTAAGGCCCCAGGATCAGATGGCTTACCACTTGAATTTTATGCCACCTACTCTGAAATTTTAACCCCTAAACTTCATGACCTATACAAATCCATATTTGACATGGGAATCCTACCCCCCCTCTATGAGAGAAGCCCAAATTGTAGTAATCCCTAAGCTTGGTAAGGACCCTAAATACCCGGAATCATATAGACCTATTTCCTTACTACAGGTCGACATTAAAATACTGGCTAAGATTCTAGCCTCCCGCCTTAACCAGGTCATTCTTTCCCTGATCCACCCTGATCAGACAGGCTTTATGCCAGGGAAGAACACTGCTATGAATATTCGCCACCTATTTATGAACATTCAGGGGTCCCATGATGAAGTCGTCTCGAGGGTCGTGGTGGCTCTAGACGCCGCCAAGGCCTTCAATTCTGTGGAGTGGAACTACCTATGGGAGTGCCTCTCGAGATTTGGACTTGGCTCCAACTTTATTCGTTGGGTTCAGCTCCTGTATCAATCCCCGAAGGCCAAGGTGTTTGTAAATGGCTGACTCTCCGACCAATTCCGCTGGAGAGACTGACCGATAAGGCTGCTCTCTTTCCTTACTTCCTTTGTACGCATTGGCTGTGGAGCCGTTGGCCATCATGGTTCGTCTGGACACCAATATTCGAGGCCTCAAGATAGGCAATCTGGAAGAAAAGATTGGGATGTATGCAGATGATACGCTCCTCTACTTGGCCGACTCGGGTCCCTCCCTCGTTGCAGCCCTCCACTCCACAGAACGTATTGGTAGCCACTCGGGCCTAAGCATAAATTGGTCTAAATCCCAGATCCTTCCGATTGACCATTTCCACCCTCACTCACATCCCCCCCTCTGACTCTCCCCAGGGTCTCTTTAATCAAGTTCCTTGGAGTGCAAGTTACTAGATCGCTCACAGACTACACACTCTTGAATACTGAACCCTTGTATACCCTGATCAAGAATAAGACATTGGGCTAGACTAGTCAGTCTGGTTAAAATGATACTTCTCCCAAAGATACTCTATTTGGTGTGGCATGCCCCCCTGTATATATCACAATTTTTTTTCAAAACAATTGAATCTATTCTTAATTCATTTATATGGGGACACAGCAGACACAAATTATCTTGGAGAATACTGAAGAACTCAGTGACATTAAGAGGAGCTGCTCTTCCAGATTTTCAGGACTATTATCTTGCCTCCCAACTGTCCCACTTCTATCATTTTGACAAAAACGAGCTACCAAGATACCAGCTACTACTCTGGGAACACCCTGATAACCCAGCCTATACCCCACTTCAGTCAGTCCTAAGGGCCCCATTGACAGGGCATACCCCCCAACACAAAGCAGGCATGTTGACACACCACCGGAGGGTATGGCGGTTGGCACTACAAAAACTCGTGACTCCACAGGTTCATTCTCACACCCTACTCTGGTTCAACACACGCCTGCCTGAACTATTGTCCATCCCAGACCCCGTGGTTTGGATACGTAATGGGATCTTGTATATACATCAGATCATGACCATTACGGGACTTAAAAAATTCCAAACGCTAAAAGATGAATTCACACTTCCCAATCACGTCCTTTTCAGGTTACAACTCTGCCATGCTATACAAACTCAGTTTGCTGGCTCCAACCCATCCCTGACAGTCCCCTCCATAGTTGACACGATCACAGGTGCTGAACCAGCCAAACTAATCTCCACCCTCTACTCTGCCATCTGTCTTCCCAACACCATAGTCTTGGCCTATACTGCTAAGACTGGATGGGAGGTGGATGTTGGAATAATTGAGGATGAGGATTGGGATGAGATTTTGGAAGATGTGAAAAAAGGTTTCCCCAAACTGTCGGATCGCCTCACACAGTTGTATATTATGCATAGGACATATCTGACTCCTCAGAGGATAGCGCATTTCAAACCCATGTATAATCAAGGATGCCGTCTATGCAACCATACCCCAGGCTCCTTCTATCACCTTATATGGTCCTGCCCAACTATCCAAGCATACTGGATACAAGTGATATGCTTCCTGCACAATCAGATGGGCTCTCCTGCTACCCTAGACCCAAAGATGTGTCTACTCGGTCTGCTGCCAGACTTAGACGCTTACAAACCCCTTCGTACCTTTCTACATGAAACGCTATTCTTGGCGAGAAAAGCGATAGCCCATAATTGGATGCAGGCCCTACCCCATACAATCCAGTGCTGGAAAAAAGAAATTAATGACACTCTCCTATATAAGAAGTTGATTTATGTACATAGAGGATGCCCGCTTAAATATGAGCAGGTCTGGAACAGATGGTAGGAGGATGGTGACACATGTACTTGAAATGTTGATATGTTCATCTCTCATTTCCCTCCCTCCTCTCCCCCTTTCCTCCCTTCTTCTTTATTGTGTACTGGCTTCATGTCCAGTGGATATTTCACCCTATATCACGCAGAAAACTTAATGTGCTCATGTATGTACTACTGTTCTGGCCATGTTGGCTTAAATTATTTTATGTACCATGAATATATTTTTTCAATAAAATTATTTTTCCAATAAAAAAAAAAGCTACCTGAAGAAAAATGGTGGTGTTCTTCTGATCCTATTAGTACAGCAGGCAGCTGCAGTATTTACAGTTAGTGTAATGCGTCCTCTGCACAGTGTGCACCTAAAGCTACCTGAAGACAATTGCTGTTGTTCTGATCCTAGTAATACCACAGGCAGGCAGTTACAGAATTTACAGTTAGTATACTGTGTCCTCTGCACAGTGTGCACCTAAAGCTACCTGATAAAAAATTGGTGCTGTTCTTCTGATCCTATTAGTACCACAGGCAGGCAGCTGCAGTATTTACAGTTAGTGTACTGGGTCCTCTGCACAGTGTGCACCTAAAGCTACCTGAAGACAATTTGCTCGTGTTCTCTTACTAATAATACTACAGGCAGGCAGTTGATTCTGCTGCAGTATCAGTATATATATACATCCCAGCTTTGTGCAGCTACATCTCACTGCAGGCCATTAGTATGTTTGGAAGGCCAACAAGGGGAGGCAGACAGTCACAAGCCAATAAAAGAGGGCAAGCAGGCTCTGTGTCTAGAGGCAACAGTGATGGTCGTGGAGACGGTGCATCCTCATCAGCATGTGGCCGTGGGACACGCTTGTCCTTTTTTTCGGCAGCTGGCCATGTTGAGCCACAATACGTGGAAGACTTGGTAGAGTGGATGACCAAGCCGTCCTCATCCTCCTCATCCTCTCTCACCCAGGCTCAGGGTACTTTGCCTGGCAAAGCAGCTGCCAATGTGGCCTCTTCCCTTGGCCCAATGGCATCAGTCACTCCTTCCCTAGCCCCACCATGTCCTCCTGAGCAGTCCCCCAAACTCTTTGACCACAGTGTTGGGTACATGCTCCAGGAGGATGTCCAGTGTTTTGAAGGCTCCGATGATGGTACCCAGCTAGAGGAAGGCAGTAACGTGAGCCCAGAGAGAGGGGGTGCCCAAGAAGGACAGCAATCTGGCAGTCATGTTCCCCCAGCTGCAGCATACTGCCAGCTTTGCTCCAGTTATGAGGAGGGAGGGGATGATGAGATCACTGACTCCTTGTAGGTGCCACGTAGGAGAGAGGAGGAGGAGGAGGTGACACATCTCCAATGAGGCAGGATGCCCTCCAGGGGCCAGCAGAAGGACAGCACACCCACTGCATGACACCACAGAGCTCCACATGTGCAGGGCGCTGCTGTCTCTGTGCATTATTCCAAAAGTCCTTTGGTGTTGGCCTTTTTTGAGACGAGTGCATCAGATCCCACCGCTGCTATTTGCAACATATGTCTCAAGTGTATCTCGTGTGACCCAAACATCACCCGCTGGGCACCACATGCTTGACCAGACATATGTCGACCTGCCATGCAGTTCGTTGGCAAGCGTACCTAAAAGACCCACACTAAAGAACAAAGAGGACCTCTCCTTGCTCCTCATCAGGTGGGATCTCCAACCCCACTATACCTTCCGTCCTCTCTGAAACCTGCACTGAGAGGAATGGAGGTGTAGAATTAGGTGTGTCACAGCCAAGTACTTGCGGGCAATCTACTATCGGTACACCAACGTCAGAGTGCAGCAGGCAAATTTCCCTGCCCCAGCTGCTACACCGCCGAAAGAAGTTCACTCCCAGCCATCCAAATGCCCAGCGGTTGAATGCTAGCTTGGCTAAATTGCTAGCACTTCAACTGCTGCCTTTTCAGTTGGTAGACTCTGCCCCCTTGTGGAATGTGCGGTTCCTCAGTGGCAGGTTCCCAAATGCCACTTTTTCTCATGGAAGGCGATCCCAGCTCTCTACCGGCATGTGGAGGACAATGTCTTGGCCTCGCTGGACAGAGCAGTCAGCGGTAAGGTGCATATTACCGCTGACTCATGGTCCAGCAGGCATGGACAGGGACGTTACCTATCTTTCACCGCGCACTAGGTGACTCTTCTGGCAGCTGGGAAGGATGCAGGACAGGGTGCAGTAGTGTTGCAGGTTGTTCCGCCACCACACCTCCAAAATTCTACTAGTGGTGATTCTGCTACACCTCTCTCCTCCACCCCCTCTTCTTCTTCTTCCTCCATGGCCTCTTCCTGTGCTGATTTGTCCTCAGAACCAGCACTGCTCCATAAGCGTTCAAGGGGCTACGCAAGCATGCAGGCAAAAAGATGCCATGTGGTGCTTGAGCTGGTGTGCTTTGGGGACAGGAGCCACACTGGGGCAGATTCTGTCAGCTCATGGGGCAGGTTCAGAGGTGTTTGACGCCATGCCAGCTTAAGCCAGGAATGGTGGTTTGCGACAATGGCACAAACCTCCTCTCCGCCCCCCGGCAGGGACAACTAAACCATGTGCCCTGTTTGACTCACGTCCTTAACTTGGTGGTGCAGCAGTTCTTGGGCAGGTACTCGGGCTTACAGGATGTCCTGAGGCAGGCCAGGAAAGTCTTGTGCATTTCCGCAGGTCATATAATGCCAGTGCTTGGCTGGCTGACCTCCAAAAGAATTTAACCTGCCCAAGAACCACCTAATCTGTGACATGCCCACCAGGTGGAACTCAACGTTGGCCATGCTGCAGCAGCTGCACACACAGCAGAGGGCCATCAATGAGTACCTATGAGACTATGGCACCAGGACAAGGTCCGGGGACCTTGTTTTTTTTCCCCACGCCAGTGGGCTATTATCAGGGATGCATGCACTGTCCTGTCACCATTTGAGGAGGCAACAAGGATGGTGAGCAGTGACACTGCTCTTCTTGTCCACCTGTTGGAGCACACGCTGCGTTGAATAATGGACAGGGCACTTGAGGCAGAACAGAGGGAGGAAGAGGAGGACTTTCTTACCTCCCAAGGCCCCCTTTATGCAGACAGTGTTCCTGCGTGCCCGCCGATCACACAGGAAGAGGAAGAGGAGGTGGTGGAGGAGGAGGATTGTGTCAGAATGGAGGTGGAGCCTGGCACTCAGCATCAGCGGCAGTCTTCAAGGGATCATTTACAGTCTGAAAAAACCCATGGACTTGTACATGGCTGGGAGGAGGTGGTTGTGGATCATGTCGTCCTTAGTGACCCAGAGGATTCTGGACCGAATGCCTCAGCAAACCTACGCTGCATGGCCTCCCTGATCCTGCAATGCATGTGGAAGGATCCTTGTATTCGTGGTATCAAGGGAGGGATGATTACTGGCTGGCAATCCTCCTTGATCCAAGTTACAAGGGTAAGGTTGCTGACCTTATCTTGCCGTCGCAGAGGGAGCAGAGGATGAAACATCTTCGGGATGCCTTGCAGAAAGGTTTGTGCAACGCGTTTCCAGAGCCTGGGAGGTTACAATTTCCTGGTCCTCCTGGACAACATGTTGCTGAGGCTTCGGTCAGTCACAGAAGGAGCAGTGGAGAAGGTGGCCATCTGACCGATGCGTTCAGACAATTTTTTAGTCCGCAGCCACAAGGTATGATTGGTTCCAGCAACCATCACCAGCGTCTGATTCACATGGTGCAGGATTACCTAGGGGCAAGATCAGACTTGGACACCTTTCCCACCGAAAATCCTCTGGGTTACTGAGTCTTGAGGATGGATCATTGGTCAGAGCTTGCACAGTATGCAATTGAGCTACTGGCCTGTCCTGCATCCAGCATTCTTTTGGAACGCACATTCAGTGCTGCTGGAGGCTTTGTAACCGATCACAGGGTGCGCCTGTGCACCTAATCGGTCGATCGGCTGACCTTCATAAAAATGAATCAGTCTTGGATCACCAGTTACCAAGCACCTGATGCTGATGTAACTGATTTTTAATGTGAGATTTTTTAATGTGTAACTTTTTTAATGTGAGATCCCTTCAAGACTGCCTATGCTGATGCTGAGTGACTATCCTGTTATGCTGAGTCACAATCCTCTTCCTCCTCAATTTTCATGCTGATAGCTTGTAAGAACATTTTTGGTTCTGGGCACCGCCACTAGTGGCCAAGGCCCAATTTTTCTGTCCCTGTTTAACAGGGGCGTGTAATTACAATTTTTGATGCAATACTTTGCAGCAGGGCTCATTCCTGTGCTCCAACTATAGTATCTGTGAGGGGTTGCAGTGTTGTGGCATCAGCACCAGTGCCCAAGGCCCAATTTTTCAGCCCCTGTTTAACAGGGGCGTGTAATTACAATTTTTGTTGCAATACTTTGCAGCAGGGCTCATTCCTTTGCTCCAACTAGAGTATCTGTGAGCGGTTGCAGTGTTGTGGCACCTGTGCCTAAGGACCAATTTTTCTGCCCCTGTTCAACAGGGACATGTAATTACTTGTAATTCTTGATCTAATATTTCACAGCAGGGCCCATTCATGCGCCCGGCAAGAGTAACTGTGAGGGCTTACAGTGTTGTAGCAACACCACCACCAAAGGCCCAATTTTTCTGCCTCTGTTCAACAGGTGCATGTAATTACAATTCTTGATACAATATTTCACAGCAGGGCCCATTCCAGCGGCCACCAAGAGTAACTGTGAGGACTTACAGTGTTGTGGCAACACCAACACCTAAGGCCCCAATTTCTGCAGAGTATATAGGGCAGGCCCCTACTTTCAGACATCCAACTTACAAAGACGACTCCTACTTGCAAACAGAAGGAGACCACAGGAAGTCAGATGAAATCTACCCCTAAGAAGGGAAAATCTTTCCTGTAAGAGTTAATATGGGAACGCCATATAGTTCTGTGTGCATTACTGCCAGTTTAACGCCATATAGTTCTGTGTGCGTTACTGCCAATTTAACGCCATATAGTTCTGTGTGTGTTACTGCCAGTTTAACGCCATACAGTTCTGTGTGCGTTACTGCCAGTTTAACGCCATATAGTTTTTTGTGCGTTACTGCCAGTTTAACACCATATAGTTTTGTGCGTTATGGCAAGTTTAATGCCATTTACTTCTGTGTGCGTTACTGGCAGTTTAACACCATACAGCTTTGTGTGCTTTGCTGCCAGTTTAATGCCATATAGTTCTGTGTGCACTAATGCCAATTTAACGCCATATAGTTTTGTGTTTGTTACTGCCAGTTTAATGCCATATAGTTCTGTGTGCATTACTGCCAGTTTAACACCAAATAGCTCTGTGTGCGCTACTGGCAGTTTATTTCAAGGTTTTTATTGAATTTTAAAAAATGCACAAAAACACAAATTAGTAGCATTAACTGTCCATCTGTGACATTGTAGGATAAGTAACATATGCACACAAAGGTAATAGCTCAGCTCAGCCATGAAGAGAGTATTGCGTGATAGGACCAGGAGTAGGGATGAGCCGAACACCACCCGGTTCGGTTCGCACCAGAACCTGCAAACAGACTGAAAGTTTGCGCAAACTTTAGAACCTCATTAAAGTCAATGGGACGCGAACGTTCAAAATCAAAAGTGCTAATTTTAAAGGCTAATATGCAAGTTATTGTCCTAAAAAGGGTTTGGGAACCCAGGTCCTGCCCCAGGGGACATGTATCAATGCAAAAAAAACTTTTAAAAACGGACGTTTTTTCGGGTGCAGTGATTTTAATGATGCTTAAAGTGAAATAATAAAAGTGTAATATTCCTTTAAATATCATACCTGGGGGGTGTCTATAGTATGCCTGTAAAGTGGCGCTTTTTTCCCTTGCTTAGAACAGTCCCTGCACAAAATGACATTTTTAAAGGAATATTAAAACTGCTTGCGGCTTTAATGTAATCTTGGGTCCTGGCAATATGGATGAAAATCAGTGGGACAAAAGGCATAGGTACCCCCCAGTCCTTTACCAGGCCCTTTGGGTATTGTATGGATATTAAGGGGAACCCCGCACCCAAATTAAAAAAAGGAAAGGCGTGGGGCCCCCAGGCCCTATATACTCTGAACAGCAGTATACAGGCGGTGCAAACAAGACAGGGACTGTAGGATTGTTAAGTAGAACATGTTTGTAATTTTGAACTGGTACATTTTTAAAGTGTAGCTCCAGCCAAAAAAACTATTTTTAAGCTTTTTGGAAAACATAGGTAAGGGTTATCACCCCTGTAACATTTGTTTTTCTGTCTGTGCACCTCTTCAGAAGATTTCACCTCACTTTCTGTTCCAATGACAAGTGTTTTTTGAAAATGTGGGGGTTTTAGTGAAACAAGGATTGGTGATAAAGCATCAGTGAAGAGGAGACACGTTTTTTCCCATATTACCGCTTACAGGAGAGAATTTTCCTTCCTAGGGGTAGATTTCATCTCACGTCCTGTTGTCTCCTTCCATTTGCAAGTAGTAGTCATTTGTAAGTTGGATGTTTGAAAGTAGGGGCCTGCCCTATATATTCTGCAGAAATTGGGGCCTTAGGTGTTGGTATTGCCACAACACTGTAAGCCCTCACAGTTACTCTTGGTGGGCGCAGGAACGGGCTGTGCTGTGAAATATTAGATCAAGAATTGTAATTACATGCCATTGTTGAACAGTGGTAGAAAAATTGGGCCTTTGGTGGTGGTGTTGGTGCCACAACACTGTAAGTCCTCACAGTTACTCTTGGTGTGCGCTGGAACGGGCCCTGCTGTGAAATATTATATCAAGAATTGCAATTATAAGCACCTGTTGAACAGAGGCAGAAAAATTGGGCCTTTGGTGGTGGTGGTGGTGTTGCCACAGCAATGTAAGCCCTCACAGTTACTCTTGGTGGGCGCAGGAATGGGCCCTGCTGTGAAATATTAGATCAAGAATTGTAATTACATGCCCCTGTTGAACAGGGGCAGAAAAATTGGGCCTTAGGTACTGGTGCCACAACACTGCAACCCCTCACAGATGCTATAGTTGGAGCGCAGGAATGAGCCCTGCTGCAAAGTATTGCATCAAAAATTGTAATTATACACCCCTGTTAAACAGTGGCTGAAAATTTGGGCCTTGGGCACTGGTGCTGGTGCCACAACACTGCAACCCCTCACAGATACTCTAGTTGGAGTGCAGGAATGAGCCCTGCTGCAAAGTATTGCATCAAAAATTGTAATTACACACCCCTGTTAAACAGGTGCAGAAAAATTGGGCCTTAGCCACTTCTGCTACAACACTGCAACCCCTCACAGATGCTATAGTTGGAGGGCAGGAATGAGCCCTGCTGCAAAGTATTGCATCAAAAATTGTAATTATACGCCCCTGTTAAACAGGGACTGAAAAATTGGGCCTTGGGCACTGGTGCTGGTGCCACAACACTGCAACCCCTCACAGATACTCTAGTTGAAGCACAGGAATGAGCCCTGCTGCAAAGTATTACATCAAAAATTGTAATTACACGCCCCTGTTAAACAGGGGCTGAAAAATTGGGCCTTGGGCACTGGTGCTGGGGCCACAACACTGCAACCCCTCACAGATACTCTAGTTGGAGCGCAGGAATGAGCCCTGCTGCAAAGTATTGCATCAAAAATTGTAATTACTCACCCCTGTTAAACAGGGGCAGAAAAATTGGGCCTTAGCCACTGCTGCCACAACACTGCAACCCCTCACAGATGCAATAGTAGGAGCACAGAAATGAGCCCTGCTGCAAAGTATTGCATCAAAAATTGTAATTATACGCCCCTGTTAAACAGGGACTGAAAAATTGGGCCTTGGGCACTGGTGCTGGTGCCACAACACTGCAACCCCTCACAGATACTATAGTTGGAGCACAGGAATGAGCCCTGCTGCAAAATATTGCATCAAAAATTGTAATTACACGACCCTGTTAAACAGGGGCAGAAAAATTTGGCCTTGGCCACTGGTGGCGGTGCCCAGAACCAAAAATGTTCTTACAAGCTATCAGCATGAAAATTGAGGAGGAAGAGGATTGTCTCTCAGCATAACAGGATTATCACTCTGCATCAGCATAGGCAGTCTTGAAGGGATCTCACATTAAAAAAAAAATCAATGAGTTACATCAGCATCAGGTGCTTGGTAGCTGGTGATCCAAGACTGATTCATTTTTATGAAGGTCAGCTGATTGACCGTTACGGTGGACAGGCGCACCCTGTGATCGGTTACAAAGCCTCCAGCAGCACTGAATGTGCATTCCGAAAGAACGCTGGATGCAGGACAGGCCAGTAGCTCAATTGCATACTGTGCAAGCTCTGGCCAGTGATCCATCCTCAAGACCCAGTAACCCAGTGGGAAAGGTGTCCAAGTCTGGTCTTGCTCCTAAGTATTCCTGCACCATGTGAATCAGACGCTGGCGATGGATGCTGGCACCGATCATACCTTGGGGCTGCGGAGTAAAAAACTGTCTGGACACATCGGTTAGATGGCCACCTTCTCCACCGCTCCTTCTGTGACTGACTGAAGCCTCAGTAACACGTTGTCCAGGAGGACCAGGAAATTGTAACCTCCCAGGCTCTGGAAACGCGTTGCACAAACCTTTCTGCAAGGCCTCCCGAAGATGTTTCATCCTCTGCGACAGCAAGATAAGGTCAGCAACCTTACTCTTGTAACGTGGATAAAGGAGGGTTGCCAGCCAGTAATCATCCCTCCCCTTGACACCATGAATACAAGGATCCTTCCGCAGGCTTTGCAGGATCAGGGAGGCCATGCAGCGTAGGTTTGCTGAGGCATTCGGTCCAGAGTCCTCTGGGTCACTAAGGACGACATGATCCGCAGCCACCTCCTCCCAGCCACATACAAGTCCATGGGTTTCTTCAGACTGTAAATGATCCCTTGAAGACTGCTGCTGATGCTGAGTGCCAGGCTCCACCTCCATGCTGACACAATCCTCCTCCTCCTCTTCCTGTGTGATCAGCGGGCATGCAGGAACACTGTCTGGATAAAGGGGGCCTTGAGAGGTAAGTGTGACGGAACGTCCCACACTCCGCTTGAGTGCTTCAGTCAGTATACCACTTCCTCCCAGTCTGGATATAGATATCAGATATTCCAACCGCTCATAAGCACAAAACAAGACGAGACTTGTTTCACTGCTAACATGGACTGTTTTTTTAGAACCACAATTACTTTTTTTTTTTTTTTTTATCCACTTCAGCGAAAGTTTTCCGAGAGACATTATTTCAACTTTATGTGTCAAACTTTATCTCTTCTCCTTTTTCACATCATTGTGGATTGTTTCCGTCACATCTTTATTATTTTTCCCTTCTAGGATATTCTTAAATAATTTTAACAACCGACGACAAAACGCCTTCTATAATTATAAACCCTATTATTATCTTAATCTCTCTCAGTCCCTCTTATTTCCCCCCGCCCCCCCTCCCCCTCGCCCCCCCTCCCCCTCCCCTGTGTCTGGTCCGTTCCTTTATGTTGTTTATTTATCCACTTGGCTCTGCACCTATTCTTTCTTTTATCCTATCTAAATAAATATCCGAGACTTTGTAGTTTTTCCAACTTTCCCATCTACTATTATCCCCTTTCTCTCCTCCTTCCATTTTGTAGTGATAATCTATTTCCTTTAGCCAGTTTCTAATGTCTGGTTTTCCACTTTTTAGCCAATTCTTGGGAATTAAGGCCTTGGCCGCATTCAGGAGGTTAGGTATTATTGATTTTCTATATTGTTTCTTAGGTTTATTGTAGATATGGAAGAGGCAAGTCCAAATATTTTGTTCTATTTCTTCTCCAGTTATTTCTTTTATGTTATTTAACACTTCCTTCCAGTACTCCATTATTATTGGGCATTCCCACCATATGTGTGTGATCGTTGCTATTTGGCCACATTTTCTCCAACACAAGGAGGTTCTATCTTGATGGAATCTGTGTATTCTTACTGGGGTCATATACCATCTTGATACTAGTTTATAATTCATTTCTATGGTCTTCATGTCCCAAGCCTTATTATATCCCATTTCTATCATTTTTTCCACTTTTTGGTTATCTATTTTTAAATTCATTTCTTTTTCCCATTGATTTATATATTCTGGTCTTTCTTGTGCTTCCAAATCTGTCAGTATACTATAAATTTTTGATGTTCCGTTTTTTAATGGTGTTTCATTGCTACATAGCTTTTCCAGTGCAGTTAATTTTGTTTCATCTCTCAGTGGGTGTGGTATTGTGCTTACTAGGTGCCTTAGTTGAGTATACTTCCATTCATTCATCTTCCATCCATTCCTTTCCTCTATTTCTACTCGTGTTCTTATTTTACCATTTCTAGTGATATCTTTCAGTTGTGGGTTACCTATTCCTTGGATTTCAAATATTTCCCTCCCAGGGGTGAAGAGATTCGATCCTGTGAGTGCTAATAGTGGTGAATTATATTTCCATTCATTCTTTAAGTGGATGGTGTCCCAAATTTTAAATACATTTTTTGTTATTTCGTGCGTGTCGGTGTCCAATATTCTATATTTCCGTGGAATCCAAATATTCTTATGTAGTGTGGCTCCACTTATTGTGTTTTCCATTTCCACCCATTTTTTTTCATTTTTCTCATTTGTCCACTCTAACATTCGTGTTAAAACTATGGCTTTATAGTACCTACTTATATCTGGAGCGGCAAGACCTCCATGCTCCTTTTTCCTTGTGATCAGCGTGTAATTAATTCTTGGTTTTTTATTAAGCCATATGTATTTTAGCAGGATTGTTTTAATTATTTTAAAAAAGCTCTGCAGGATTTTTACTGGTAACATCTGTAATCTGTAATTTATTTTAGGTAATATCGTCATCTTAAACATATTTATTCTTCCAATCCATGAAAGTGGCTGTATTCTTAACTTTTTCATTTCTTCTTTGACCTCATTGATCAGTGGAATAAAGTTTGCCTGATAAATTTTTTCGACTCTAGGAGTTATTTTAATTCCAAGGTAATTTAGTTCTTTTACCCAAGTGAATGGGAATTCTTTTTGTAAAAACTGAACTTCCTTTTTCTCTAGACCTATGTTTAATATTTCCGTTTTTATTGGATTAATTTTGAAGTTTGACAGTTCTCCGTATTTTTTAATTTCTTTCAGTATGTTTGGGAGTGACACTCTTGGGTTGGATACGTACATAAAGATGTCGTCCGCGTAAGCAGCAATCTTATGCTCTTTTCCTCCTAGTTTCGCTCCTTCTACCTCTTTGTTATTGCGGAATGTTGCTAATAGTGGTTCTAAAGCCAATACATATAATAGTGGAGACAGTAGACAGCCTTGCCGTGTTCCATTCTGCATCTTAATTTTTGGAGAGAGTCTACCGTTTACTTTTACGACTGCTGTCGGGCCATTATACAAATTTGTTATCCACTTCATCATTTTTGTCCCGATACCCAAATGCCGCAATGTATCCATCATGAAACCCCAGTCTACCCTGTCAAATGCTTTTTCTGCATCCAATGACAGGAATAGAACTGGGGTCTCATTCTGCACCTTCTTGTGCAACATCAATAATGATTTTAGGCTGTTGTCCCGCCCCTCTCTCCCCGGGACAAAACCAGTTTGGTCCGGGTTGATCCACAGTGGGATTAGTTTTTTTATCCTAGTGGCCAGGATCTTGGAGTACAGCTTCGTATCGGTGTTCAATAGGGCTATTGGCCTGTAGCTTGAGCAGTTAACTTTGTCTTTCCCTTCTTTTGGTAGTATTGTAATATGAGCTAATAACGATTCACTTCTTATTTCTTCATCTTCCCCTAAGGAATTCATATATTCTAATAGTTTTGGAGTCAGCTGTTCTTCAAATTTTTTATAGTATTTGACCGTAAACCCGTCTGGTCCTGGGCTTTTTCCTACGGGAGTTTCCTTTAATGCCAGTTTTACCTCTTCATGCGTAATATTTTTTTCCAATTCTTCTAGTTGGTCTATTTTTAGTTTTGGTAAGTTTGCTTTTTTTAAATATTCTTGTATCTTCTTTGTTCTTGTATTCGCTTCTTTCCAACTTTCCTGTCCTTTTATTGCATAAAGGGAGCTGAAGTATTTTTGAAATGTTATCGCTATATCTGTAGTTTTATTTACCACTTCTCCTTTTTCATTTTTGATCTTCTCAATGTAATTCAAAGACTTCTTTTTTTTTACCAGATTTGCTAAGTATTTTCCTGGTTTATTACCCCATTTATATTTTTCTTGTACTACTCTGTTGTAGTCCTTCCTTTCTTCTTGTTCCATCCAGTCTTTTAATTGCTCTCTCTTTTGAGATAGTAGGCCGAAGATTTTGTTGTTTACTTGATTTTTATGTTTTCGTTCCAATTCATAAATTTCTTTAATTATTTGTTGCATGTTTGTTTTCCTTTCCTGTTTTTTTCTTGCCCCTATGGCTATTAACTTGCCCCTAATAACAGATTTATGCGCCTCCCATATTGTTGCTTTCGATACCTCTGGTGTATCGTTTTCCTCAAAATATCTTTTAATTTCTTCTATGATGCTTTTTTCGGTCTCACTGTCTTCTAATAAAGTTTCGTTGATTCTCCATGGACCCCTTTCAAGTACGTCTCCTTTTATTTTCATTCTCAAGGTTACTGGGCTGTGATCTGAGGCGGTTATTATGCCTATTTTTGTTTCTTCTATTTCTTCCAAGTTTCTATGTTCGACCATGATGTAATCCAATCTGGAGTAAATTTTGTGTACTGTTGAGTAGAATGTGTAGTCCTTTGTGCTGGGTTGCTGAATTCTCCAAGGGTCTATTAGTTGCTGTTCATATAATGTTCTTTTTAATTTCTTTAGTTGATTTACCTCTTTGTTCCTTACTCTTGAGGTACTGTCCATTTTATTATCCATGCTGAAGTTGAAGTCTCCAGCTAGTATTAATTTTCCTTGCTTGAATTCCATTAGTATTTTAATTATATCTATCAAATATTTTTTAGGGTTCTTATTAGGACAGTAGACATTGGCCAATGTATATTTTACCCCGTGTATAGTTCCTGTAATAAATAGATATCGACCCTCCGGGTCTATTTTCCTTTGATCTATTAGAAAACGTACATTTTTCCCTATACCGATGGCTACTCCTTTGGCCCTTCTTATTGGCGAGTCTCCTTGATACCATGTTGGTATGTTTCTTGAATAAATTTTGGCATTTGAGTTTTGGGTTATATGCGTCTCCTGTAGGAAAATTATTTCTGCTTTACTTTTTTCTAGTTCTCGGAGAATGATGTTTCTCTTCCCTGGGGAATTTAGTCCTCGGACATTGTAAGAAATTATTTTTATGCTGTTTACGTTTTCCATTCTTGTGCCTTTTCTTCCCCGCCCGTCCTCCGGCCCTCCCCCCCCACGCGGTCCCCCTAGGTGACCGGATGGAGGGGACACCCAGCGGACGCACGGGGTCTCCTCATCTCTTGTCTCAAAATAGGTGCGCCTATGTAACCACTCATGTGACTCAGACCTTTCCCTCCCCACCCTCCTTCCCTCCCTTTTCCCTCCTCCCACCCTCCCCCTCCCTTTTTTCTGATATGGGTTTTTTACCCCCATATTCTCTAGAGCTGAGAGCGTTTTACTTTGTTTTGTGGGGCACGCTCTGCCCCCTCTGCTCTATTTATTCTGAGGCGGAGCTCTGTAAGACACCCTATTCCCCCCCTGCCTAAGCACTAATAGGGCGACCCCCTGTCCACTCCGTGAGTCCCTGTTTCCCTCTCCCTGCATTTTTGTTGTGTTTTACCAATCCTTTCACTTTCCTTTTTTCCCATCCCATCAACCCCAGCCCCTCCCCCCCCTTTCCACTCTAAGGCCCCTTGCACCGTTGTGTGGTATTTTCTCAGATATTAATTTCCTCGAGAGTCCACATCTTGATGTCTGATCCTTGAATTTACTTGCCACTGCAGGTCATCTCCTGCCGTTATTCGCTCCTGACTATTTGCGTATTTTTCCAGTTCTGGGGAGGGGATTTCTAGTTTGTTGCAAAAGTCCGGAATCTCCTCCACATGTCTTAGCCTCGCACTTATTCCGTTTTTCCTTGCTATTAGACATGCTGGAAAACCCCAGTTGTATTGAATTTCTTGCTCCCGGAGGATTTCTAATAATGGCTTTAGTATCCGTCGTCTTTTCAACGTTTCTTGAGATAAATCTTGAAATATTTATAATTTACCTCCCGCAAACTCTATTTGTGTTTTCCTCTTTAGGTTTATCCAGATCTGTTTTTTTTCTTCCCATTTTTCAAAGCGTACGATTACATCTCTAGGTGTTTCTCTTGCGAACCTTTGAGGTTTTTTTACTCGAAAGACACTTTCTATTCCTATTGTGTTAGTTGTTTCCTTTCCCAAGATTTGGTTGAAGAGATTGTTCATTTTTTCTATTAGATTTTCTGCTTGTTCTGTTTCCGGTAACCCACGTATTCTCAAGTTTTTCTTTTTATCTCTATTTTCTTGCTCTTCTATTTTATATGATTGTTCCTGTTGTTCCCGTTTTAATTTCTTTATTTCGTCTTCCAGTTCCTTTATGTTTTTTTGATGTAGGTCTACTTTGATCTCTACTTCTTCCACTCTGTTTAACATATATCCCATATCTTTATGGAGTGTTGACATCTCTGCTTTTAGGGAATTCTCTAGTGCCGAGAACATTTTTTCCATATCCTGTTTTGTTGGCAACTGTGGCCCTTGTTGTCCTTCCTCCTTTCCTCTGTCTTCCTCTCCCATTTCTGGCTCCATTCTGGGTTCTGAGAGGTGGCTGGTTTCTGTTTGTACTTTATACTGGCCTTTTTTGTCCTTGTTGTCCTTCTCTTTTGTATCTATTTGTCTGCCCTTTGAACCCACTTGTTTCTCTCCTTCTCCGATTCCTTGCTGTATATACCTGTTCATAGGGCCTGGACTTGGGCCTAGGCTGGTCCTAGGTGATTTCGGTATTGCTCTCGCACTTCTTGTTGTTTTCCCCTTCATGTTTGTTTCTATGGCTGGATTTATAAGATCTTCGAAGCTGCCTTCCAGAATACCCCTTGATTGGGGTCTCTTAATGATGAAAAAATCTCCCAGCCTTCTTAAATTGACTTATTTTTACTAATATTTCTTTTGTTCCGTTCTCCTACCCGGCATCCTCCCCACAATCCAATAATAGAAATAATTAATGAGATATGAGTAGTCCCCGTTTTCCAGAAGTTATGTTACTACCTTAAGTACATTAAGCATTCCTTGGTGCTGTTCAGTTGTTTAAACCATAGTATTAAGTCCCCATGCACACGGACGTCTCCACAGCTGCTTTTCTGAGCCCTTTCTGCAGCTCAAAAAGGCCTGTCTATGTCAGTCCATGGCCTCACGCCCACCTAGGCGTCTCTGAGCCGCAAGTGGCATAGGCGTTCCTAAGCTGCAAAAAAAAAAAAAAAAAAAACGCTATTGCAAAAATGCTGAAAAAAGCTGAAAAAAGTTAAAAAAAAGTCACTGCAAAGACACCGGCGTCTTCACAGCGCTTTTCTAACAGCCCGTGTGCATGAGGGCCCAGGTGCTCAGCAAAATAATTCAAATGTTTTAGCGATATAATGCAATCTAATTCAAGTATTCAGCAAGATGATTTATATATTCAGCAGTATAGTTCCAGTATGAGCTTATATGTTCCACATTTTTGTTACTATGAAATTTCTTCTTATTCTATAGTTTGTACTATCAAACCTATAGTTAGTACCATTTGCAAAAAACAAAAACAAAAAAAAAAAAAAAAAAAAAAAATTCACAAGAAAGGGAGATACTGCAGCAGCAGCAGCAGCAAGCAGGTGGGGGCTGGGAGACAACTCTTCCGTTGGCTTGTCTTTCTTTCACCTTCTCCTTCTCTTCTCCCCTGTTCCCCCCCCCCTGTTTTTATTGTTTTTCTTAGCTCACTTGATTCTACTTTTTCAGCTCTTTCGCCTTCATTTACTTTCATTTACTTTCACTTTTCATTCCATTTATTTCATTTTATTTCAATGTGATCTTTCCCTTTCCCTTTCTTTTGTTCTATTACTTTTCCTTTGCTTGTTCACTTCAAGACAATTGCAATAGAAAAGAGCCAAAAGAGGAGAAAAAAAAAAAAAAAGAAAAAAAACGCTCAAAAACGCTCAAAAACGCTATTGCAAAAACGCTGAAAAAAGTTAAAAAAAAAAAAAAGTCACTGCAAAGACACTGGCGTTTTCACAACGTTCTCCCAACAGCCCGTGTGCATGAGGGCCCAGGTGCTCAGCAAAATAATTCAAATGTTTTAGCGATATAATGCAATCTAATTCAAGTATTCAGCAAGATGATTTATATATTCAGCAGTATAGTTCCAGTATGAGCTTATATGTTCCACATTTTGTTACTATGAAATTTCTTCTTATTCTATAGTTTGTACTATCGAGCCTATAGTTAATACCATTTGCAAAAAACAAAAACAAAAAAAGACAAAAAAAAAAAAAAAAAATCACAAGAAAGGGAGATACTGCAGCAGCAGCAGCAGCAAGCAGGTGGGGGCTGGGAGACAACTCTTCCGCTGGCTTGTCTCTCTTTCACCTTCTCCTTCTCCCCTGTTCCCCCCCCTGTTTTTATTGTTTTTCTTAGCTCACTTGATTCTACTTTTTCTGCTCTTTCGCCTTCATTTACTTTCATTTACTTTCGCTTTTCATTCCATTTTATTTCATTTTATTTCAATGTGTTCTTTCCCTTTCCCTTTCTTTTGTTCTATTACTTTTCCTTTGCCTGTTCACTTCAAGACAATTGCAATAGAAAAAAGCCAAAAGAGGGAAAAAAAAAAAAAAATACGGTACTTATCTTTTAGTTGTTGTTGAAGTTGGGACAAAAAGGGACGCTCACTACTGCTTGTTGCTGCTCTCTGATGCTGCGAACGTTCAGGTGCTGTCTCTGATGTTATCAATCTGCCCAGGTCTGTCTGACCCGCTGAAGTCTCAGCTGTTCTCTGCTCTCAGCTCTTCAGTGTCCGCTGCCGCTGCTCCTTGCTCCACTCACCCACCTTCCTGGCTTCCTGGCTCTCTCCTCCGAAATTCCCCGGTGCACTTCAGCTGGTTCCTCCGCTCTCCGCGGCCGGCAACACCGCTGGGGACTTGAAACAGCCCCCAGCAGCGCACCGTTTTCCCTGCTGCCGTCGCTTCCGATCTCCGCGGTTTTCCAGTTCTCCTAACCCCCCGTCCTCGATGAGCCTTCTAGCCCATCCGACTCCGGAGGGGTGGGGGGGGGGTGCAGTCAGACGCAGGTACAAACTTCCTCTGGCTTACACCACAAGACAGCTCAGTGAGTGATGAGCAGGGGGGGCGGGGAGGGAAGCTACCTACACCCTGAACCACAATTACAAGTCTTTATTTACCGTTAGAAAAGGTTCCCCCCTCCTGCTCATATTACTCTAACAATACAACTGTAGCCTAATTAACATGAGCTAGTTTACTAAATCATTTACCCAGACTAGGTGACTCAGAGACATGACCTTTGGGTTTAAGACTTTACGTCTCCTAGCTCAATGACTATTCAATACACATTACCATAAACATCAACCCAGGCTTAATTAGAACAAACAACAATGTGTGGAATACCCTTAGAGCTGTGGTAAGCCAGACTAGACTCATTTACATTAAACACATTATAGCAGACATCAGACAGGTGAGTGGAGTTGATGATATTAGCATCCCCTCACAGTATGAGTCCCAACAGTATGACTCAGTCATTATTGCTAATATGGCAAATACAGGGTCCCCAGAGTCTGTGTGTCCTGGGGGACAAGGACCCGAAGCCAAAGTAACAACACCTCAAGGGTACCCCAAATGCCAGGGCCCATAATCTGTAGGCAAGAGGCTGACATTCAATCCCCTCCAAAAGCCTCTGTCCCGGGTGAGTCTGTCACAGTAAGGAAGTCCTTCTCTTCCTCCCTCTGTTCTGCCTCAAGTGCCCTGTCCATTATTCCACGCAGCATGGGCTCCAGCAGGTGGACAAGAGGGACAGTGTCACTGATGCATGTACTGTCACTGCTCACCATCCTCATGGCCTCCTCAAATGGTGAAAGGACAGTGCATGCATCCCTGATCATAGCCCACTGGCGTGGGGAAAAAAACAAGGTCCCCTGACCCTGTCCTGGTGCTATAGTCGCATAGGTACTCATTGATGGCCCTCTGCTGCATGTGCAGCCCCTGCAGCATGGCCAACAGTGAGTTCCATCTGGTGGGCATGTCACAGATTAGGTGGTTCTTGGGCAGGTTACATTCCTTTTGGAGGTCAGCCAGCCGAGCACTGGCAATATATGACCTGCGGAAATGCACACAGACTTTCCTGGCCTGCCTCAGGACATCCTGTAAGCTCAGGTACCTGCCCAAGAACCACTGCACCACCAAGTTAAGGACGTGAGCCAAACAGGGCACATGGGTCATTTGTCCCTGTCGGAGAGTGGAGAGGAGGTTTGTGCCATTGTTGCAAACCACCATTCCTGGATTAAGCTGGCGTGGCATCAAACACCTCTGAACCTGCCCCTGCAGAGCTGAGAATCTCTCCCCCAGTGTAGCTCCTGTCCCCAAAGCACACCAGCTCAAGCACCGCATGGCATCTTTTTGCCTGCGTGCTTGCGTAGCTCCTTGAACACCTATGGAGCACCGCTGGTTCCGAGGACAGATCAGCACAGGAAGAGGCCATGGAGGAAGAAGAAGAAGAGGGGGTGGAGAGGAGAGGTGTGGCAGAATCACCACTAGTAGAATTTTGGAGGTGTGGTGGCGGAACAACCTCCAACACTACTGCACCCTGTCCTGCATCCTTCCCAGCTGCCAGAAGAGTCACCCAGTGCGTGGTGAAAGATAGGTAACGTCCCTGTCCATGCCTGCTGGACCATGAGTCAACGGTAATAAGCACCTTACCGCCGACTGCCCTGTCCAGTGAGGCCAAGACATTGCCTTCCACATGCCGGTAGAGAGCCGGAATCGCCTCCCATGAGAAAAAGGGGCGTTTGGGAACCTGCCACTGAGGAACCGCACATTCCACAAACTCACGGAAGGGGGCAGAGTCTACCAACTGAAAAGGCAGCAGTTGAAGTGCTAGCAATTTAGCCAAGCTAGCATTCAACTGCTGGGCATGTGGATAGCTGGGAGTGAACGTCTTTCGGCGGTGCAGCAGCTGGGGCAGGGAAATTTGCCTGCTACAATCGGACGTCGGTGTACCGTTAGCAGATTGCCCGCAAGTACTTGGCTGTGACACACCTAATTCTACACCTTCATTCCTCTCAGTGCAGGTTTCAGAGAGGACTGAAGGTATAGTGGGTTTGGAGATCCCAGCTGATGAGGAGCAAGGAGAGGTCCGCTTTGCTCTTTGGTGTGGGTCTTTTAGTTACGCTTGCCAATGAACTGCTTGAAGGTTGACATATGTCTGGTCAAGCATGTGGTGCCCAAGCAGGTGATGTTTTGTCCACTTGAGATACGCTTGAGAGACATATGTTGCAAATAGCAGTGGTGGGATCTGATGCACTCATCTCAAAAAAGGCCCACACCAAAGAACTTTTGGAATAACACGCAGAGACAGCTGTGCCCTGCACATGCGGAGCTCTGCGGTGTGATGCAGTCGGTGTGCTGCCCTTAAGCTGATCCCTGGAGGACATCCTGCCTCGTTAGTGTGTGCCTCCTCCTCCTCTCTCCTGGGCTCCAGCGGACTTTTTTTCCCCAAAAGTTCGATGGACCTAGAAATGAAACATGTTTCAAATCTTTCAGACGGACTCGAGTCCAGTCAAAAAGTCCGCTCGTCTGTATGCTAGTCCAACGGACAAAAAACAACGCTAGGGCAGCTATTGGCTACTGGCTGTGAACTTCCTTATTTTAGTCCGGTCGTACGCCATCACGTACAAATCCGTCAGACTTTGGTTGATCGTGTGTAGGCAAGTCCGTTCATTCGAAAGTCCATCGGAAAGTCAGTCGTAAAGTCCGTCGAAAAGTCCACCGGACCTAGTCCATCGAAAAGTCCGCTCGTGTGTACACGGCATAACTGTAAATACTGCAGCTGCCTGCCTGTGGTATTAATAGGATCAGAAGAACACCACCAATTTTCTTCAGGTAGCTTTAGGTGCACACTGTGCAGAGGACGCACTACACTAACTGTAAATACTGCAGTTGCCTGCCTGTGGTACTAATAGGATCAGAAGGACACCAGCAATTTTCTTCAGTTAGCTGTAAATAGTGTAAAAACACCTGCCTGCCTGTCAGTAGGAAGAGAATAACAGGAATGGATCTAGCTAAACTGAATACAGTGTATATAAATATATATATATATATATATATATATATATATATATATATATATATATATATATATAACACCTAGGATGCATATATATATATATATATACACAATACACTGTAAGTGCAGCTAACTGACTCGCCTGCCTACTCTATCTAACTTAAATCAAATGACACTGTCTCTCTGTCTATCTCTCCGCTGCCGCAACACAGTACACAAGGCCGCCACGCAGGTGGCCTTATATAGTGTGGGGCGTGTACTAAACCCCGTGAGCCATAATTGGCCAAAGCCACCTTGGCTTTGACCAATTATGGCTCTCTGTACAGACGGCGCTGTGATTGGCCAAGCATGCGGGTCCTAGTGCATGCTTGGCCAATCATCAGCCAGCAATGCACTGCGATGCTGCAGTGAATTATGGGCCATGACGCGTCACTCAAATTTGGTGCGAACGGCCCATAAAGTTCGCAATTCGACGAACGGTCAAACAGGGTTCGACTTGAACTTGAAGCTCATCCCTAACCAGGAGAAATAATTAGAAAAACAGGAAGGGATCATATCAGAGAATGAGCAGTGTCCATCCCACCCCGACACCCCATATGGGATCTAACTTTGTCAAAGAGGATAGAGAGCACACCAGACTCTGTGAACGACTCCTCATAAAGAAACCCCATCACGCAGTACTCATCCAGTTCTATGAACAAAAGAAGAATAAAAAGGCGCTGAACTACAAGTCATAAATCAGAGCAGTAAGATATCATGCTTGGTGAAAATTTCAATCTAACAGCTTATCCTATGTTACATCGCTATTCACTAACAGGAACTACCCAAAGCGCAAGTTCTAAATAATCAAAAGAGGATGCTGAAAGGATAATCTTTGAACAGGATGAGCGAGATAAGGAGAAGAAGAGAAAAGGGTCAAATAGAAAGGGAAAGTTAAAATGGCAATATGGAGCATTTATAAGTAATAGATTGCGGTTGTTTATCGCAAAGGCCCTTTAAGATATGTCTGCCAGGGTTCCAAGACAGTTACAAATTTGTCAGAGGTGTCCAGGAGAAGATTAACCGTCTTCTCCTGGGTCATTATCCAGGTTATTTTTCGTTTTGCTGCCGCAAAGGATACTGAGGGTCGCTTCCAGACACAGGCGATTGTCATCTTAGTTACCAACAACATGAAATGTATAAGCTTCCGTAAGGGTTTACTACAAGTTACTTTCAGTTACTTTGCGCAGCAAACTGAAAATCTTATTCCAGAACCCCCGAATCCGAGGTCACTTCCACCAGTTGTGAAAGAATGAGCCCAAAATGTTTCATCCTCTGAAGCACAGTGGGTAGGTGTTCGGGAATATATTGGCCAGGCGAGCGGGAACCATATAGCAGCGTGTAATAATCTTTAGGTTGGCTTCCATCAAGGAGGTGTTTACCATGCCTTTAAAGGCTTGTTGAAATATATCACATCACGTTCCCAGTTTAGGATATTTGAGTGTTTGTCTAGGTTCTCCACCATTGCTGCATAGATTAATGATATTCCTCCTCTCTGATTCATGGCTACAGAAAATCATCTTTCATACATGGTAATTCTCGGTGGGTCAGGTTTTGAGTCCCAAATGGATGCTTAGAAATGGCGAATTTGGTGTAGGTGACACCTTTCAGAAGGGAGCATATCCAGCTTACTGACACAATGACTTAGCATCTGGGGTCCCATAGAGGACATGAAGTGGCCTATTCTGTATAAGCCCTTGTCCGTCTACCATTTATATGCTCTAATGTCCATACCAGGAGGGAACTGTGGGTTGTTAAACGCTTGCCGACCAGCGCATGTCAATGTACCTCGGCAGAATGGCACTGGTAGGCAAAAGGGCGTACAGGTATGTACCCTTTAAGCAGCGGTGTCGCGGGCGCTGTCTCCGTGACCGTTATCGCGGGTCCCGCGGACTCGATGTCCACTGGGTGCCCGTGATCGTGTCACAGAGAGGAAGAACGGGGAGAGGCTTTTGTAAACAAAGCATTTCCCCGTTCACCCTAGTGACAGGACAGTGATCACAGCTCTCTGATCACTGTCCTGTGTGTTGAAGTCCAGCCCCCTCACTCCCTAGGACACACTTAACCCCTTCCCTGCCCCCTAGTGGATAACCCCCTTCAGTGCCCCCTAGTGGATAACCCCTTCACTGCCAGTGTCATTTACACAGTAATCAATGCATTTTTATAGCATTGATCGCTGTATAAATGACAATGGTCGCAAAATATTGTCAAAAATGTCTGATGTGTCTGCCATAATGACGCAGTCCCCAAAAAAATCGCAGATCGCCGCCATTACTAATAAAAAAATTAAAAATAAAAATGCCATAAAACTGTCCCCTATTTTGTAGACAATATAAATTTTGCGCAAACCAATCAATATACGCTTATTGGGATTTTTTTACCAAAAATATGTAGAAGAATACATATCGGCCTAAATTGAGGAAAAATTTTTTCTTATATATTTTTGGGAGATATTTTTTACAGCAAAATTGCATTTCAAAATTGATGCTTTTTTTTGTTTATAACGCAAAAAATAAAAACCGCAGAGGCAATTAAATACCACCAAAAGAAAGCTCTATTTGTGGTAAAAAAAAAAGACGTCAATTTTGTTTGAGTACAACGTCGCATGACCGCGCAATTGTCAGTTAAAATGACGCAGTGCCGAATCACAAAAAGTGCTCTGGTCAGGAAGGGGGTAAAACCATCCGGGGCTGAAGTGGTTAAACATATGGGTTAATGGGCGGATACCCAATATCAAGTGAGTAGATTTGTATAGAATGTCACATAAAGCCATTGAATGTGAAAGGTTAGGGCCTAGAATTGGGGGCCTCTGTTTGGGAGGGCCCATAATAAAAAGTCGATGGTATATAATGGAACCACCTGTCTCTCTATGTCGACCCAATCTGGTTTATTACCAAAAGCTTAGACAGTAGAAAATTGTGACAATTGGGCTGCCTGGTAGTATCTCCAGAGGTTTGGTAACCCCAGACCTCCGCGTGTGCGTTTTCTATATAGTACGCTTTTAGGGCATCGGTAACCTTTGTTTCCCCAAAATAAATTTTGTTATCTGAGATTGAAACTTCTCTAATTGATGCTTCTTTACCGGAATTGGAAGAGAGTGAAAAAGATATAGGATCCTGGGACAGAGGGTCATTTTGATGGAGTGAACCCTACCCAGCCATGACAGGTCACCCTGTCCCCAGCTGGACATATCCGCACTCAATTTTTTAAACATAGGAGGGTAATTGCTATTATATAGTTGGTCTATATTGGCTGCCAAGTTGATACCCAGGTAAGGAATGTGTGAGGAATGCCAGACAAATTCAAATTGGTCTTTTAGCCGCTCAACCAACAGCTCTGGGCTGGAAATGTTTAAGGCTGCTGATTTGGTCATGTTTACTTTAAGGCCAGAGACCCTCCCAAAGTCCTGTAAGAGTTTAACAATATTAGGAGTAGATATAAGGGGGGAGGTGATGAACAGTAGCAGGTCGTCCGCAAATAGGGCACATTTATCTCACCCCATGAATGTCAGGGTGCACCCCAATTGCAATTGCCATTGTTTCGATTGCAATGGCAAAAATTATAAGGGAGAGAAAACATCCCTGTCTAGTCCCATTTGAGATTGGGAAATGATCTGAGTAACAGCTTTAAAGCTTGATCTGGGCTCTTGGTTGATCATATAGAGCTGGTATAATTTGCAGAAACCTTGGGCCAAATCCCCATCTATGAAGGACCTCAAATAGGTAAGACCAGTCAACAGTGTCGAAAGATTTCTGTAGGTCTAGTGATAGCAGGAATACCTCCTGATGCGGACCCCATCCCATTTCGACTGCAAAAGGGATACTATAGCTACCACTCTATGTATCTGATCTGGGCCATGTCTCCCCAGGATGTATCCCACCTGATCTTTGTGGGCATAGCTACCTGTAAATTTAGATATTCTATTGGCCAGTATCTTTGTCAGTATTTTTAGATCATTGTTAATCAGAGATATAGGCCTGTAATTTCTGACAACCGAGTGGTCCTTACCCGGTTTGGGGATAACTGAAACATAAATAAGATTGGCCTTGTTGTCCAGAGAGGATCCCTCACAAAGGGAGTTGAAGAATCTTGTTAAGAATGGAGTAATAGTGGGAGCAAAAACTTTATAGTAGCCAGTAGAGAACCCATCTGGTCCTGGGGCCGAGCCCTTTTTCAAGTTTTTGATCACTTCCAATACCTCTGCTTCCACAATCAGTTGATCAAGGGCTGATCTATGTCTGTTTTCCAGCTTAGGGAGCGGAATCTCATCTAGAAAAGCAGATAGACCTGAAGGTCGGATCCCCCTAACCCTTATATAGTTTGGCATAAAATTCATGAAACACGGCCATAATCCACTGAGGGTTTTGTGTAAGAGTTCCCACCTTGTCACGTATTTTGGGAAAGGAGAATGAGCAGGGCCTGGGGGACAACTTGGCATCCAGTTTGGGGCCGATTCTGTCTTTATGCAGATAGAAATGAGCGTTCCTCCACTGTATATGTTTTTTGGCCTGGGTGGTCAAGGCAAGATTAAGGGCGACCCTCCCGGATTCCAGTAAAGTCTTAGACTCGGAAGTCAGGTTCTTTTTATGGTTTTTGGATAGTTTAAGAAAGTCACTTTCTAGGTTGATTATATCTGCCTGTCTTTCTTGCTTAAGCTTTGTGGAGAGTTGAATAATCTTACCCCTAATCACTACTTTATGAGCTGCCCAAAGAGTTGAAGGGGTGTCTCCCCCATTGTCGTTGACTTGGAAGTATTCCCCTAAGTCTTTCTCTAGCATGGTGCAGTGGACAGGGTTATTTATGATAGATTTGTTCAGGCGCCATCGATATGGTCCTTTGGGGCCCTGTGGATTTATTAGAAAGCATATTACCATTGAGTGAATGGACAGAGGGAAATCCCTGATGATCAACTTGGTAATAAACGTAATCGTTGGACTCGCTGTAAAAATATGGTCTATTCTCCCTAGAGTCTAATGGGGAGCAGAGTAATGAGTATAGTCCTTCGTAGATGGGTTATCATCTCCCTCCAGATATCTACTAGCCCCTGGGAATGGAGAAGTTTGGCGATTTTAAGACTTTGCTTGGGAGGACGCAGTAAGCGATTGCGACCATTTCCTGATTTGTCTAACATGTTAGCTAGTGCAATATTGGAGTCCTCTCCCATTAGTAGAGTGCCAACAAAATGAGGAGAAAGGGTGTTTATCATGGAGTGAAAAAATTGGGCTTGTTCGTGGTTCGGAGCATAATAGGAGACACATGTGTACGTGGCCCCTTTCAGAGAGCCTGCCAGGAGAATATATCTACCCTCAGAGTCTCTGAATTCTTTTTTGGGGGAGAAGGTGGTGTTTTTAGCAAAAAATATGGCCACTCCTTTAGTCTTTTCTACCACATTAGGTAGAATTGGGGAAATTTGGCATGTATAAATTTCGGGTTATATTGTTTGGGAAGTGTGTTCCCTGTAAGAGGAGTATCTCAATATGTTGCGAGTTGGAGGTCTGAAAGTATTTCTGGCACTTCAGTGGTGAGTTCAGTCCTTGGACGTTGCGAGTGGCAACGGAGGTGGTGGAATGGCTTACTAAACCTTCCTCATCCTCCTCATCCTCTGTCATGCAAGCAGAGACAAGTGTGCAGTCCCCTGCAGTTGCCAGAGTAGATAAACCTGCCTCCTTGTCCACATCTATTCCTGCTATAGCCCCAACATCAGCCATGGAGGAGTCAGCTGAGTTATTTGACCACAGCGTCAGCCACTTGCTCCTTGATCATCCCAGCCATTACTGGATTCACATGTTGGTTCTGAGGTTGAGGATGACAGGAACATGAGCCTAGAGAGAAGGGAGAACACCGGTAGACAAATTGGCATTCATCTTCCCCCAGCCGCAGCGTATTGCCAAGTTGTCTCCAGTGGCAATAATGATGGAGGACATGGAGATGATGATGATGAGGTCACTGATGTGACTTGGGTGTCTGATAGAACACAGGAGGAAACTGAAGGTGAGGGGTCACAACCCCAAGGACGCCAACATCAAGAAAGAGTAGAGAGCAGCCACCCTATTCCGTCACATTCTACAACTGTTATCTCCCGGCTCACTCCCGAAAGCTCAGCTGTCTGGGCCTTTTTCAGCACATCTGCAGCAGATCGCACTGTTGCTATCTACAAACTGCGTCTCAGGCACATCAAATGTGGCAAAAACACCAGCCATTTGGTTACTACATGCTTAACAAGGCATTTAACATCCAACCACTCAGCCTGTTGGCAAGAGCACCTAAAAGCCACACAAAAGGCGCACAAATCTGTCCCACCTCCTCCTTCTCCTTACCCACTTCAGTCTGCCCCTGCTATACCAAATCATTATCTCTCAGCAGCCTCCACAGACAGGGATGATGGTATAGCACAGGGTGTCCCAGATCCTAGCAGCACATCTGACAACAGCACACCACCAGCTGTAGAATGTAGCCGGCAAATTTCTTTGCCCCATCTGCCGCAGCAGAAAAAAATATAGTCCCTGTGACCCACATGCCCAGTGTCTAAATGCAAGTTTGTCAAAGCTGTTGGCTCTCCAACTTCTGCCTTTCAGCTTGGTGGATTCTGCCCCCTTCTGTGAATTCGCACAATGTGCTGTACCACAATAGCAGGTTCCCAGTCGCTACTACTTCTCACGTAAGGCTGTTCCATCTGTCTACCATCAAGTGAAAGGGAATGTTCTGGCATCATTGGGCAAGGCAGTCAGCCATAAAATCTACCTTACTGCTGACACATGGTCCAGCAAGCATGGGCAGGGACGATATATTTCTGCTGCTTGCAACTCAAAAGGATGAAGAACAGGGATCGGTGCTGCAGCTTGTTGTGCCCCCACGTCTCCATACAGCTGGTGGTGATGATGCCAGACCTGTGAGCTCTACCCCCCTCCTCCTCCTTTTTCTCCTCCATCTCCATGTCCTCCTCTGCAGAATTGACCTATGAACATCAGGTACCCCCTAAGCATTCAAAGGGCTATTCCCAGAGTCAGGCTAAAAGGTGTCATGCAGTGCTTCAGCTGGTGAGTTTAGGGGACAGGAACCACACCGGAGCAGAGATTCTTTCAGCTCTGCAGGGACAGGTCCAGAGGTGGTTCACACCATGCCAGCTGAAGCCATGAATGGTAGTGTGCGATAATGGTTCAAACCTTCTGTCCGCCTTTAGACAGGGAGAGTTGACACATGTGCCATGCCTGGCACATGTCCTCAATTTGGTGGTGCAGCATTTCCTAAATATCTACCCTGAAGGCCAGAAGAGTCTGTAGCCATTTCAGGCAGTCATACACAGCCAGTGATCAGTTGGCTGAAATTCAGCGGGAAATCGACCTGCCCATAAACCGCCTGATTTGTGACATGCCCACCAGGTGGAACTCGACTTTGTCAATGCTGCAGCGGCTATACAGGCATAAAAAGGGTGAATATGTCATATACCTGTGCGAATACGGCACGACAACAGGCTCAGGGCACCTCAGCTTTTTTTCCCCACGCCAATGGCTGATCATTAAGGATGCATGCACTGTATTGTCATCATTTGAGGAGGCCACAGGGATGGTGAGCCGTGACAGTGCATGCATCAGTGACACAATCCATGTTGTGTTCCTGATGGAGCAGACTCTGCATGGCATTATGGACAAGGCACTGGAGGCAGAGCAGCAGTAGGAAGAGGAGGACTTCCTTTCCTCTCAAGGCCCACTTTATCCAGACACCATCATTCCTATGTCACAGAACACACAGGAGCAGAGAGGGGGGAGGATGAGGAGGAGGATTCTGGCCCTTTCATAGGCTACGAAGAAGAGGAAGACATGCATCAATCTGTAAGTGATGGCTTTCCAGCCCCAGGACCTTTGGGAGTAGTATGTGGCTGGGAGGAGGAAGTTTCAGATGCTGTCATCCTGAGTGACCCCGAGGAGTCTGCTTCTCAAGCTTCGGCAAATTTGATGCGCATGGGCTACCTCATGCTTCAAAGCCTGCAAAAGGATCCAAGAATACGTGGCTTAAAGGAGAAAGATGATTATTGGTTGACAACCCTCCTTAACCACCGTTATAAGGGGAAGGTCTCAGAACTCATCCCGTCCCCACAGAGAGTGCAGAAGATAAAATCTCTTGAGGACACGTTAAAGAGGATTTTATTGAACAATTTTCCTGACTCCAGTAGGTTACAGTGTTGTACAAAACATAGTTTTGAGTCTTCTGTTGGTCAAGAGAGGAACGTTGGAGAAGGCGTCCGCCTAAGTGAGGCATTTCAGAATTTTTTTAGTCCTCGCCGCCCAGGGCTGTCAGCTTCCACATTTCACATGCTATGAGAAACCATCTCAAGATGTGAAACGCGTTAGCTTTTGCTACACTCTGTTCCTATGTAATGGCTATCATTGTATTTTAATCGATTATGCAATAAAGATGTCTGTCTTCAGTGTGCGGCAGTCCAGGATCTTCTTGCTTCCACATTCCATTGGTAGCATCTGCATCGCATTGTGGACGATTACCTCGGGGGGCCAAAACAGAGATGGAGATATTTCCAGCTGACGATCCACTGACTTACTGGGTCATGAGAATAGACCACTGGCCAGAACTTGCCCAGTATGCTATTGAGTTGTTGGGCTGCCCTGCATCCAGCGTGCTTTCAGAACGGGCATTCAGTGCTGCAGGAGGTTTCGTTAATGATCATAGAATGCATCTGTCCACAGACTTCGTGGACCGTTTGACTTTTATAAAAATAAATCAGTCCTGGATTACCAGCTATGAAGCCCCTGATGCCGATGTCACTGATTAAGTCTTTTTGGGATTTGGAATCTTAGTTACATAGTTATATAGTAGGTGAGGTTGAAAAAAGACACAAGTCCATCAAGTCCAACCTATGTGTGTTTATATGTCAGTATTACATTGTATATCCCTGTATGTTGCGGTTATTCAGGTGCTGATCTAATAGTTTCTTGAAGCTATCGATGATCCCTGCTGAGACCTTCACCTGTGGAAGGGAATTCCACATCCTTGCCGCTCTTACAGTAAAGAACCCTCTAGGTAGTTTAAGGTTAAACCTCTTTTTTTCTAATTTTAATGAGTGGCCACGAGTCTTGTTAAACTCTCTTCTGTGAAAAAGTTTTATTCCTATTGTGGGTCACCAGTACGGTATTTGTATATTGAAATCATATCTCCTCTCAAGCGTCTCTTCTCCAGAGAGAATAAGTTCAGTGCTCGCAACCTTTCCTCATAACTAAGATCCTCCAAACCCTTTATTAGCTTTGTTGCCCTTCTTTGTACTCGCTCCATTTCCAGTACATCCTTCCTGAGGACTGGTGCCCAGAACTGGACAGCATACTCTAGGTGCGGCCAGACCAGAGTCTTGTAGAGTGGGAGAATTATCGTTTTATCTCTGGAGTTGATCCCCTTTTTAATGTATGCCAATATTCTGTTTGCTGTGTTAGCAGCAGCTTGGCATTGCATGCCATTGCTGAGCCTATCATCTACTAGGACCCATAGGTCCTTTTCCATCCTAGATTCCCCCAGAGGTTCTCCCCCCAGTGTTTAGATTGCATTCATATTTTTGCCACCCAAATGCATTATGTTACATTTTTCTACATTGAACCTCATTTGCCATGTAGTTGCCCACCCCATTACAGGGGGTCCCCTAGTTACAAACATCCGACTTACAAACGGAGGGAGACAACAGGAAGCGAGAGGAAATCTACCCCTAGGAAGGGAAATTCACTCCTGTAAGAGCTATTATGGGGAAAAGGTACCTCCACTGATGCTTTATCACCAAGGCTTGTTTCCACAACAACCCAAAATTTTCAAAATCCAATTGTCATTAGGACAGAAAGTGAGGTGAAATCTTCTGAACAAGGGCACACACAGCAAAACAAATGTTACAGGGCTGATAACCCTTCCCTATCCTATCCAAAAAGATTAAAAATAATTTTTTTGGCCGGAGCTACACTTAAAAAATGTACCTGTTCCGACTTACAAACAGATTCAACTTAAGAACGAACCTACAGTCCCTAATTTGTTTGTAACCCGGGGACCCCCTGTAATTTGTTCAGATCTTATTGTCCTGCTTAGCTTAGTATTGTCTGCAAATACAGAGATTGAACTGTTTATCCCATCCTCCAGGTCGTTTATGAACAAATTAAATAGGATTGGTGCCAGCACAGAACCCTGGGGGACCCCACTACCCACCCCTGACCATTCCGAGTACTCCCCATTTATCACCACCCTCTGAACTCGCCCTTGTAGCCAGTTTTCAATCCATGTACTCACCCTATGGTCCATGCCAACGGACCTTATTTTGTACAGTAGACGTTTATGGGGAACTGTGGCAAATGCTTTTGCAAAATCCAGATACACCACATCTATGGGCCTTCCTTTATCTAGCTGGCAACTCATCTCCTCACAGAAGGTTAGTAGATTGGTTTGGCAAGAACGATTCTTCATGAATCCATGCTGATTACTGCTAATGATACTGTTCTCATTACTAAAATCTTGTATATAGTTCATTATCATCCCCTCCAAGAGTTTACATACTATTGAAGTTAGGCTAACTGGTCTGTAATTTCCAGGGATGTATTTTGGGCCCTTTTTAAATATTGGTGCTATATTGGTTTTTCTCCAATCAGCTGGTACCATTCCAGTCAGTAGACTGTCTGTAAAAATTAGGAACAACGGTCTGGCAATCACTTGACTTGTCACTTGTACCCTCGGATGCAAGCCATCTGGTCCCTGTGATTTATTAATGTTAAGTTACTCAAGTCTTATTTTAATTCTGTCCTCTGTTAACCATAGAGGTGCTTCCTGTGATGTGTCATGAGGATAAACACTGCAATTTTGGTTACTGAAGCCCTCGATTCCCTTGTGAAGACTGAGGAGAAGAAGAAATTCAATACCTTCGCCATCTCCCCATCCTTTGTAACCAGATGTCCTTCCTCATTCTTTATGGGGCCAATATGGTCTGTCCTCCCTTTTTTACTGTTTACATACTTAAAGAATTTCTTGGGATTTTTTTTGCTCTCCTCCGCTATGTGTCTTTCATGTTCTATCTTAGCCGTCCTAATTGCACCCTTACATTTCTTGTTGCATTCTTTATAAAGTCTGAATGCTGATGATGATCCCTCAACCTAGTATTTTTTGAAGGCCTTCTCCTTTGCTTTTACTGTATATGCATTTTTACATTGGAGTTAAGCCATCCAGGACTTTTGTTCGCTTTTTTAAATTTATTACCCAATGGGATGCATTGGCTAATGCCCTTATTTAGTATGCTCTTAACCTCTCTGGTTGTATGATTATTTCGGATTTTAGGTGCTGAAAGCGGTACAATTATTTTGCATGGAAATTTGGCGTTTTATATTGTAGGCCTGTAATTCTTAACAATAACACACTTAAATCTGTCCAAACAAGAGTCTAGTAGATATCTCGGGTATGATGAAGTTTAAAACACAAAAACATAAATTATAATATAATAAATAAATAATAAATAAATAAATAATAATATAATAATAATAAAATAAATTTCCCCACGATTCACTATCGCTCAATTCTGCAAGTGTTCTAATTTACTATCGCTGTTTTCTAGCTGGTCACTTTTGACATAAAGGGACACTTTTTGGTTGCTATGGACAATCTCCAGTTTCCAGGTAGAAAGAACAGTATATATATAAAATTGCATGCAGGGCATGGGCCAAAGCATTGGGGGCAAAAGGGATGTGAAATAATTTCATACAGTACTGTAATCTGTAAGATTACAGTATACTGTAGTCATTATGATTTTTCACTTTTTTTAATTTGATGCCAGGCTCCGCCCCCGTACGTCGCGACGCTCGCAGGGAATGGAGCCCGGCACAGAGAGGCTTCGGGCAGGGGACAGAGCCCACAGACACAGCGGGGGGACATCACAGGATCCTGGGGACAAGGTAAGTAATGCAGCACCAGGATCCTACAATGTAATCCCGAGTGTGGCTTGGGGTTACCGCTAATGGGACTGAAATTTAACCCCGAGCCACACTCGGGAATACTGCCAGGGAGGCTACAGCAAACCAATCTCTCCTCCGTGTTCTTTGTTCCTAATATTTTATCCATATTTATGCCTTTTAGCAAGGTTTGTAGTTTAGGGAAGTTGGCTCTTTTAAAATTCAGTGTCTTTGTATTCCCTTTATGTTTCCTATTTGTGTGATTTATACTGAAACTAATTGACCTGTGATCGCTGTTACCTAAATTGCCCCGTATTTCCACATCCGTGATCAAGTCTGTATTGTTGGTAATCAGTAGATCCAGTAATGCTTTATTTCTAGTTGGTGTGTCTACCATCTGACCCAAAATTGTCCTGCAAGACATTAAGGAACTGGCGAGCCTTAAATGAATGCGCGGTTCCCTCCACCCAGTCTATGTCTGGATAATTAAAATCCCCCATTATGATAACACTTCCTATCCTTGCTGCTAATCCAAATTGTGATAGGAGATCTGTCTCCACTTCCTCCCTCAGGTTAGGGGGCCTATAGCATACTCCCAGTATTATTTTCCTCTTAGCTTCATCCCTTTGGAGCTCTACCCATAAGGATTCCACCTCCTCCCTAGCTCCCTCAATGATGTCATCTCTCACATTCACTTGTACATTATTCTTTATATATAGGCATACCCCTCCCCTTTTTTACCCTCTCTATCTTTGCGGTAAAGGGTATACCCTTGAATGTTTGCTAGCCAATCATGAGAGCTGTTGAACCAGGTCTCTGAAATTCCCACAAAATCCAAATCCTCCTCGTACAACAGTATCTCTAGTTCACCCATCTTGTCCGCCATGCTCATGGCATTGGTGAACATGCCACATAGTTTAGACCGTTCGCATAATGTCCTCGTTTTGGGTGTTCCGAGATTGCAACTAGGACTTGCTACTATACTTACCTTGGGTTTATGTGCTTTGGTCAACCTACCACTAATGCCCCCAATACTGCCCTCTGCAATATGTTCCATGCTGACTATCTCTACCTCTGGACCCTCCCCCCATCACCTAGTTTAAAAACCCCTCTAACTTTTTGGCCATCTTCATTCCCGGCTGATCTGCACCCTCCTCATTTAGGTGCAGTCCGTCCCTTCTATAGTACCGATTATCGACTGAGAAGTCGGCCCAGTCCTCCAGGAACGCAAACCCCTCCTTACTACACCAGCTCTTCAGCTACTTGTTTACTTCCCTAATCTCCCTCTGCCTTTCTGGTGTGGCTCGATGTACCGGTAGTATTCCTGAGAATACTACCTTGGAGGTCCTTTTCCTCAATTTAGCTCCTAAGTCCCTAAAATCGTTCTTTAGGACACTCCATCTGCCTCTGACTTTGCCATTGGTGCCAACGTGCTCCATGACACCTGGGTCTTCCCCAGCCCCTCCCAGTAATCTGTCCACAAGATCCGTGATGTGCCGAACCCGAGCGCCCGGTAGACAACATACTGTTCAGCGCTTCAGGTCTTTGTTACAGATTGCCCTCTCTGTCCTTCTAAGAATTGAGTCGCCTACCACCAGAATCTGTCTTTTCTTTCCCTTCGCTGCCCCGCCACTCTCACTGGAGGAGTTCTTCCCCTGGCAGCTAGGAGAGTCCCTTAGCTCCACCAGTGCTGGTCCCTGACTGGTTTCACCAATGTCACTCAATGGAGCATACTTATTGGAATGCTCCAGCCCTGGATCGGCCTCCCTGGCACTTCCCCTTCTACCCTTCCTGACTGTCACCCATTTACTCTTTGCTAGTGCCTGCACCTCTTTGTCTCCACCTGCAATCTCTGCGGGACTTTGAGGTTGTCTAGCTTTGAGGGTGTTCAATCATTTCATCTGGAAGAATGTTTTTGGTATAGGTTTCATGGGCACAATTAACACCCAATGACCAATTTTTCAGCACCTATTTGTCAGGAGCATATCATTGCAATTTTTTTTGCCTTCATCAAGAGCACCTCTATAGAGTTATGGTGAGAAGGAGCCCCCGACACCCAAAGAGTAATTTTTCTGCACCTGTTTGACAGGTGAATATCATTGCAATTTTTTACAGCAAGGCCAATTCTTGCTTTCATCAAGAGTACCTCTATAGGGTTTATTTGGGAAGGCGTCACTGACACCCAAAGACCAATTTTTACTTCTATCCAAAGTCAAAGTGACACCAGAATGTATCCAAAAAAATCTCTAATTTTGTTCCCAGTGGACTACACTGTGGCATCATCATACACACTGGCTGCCTAGCTGTTGCTGATCAAAATAAAGGCAGCTTGCAGGGAAAATTTCATTTTTTTTTAGCTTTGTAAATGCAATTATTGCTGCAGCAGATTCTAGACATGGTACAGATCTGCCACTTTACAGGTAGACTAAGGGGACCCCCCCCATGCACTATATTGGAAGTAATTTTTCATTTTTATGCTTTCACTTTGAAAATAAAAAAATCACATTTAAAAATGACGTTTTTCACAAACTTTTTTGGGGGGCAGGACTCCTATAACCATTGTATGCCCAATTACTTGCACATAAGCCTTCAAATTGGGAACTTTTGATTCTTGACGTTCAGGCCCCATTGACTTTAATGGGGTTCGTTTATTGGGTATAAACTTTTGCGGTATTCGAAAGTTCTGGTGCGAACCAAACAGGGGTCTGTTCGGCCCATCCCTACTTCTAACATCAGATTTTTCCATTAAGCTTTAACAAAAAACCTGGAAGCTGATTGGTTTCTATGCAGAGCTGTTCCAGATTTTGCAATTCTCATTTTCTGTAAATCAACCCCTATGCATATGTTAGTTGTGACCTGGAAAGTGTATGTGTGGCGCTCAAGCTCAGTAAAGTGGGGTTATGTAGACGGTACATCTGCAGATGCTGTTAGAGTGCTGACAGGGGATGGAGCCTGTCCTGCAAGAGTTCAAGGGAAAAAGGGGTAGCCCCTGGAAGTCACACATCTAAGGTGTCCTAGGGAGGTGAATGGAGTGGCAACCTCAGCCTGGACTCCGACGGGCCATGCCCCCAACGTGTTTCACTCTGCCCCCTGGAGCTTAGCCATGGGGATTGGAGTCCAGGCTGAGGTTGCCACTCCATTCACTTCTCTAAGACACCTTAGATGTGTGACTTCCAGGGGTTACCCTTTTTTACCATGTGTATGTTAGTTGGTGGTTGAATCAATGGGAATCTGTAAAAATTCAGAGGGCTTGTCTCAAAAATAGAATGGATTTTTGATTGGCATGCTCTAAAGAAGTATGGGGTTTGGGTTCATAACAGTTTGCATTAATTCCTGCTTGCTCACGGTTTGCAGACTGGGTGAACTATTTAGCCCTGTTCACCTGCACAAACCTCCTGCTGCAGCATGGGCATCCACAGGTAGGGGCAAGGGGGGTCAAGTTCCCCCCCGGAATCAGCAATCAGATCGGCACATTCAGCACAGTGGCGTCGCTATGGGGGTGCGGGCAGCCAGCGGGGTGACACCATCAAGGTGTTGTCAAAACCCACCATCAGTGTAGTGTGACTGCAGGCTCTTCTCCCTGCTCAGTCCAACAGTGACCTTGACTACGCTGTGTCAGGGGAAAGGCAAGCTGTGGGCCATCAGAGGTTTCCCCCGCTCGCCCCACCTTTCTCCTGTCAGGGAGAAGAGACGGTGGCTCTCACCAGGCTCCCGCCCAGCTTCCTACCCGCTCCGTTCCTTCCACATTGGCCATAACTGAGGGCCAATCAAAGGAGACTAGGAGAGGAGAGCATCATGGGACATGTAGTCCCGAAGATTGGCGGCCCCATTTTCCACAGGAAGGAGGCCACAGCTCGATCAAGAGGGAGATCGAGAGACTGCAGCCTAGCAAAAAGCTGAGGGAGTGATTGCTACAGGACAAACAAAGAGGCGTGTGCTGGGCGGAAGCCAGAGAGTGCCATGCTGCCCAGTGTCACCAGAGAGAGTGCCAAGCTGCCCAGTGTCACCAGGGAGAGTGACACGCTGCCCAGTGTCACCAGAGAGAGCGCCACGCTACCCAGTGTCACCAGAGAGAGTGCCAGACTGCCTAGCACCACCAGAGAGAGAGCCACGCTACCCAGCACCATCAGAGAGAGCCACGCTACCCAGCACCACCAGAGAAAAAAGCCACGCTACCCAGCACCACCAGAGAGAGCCACACCACCCAGCTCCACCAGAAAGAGCCACACTATCCAGCGCCACCAGAGAGAGAACCGCGCTACCCAGCGCCACCAGAGAGAGCCACGCTACCCAGTGCCAGAGAGAGAGCCACACTACCCAGTGCCAGAGAGAGAGCCACGCTACCCAGCACTACCAGAGTGCAGAAGACTGAGCCAATGCCAGAGTACAGACATGCTACACTACTCACCAGAATCACCCCCGGGGAACCCAGAGTGAGCGATCGTCCAGCCAGAGGGATCACTTCTGTAGTTTCGCTGGGTCTGGTAAGAGGGCCCGTCGGGCATTATCCGTTACTTATCCTAGGGACTGTACTACACCTGCAGTCTCTGACCATGACAATGTGATAATGACATTGTCAAAAAGGAGCGGTGCATGGGTGACCCTAAAATGATGCCCCCCCCCAAAAAAGTTCTGCGGATGCCCATGTGCTGCAGTAAATCATTTATTGGTGGTTATACTACATACCTTTTTTTTTTGCATTGGTACATGTCCCCTAGAGCAGTGCCCAGCTCCATGTCTTTGTTTGATTTGAAGGTCCCCATTTCTTTTTTTTTACAATTAAACCAAGCCCACACGAAAAAGTTGCTGGCAATTTAAATAGTATTTGTTTTCCCTTGTAAATGTCACTTTTGCTAGTGTACATTCTACAGATGCACCACTTCACATGGATGTTTAAAGGGTTAGTTCACCAGTCTGTACTAACACAGAGCATCACTCTGATCCATTCTGGAAGTGCTGCTAAGCTAAGAGGGAGAAGAGCAGGGATTTCAAATCCCTGAATTGCTACACTGGCTGCATTTGCACTGACAGCTCATCACCCATGGAGGTAAGAAAATCAGGGACTGGGGGGGGAGAATCGGGGGGGGTTGAGAGAGGGTGTACAGTATTAGTTCACCTTTTCATTTATTTATTTTTTTTGAAAAGGCAAATTTACATTTTAAGACACCCTATCAATCATGTTATTTAAAAGAATTGTGATTTTTTTTTAATGTTGTCCTGATTTAAAAAGCTGTTCACCACCAAATGGTATTTGCATTGGTAAGTGCCCCCTTGGCAGTGTCCAGCTCCCCTTGCCCTTTGTTTGGCTATCCATTACCAAGTAGCTTTGAAAATGGTGAGAATTGATTTTTCAGGAATCCCCTCCCTTTGCTTTCAATGAGTTTCTCATTAAAATTTCCAATTTGCAAATTTTTGCATGTGCTCACTGAACCTGCCCTCAAACCAAACCCAAGAAGATCTGCTCATCACTATCTCTGACTTTGAGGTCACATACTAGTTATGGGTCAGTCACTTAACTTGTTATGAAGTCGAACAAGTTAAAGCACTGTATACTGCAATGAAGGAGTTAGAACATTAAAACGAATTATTATAATGTACTTCTGAAACTATGCTGATACTGTAAGTTTTGATGTCACATTCCCCCATAACTGATTCTTCAGTTGTGACTAGATTTATCCTTAATCAGTCCTCATCTTAGTTTGATCTCCAGGCTCCTTTAAATGAAAGTCGTGAGACTGTAGTAAAATATATTTTGCATCACTGAGAATGAAATGCTAGCCTCGTAAAGAGTATGTAACTGTGGGATTTGGAGACTTTCTAGTTACTAACCTAGAAAAAGGTAAATGGTTAGCATTAAATGGTTTTCTCACTATCCAATATCTGTGCAGATGCATTTACAAAATGAAAGCTGCACACTTGGCATCTATGATTGTACAGACTTTATAAGTAAGGTCCCGCAGGAGAGGGCCCAGTAAAGTACAATTCAAAACCCATTATGGCACCTGTTTTGGGTGAGAATATGCGCACACAGAGAGGGGTGTTTAGAAATGGAGGAATACATATTAGGTTCTTTTAAAAGTACTTTATCTATTACAAACATTTTAAACATGCTTCATTTCATTTTTCTTAGCATGTCCCAGTTTGACTTTACGTTAAAACTGGTATCAGGTTTTAATCTACAAAAATGTAAAGCTGAATATCCACTCGCATACCAAATTTGTTGCATGCACAACAAATGTACAACCTGCATACCCTAGGACAGTAACTTTAAGTAGTGAACTATATTAAACATATTACTTGCACTTTCTTAAGGATTAGCTTTTGGCAGAGCTGTTGTGTGATTTCCTCTCATTTCATGACATTGTAATGATGTTACCACACACAACTTTATCTTGCATGAAAAGGTGAAGTCATGAGTGATTTCTTCAATTTAAAAGCACTCAACCCTCACAGTGCTAGAAATGAATATTTTGCATATATTCATGCAAGAATGATTCAATTTAAGATTTCTATTTTCAAACCTTGCTTGAAACCTTCACTATATTAGTAGGAAATTTGCCAAAATCTATAATAAGATTTATTGTAGATGAGTAGCATTTTATTTAGTATTTCATGTTAACATGCTTTTAGGGTATGATGGCAATGTGGAAATTCATCTTCCTGTCCTTGTTCAAGCAAAAAATAAAAAATAAAAATAAAACACTCTATTGTTTTCAGACTTCAGTATTTTCTACAAATGATTTTAGTTAAATGAAGGTGTAACTGTGTCACATTACTCCACACACAGAGAAATACAAGACAAAATAGCCATATTGGATGTATGCATGTGTTTTTAATTATTTTAACATATTATATACAGAGAATTGAGATATATTTTGGGAGATTAGAATTATGTGTTAAATTATTTTTGGTATGCTTAATGTTTTCTTTTTTGGTCAAAAAGGAATTTATGAAAAAATACTATATCAGAGAGAGAGACATTACAATGGAGACTCCAAATAATGCAAGGAGTATTTCTTTTTAATTCAATTTTTTCACTTATCTAAGCAAAAAATAAATATGTCTGAATACCCTGAAACCTTGTTCTGAATATTTACAACTGGGTTTTCTTAATGTAGGGTTATGTGCACATGGTTGCAGTGGTGCTATTTTGGGGGTAAGGTATATTAGTACTAGTACCTGAAACAACCACTTGGAGACATCACCCCTACAACACCACTCCTACAACACCACCAGTCATCCCATGTTTAATTCAGTTAATCAGTCCTGCAAAGATTTTTTGTGCAGCCAACAGCCATAGATGTTTCAGCGTGCAGCACAGCTATGTTGATAATATAATAAAATGACAAATGTGCTACCAATATAATAGGAACAGGTCAATGTAATAGAGCAGCTTAGTTTGTGTCCACGGGGTTTTAGGATATCAATACCAGCTGAATGCAGACATACTCAGAAAGTGAACACCTGATTGACTTCTTTATGTAGTCAGCTTTAGATGTCCAGGAAATTAGGTTGAAAACCATGCTTCAAATATATCATTTTCTTCTGACAAACATAGCCCAACAGCATTTGCTTGTGTCCCCCTCTTTGTTTCTCGTTCATCCACTAGCAATAATTATCAGCTCTTATTCGCATGTCTGAAATCCCTCCATTATCTATGGACATCTTTTGAGCTCAGGGCACAATCCAACTGCAAAAGTTTTTTGGTTACACCTCAGTATAATTTCTTCCCCAGTACTGCAGGATACCACATAAAAATAATTGCAGAACAGCAACTTACATAGTTTTTTAGTCTCAGATAATTTGTGTGGAGTCACTTAAAGGAACATGTTTAATGGTGGGATAGAATTGTGAGGACACAAGAAGCAAGTACAACTTCACAGTGTTAGGTGAGCTGCATACTTACCTCTCTGCCAGCAGCCCTCTTCAATGACTCTTGACTTTCCTTCCTGCTATTGGTGGCTTGCATCATTGTTGCTAAGCAACAGGATGTTGCACCACGCTCCCCAATGCTAGCTTGTAGATAATGGGATGCAATAATGATCCTCCACTCCTTGGCTAACGTCCCAGTTGCTGGGCAATGGGACACAGCCTTCCATCTCCTCCTAGCAGTTGCTGTCTGTCAATATGTACTTTCCTCAAATTCCTTGTCAGTTGCAGGAGATTAAGTATGGCCATATGCCCCCAGCTCCAGGATTAGTCCTTAGTGAAGAAGATGTTTTATTTAATCATCATCTGCCTATGACTCTTGTCATAGCTTTTCCTGCTGACCAAGTGTACCCTACTAGTTTGTTCGTTTGCTCCTGTTGGTGACCTTTTTCTATGTTGTGGATTTCTTTTTTGTCCTGAGGTGTAACCAACTCCTCTCCAAAATAGTATTAATGATTGTGGCCAAAAAGCTAAATGTTGGTCTCATCACTCCAATGTGCCAGAAGGTTTGTGGCACGCCTCTGCGCTGTTTGGTGTATTGTAAGCAGGATACTTTGTGGCATTTGTGTAGTAATGGCTTTCTCTACTGTCTACTTTTTAACTGTTCTTTACTATGTTTAAAGTGTAAGTTTAGGCAAAAACTAACTCTAATCTACTCTCAGCCACATTCTAAGACTAATTTAGCCCTGTAAAGCAAAAATCAATATACTTACCTGTTCAGCAGCTGACTTGGTCTGGTCTCCAATGGTGCCCTCTGTGTACAGAGAGAAAGCCGACACCGGCTGGGAAATGCTTGGGTTCACAGAGCAGCCGCCACTGACAGCTCAGCATGGGACTGGACTGCAGAACAGGTTTGTATAGCAATTTATTGCAAATTCTAGATAAGTCTTAGAATGTGGTATAGTAGGATTAGAGTTAGTTTTTGCCTAAACTACCACTTTAGGTTACTTTCACACTGGAAGCGCTGGGAGTCGCTAGATTTAGTGGCGCTTTACCGTCGTTTTAGCTGCACTGTTCGGCCACTAGTGGGGCATTTTTAACCCCCTCTAGTGGCTGAAGAAAGGGTTAAAAGTGCCCGTGTTGCGGCACTGCCGAAGCGCTTTGCGCATTTCAATGGGCAGGGCCTTTTGGGAGCGATGTATGCAAGGCTCCCAAACCCAAAGATGCTGCTTGCAGGACTTTTCAGAAAGTCCTGCAAGCGCACCACCCTAGTGTGAAAGCACTCAAGCTTTCACACTGGGGAGACATGAGAGGTGCTTTTCAGGCGCTTTACAGGCACATCTCTTTAGTGATACAACGCCTGAAAAGCACCTCAGTGTGAAAGGGGTCTAAGGTTTATTCTACTGTCTGCTACCTTCCCTGACTTTTACTACATTTATGAATTCTTCTAAAGTCTGCCACCTGCCCTGACCTTTACTATGTCCATCATGTACTTACTGTCAGATGCCAGGTTTGACCACAGCTACAGACTAAGCCTTCTGTTTTCCACCTGTCCTTACTCCCCCTGAGTGCCCTCCATTTTGTTTCCCCCATCGCTGTATGGTAATTTTACCTTAAATATCTTAGGTCTGCTAGCAGAATTCTGCATCCAGAATATACATTTTTGATTAGTAAATCTTGGGGGGAACCTATTATGAGTAGTTCTGCTTGCTAAAGTGAAGCTACACTCGCCCAATATTTACTCTGATTAGAGTGCCTGTGTCTGGCCCTTACAGACAATATAGCTCACAAACACTTGGTCACAGTACTTCATATACTTAGCAACTGGGCTTACACAGATGGTTTCTAGTGCATGGGTTCAGATTCAGAACTATATTTCTTTCCAACGTGGTTGGTAAATTTATATTGGTTATACTCCTGGTTAGAGGTCCCGTGCATTGCTGATCCTTACATTTTATTATCACATCTTTCTGCAGCACCCTTATACTTCATTGCCTCCCTCTTACTTGCCTTAAACAGCAAAATATTTAATCAGTGGCTAAACTACACTCAGACAGGGTCTTTAGAAAATGGTTAGCAACCACAAGGATGACATGATAGACGAAGGTTTTACGTTTTTGCTAATGAAAAGTAGTGATGGTTGGGAGCAGAATCATTATATGCCCAAAACCTGTCCAATACTCAGTATTCAAATGCTATTAAAGTGGATGTAAACCCATTTCATATACCCAATGAAGTAACTAGCCTCAGGTTATATGCATAGATGAAACAAATACTCCTACATAAGTTGTACCTGTTCATCTGTAGCCATTTCTTTGGTAGATTGTTCTAAAAACACACAGATCAAAGGATGTTTCTTGAAACTAACAGCAGGAGGTTGGGATCTGACGTCAAACACACACAGACTGCAGAGCTACAGCACAAAGTTCCCTGATATCCGATAGCTGAGTAGTGGGAAGGAACACACCCTCCTCTACACAGGCTCATAGAAAAATATTAAAGAGCTGAGGCTATGAGTCACATGCTGTCTGTTGTAGGGGACAGGCCATCTCTCTAGAGGCTGCTGTGTCTAATTTGAGTTTTATCAGTGACTCATGTAGATAGCAGAGGGATCGGAGGTCAAAAAGGAAACACACTCTGTGCTTTGGATACAGGCTAGTACAAACTACAGAGGGATGCACTTTGTTACTTTTACATGTGTGAGGTTTACAATCACTTTAAGTCCAACACTGGCAAAACAGTTCCTTAGGCAGCACTTAAAGAATCACTGACAACTGAAGGCCTCCTAATCAACCTAAATGTAATTGGCTGTGCAGCAAACTGCAAAAAATCATCTTATTTGTTTTCCTGTTCACAAAAGTAGTAATTGCAGATGTGTCAACACTAAGCAAACTCAACATTTCCCTTTTACTGTCTCAGGACACAACCAAAAGCATTAATGTCTCTCTGGGACACTTCTCTTTGCCTGCAATATCTGCATTATCTTTACTGCTTTATTTTGTATTACAAAGCACATACACACAAAAAAAGCATAACATAATTGGGTATACAGCATTTATATATTTATGAGGCAATGTCGTACAGTTTCCCCAGCTAAGTGTCCTTTGAATGTTTTTTTTTTTTAAATGGATGAAAACTATGTGAATACAAAGCAAGCATTATGTCAGATCTTAGGAAATTACTATTATTGGAGAAGTATTTACAACTGAGGATCAATGTAAACAGTTTTTGGCCCTATTAATTAACTATGTTCCTGTTGTTGTCAGGCTTTAAGCAGCAAGTTAAATCTGTAACCATAGAGCATGTTGTTTTATCTCTGCTATAACACATGCAAAATTTGATTTGGGGTGTTGTACCATATGAATGTAATAAATGGAGCAGGGTAATCACCTCTGTTCATTTTATCCCCACAATATGAAGGCTAAGCACATTCTCATTAGCAGTATATGGAGTGGTCTTGGCAACAGTGGTATGTAAATTCATCATGCGTTTTGGCTTATAGTGGAAGAGTCAATATTTTGGTAAGCCTCTGTCAGGGTAGATGTAGCTTGAGCAGAAAGCTTTACAACTATTCAGTAGATGAATACACTTTTCAATTTATGAGATACAGTATGTACTGTTAAGTTCATTTACTGACTTCTAAAATGTATTATATTGGCTACACAAATAACAAGGTAAACAGGGAGCTGAAATCACACCTGTTAAAATCTTGCATTTTCCCTTGGCTGTTTCTTTTTTATTTTTTTCCATCACTGGTATTTAAAAAAGTGGTAATTTCCTCTGCATATTGCACTTGTACAGACTAAAGTAAAGAAACAGCATACCATGTTGCATCTTTTTTTTTGTAGTAGCATTTTGTGATTTACTTTGGTAGTGATGGGCAACAATTTCAACAGTTCCTTGAGCTCCAAAATTGGGGTCAATTGATAGTGGTGTGCTAGGCCCATGTGTTCACTCTAGGCTGCTCATGTTCTGGAAGAACCAATTAGCGTGTGGGTGGGGTGAGCAGCACCTTTTAAAATGAATCATGGAAAACCTTGCATTAATTCTAGTCTTTATCAGTATTAAAATGAAATGATACAGCCAACACGCTTTGAGGAATAGGAATTCCCTTATTTTCAGGGCTATGGATGATTTACATGCCGAGAGCCATGTAGAAACTGAAAGCAGTATCAGGGTTTTTGGGTTGTCCATTATGCTGATTCCAACATTAGTGGGACTGTTTTTTTGGAGGGTACATTGTAGGCAAGCCCCAGGTATACACGAGACCCAATTATGCCTAGTGGACGACTGTTTTCTACACAGTCATGTTTTGTTCTGTGTCTCTCAGCTGTCTTTTTTCCAGTTTATAATAATAAAAAAAAATACCGTAGGTACAGGGAATTGATTAAAAAGGTCACTTATTCAATATCTGTGTTTGTTTTTCTAGAATATTTTAAAATTCTAATTGTATCTTTGCATATGGTTAGTAGTTTTAGGTAGGAATTTTTTTATCATGGCCTTCACACAATACTCCTGGTTATTGGCAGCAATTCTATATAGTTTCTGTTGCAGAAGTTGTACATTCAAGATGTGTAATTTGTAGAACTGAAAGAACAGAATAACTCTTCAAAAATGTATTTATAGTATCCATTGTTTTAAATAACTACATTGAAAAAAAAGAATGTTTAGTTAGCTAGTGATTTCAGTCATTGCTCAGTAGTAGGGATGGGCTGTCTGTTCGAGTCGAACATCGGCCGTTCGCTTGTTCGCCAAATTTCGAACATTATGGGCCATTCGCGCCAAATTTGAGCGGCATGTCACGGCCCATAATGCACTGTGTCATCGCAGTGCATTGCTGGCTGATGATTGGCCAAGCATGCACTATGACCTGCATGCTTTGGCCAATTACAGCGCCGTCAGCGAAGAGAGCCATAATTGGCCACAGGCAGTGTGCCTGTGGCCAATTATGGTTCAGGGGGTTAAGTACACGCCCCACACTATATAATGCTACCCGCACGTCAGCCTTGTGTAGTGTGTTGGTGGCGTTTGTTCAGAGAGAGAGTTCATTTAATTTAGTTTGAGCAGGCAGGCAATTCCTGGTGTTCTGTTGCTAATATACTTCAGGCAGACAGACGAGACAGTTAGATAGCTGCAGAGTATGTAGTATATATATGCATTCCGGTTTTGTATATATATATATATATATATATATATATATATATATATATATATATATACACACACTGTATACAGTTTAGCTAGATCTCACTGCAGACCGTTCCTGGTGTACTGTCGCTAATATACTTATATACTTCAGGCAGACGGGCGAGACAGTTAGCTGCAGTGTATTTAGTATATATATATATATATATATATATACACATCCCGGCTTTCTCTCTCTCTCTCTCTCTCTCTCTCTCTCTCTCTCTCTCTCTCTCTCTCTATATATATATATATATATATATATATATATATATATATATTGTATACAGTTTAGCTTCATCTCACTGCAGACCATTCCTGGTGTATTGTTTCTAATATATTTCAGCCAGGCAGGTGACTCACTGAGCTGCAGTGCATTTAATATATATACATATATATATATATATATATATATATATATATATATATATATATATATATATATATATATATATATAGTCTAGCCAAGCCTATACCTGACTACATCATTGTATGAGTGCATGTTCAAAGACGCTTTCAGTCAGGCAGGTGACTCACTGAGCTGCAGTTCATAAAATATATATCCACTGCATTGTATTCCAGCCAAGCCTTTACCTGACTGTAGGCCATTCCTTAAGTGCGTGTTCAAAGACACTTTTAGCCAGGCAGGTGACTCACTGAGCTGCAGTTCATTTAATAAATATATATACAGGCTTGTATACATATAGTCTATCCAAGCCTATACCTGACTAGGCAATTGCCTGAGTGTGTGTTCAAAGACACTTTCAGCCAGGCAGGTGACTCACTGAGCTGCAGTTCATAAAATATATATCCACTGCATAGTAGTCCAGCCAAGACTATACCTTACTGTAGACCATTCCTGGTGTACTGTTTTTAGTAAACTTCAGGCGTTGTTTTGGTAATCTAATTGTACAGTATGTCTGGAAGGCCACCAAGGAGAGGCAGATGCTCACAGGCTACTAAAAGAGGGCAAGCAGACTCTGTGTCTACAGCAAATAGTGCTGGTCGTGGACACGATGCATCCTCAGCACATGGCTGTGGGGCACGCTTGTCCTTTTTTTTGGCAGCTGGTCGTGTTGAGCCACAACATACAGAAGAGTCGGTAGAGTGGATGACCAAGCCGTCCTCATCCTCCTCATTCTCTGTCACCCAGGCTCAGGGTACTTTGTCTGCCAATGCAGCTGCCAAAGTGACCTCTTCCATTGGCTCAATGTCATTCCTTCCCTAGCCCCACCATCATGCCCTGAGGAGTCCCCTGAACTGTTCAACCACAGTGTAGGGTACATACCGCAGGAGGATGCACAGTGTTTTGAAGGCTCTGATGATAGTAGCCAAGTTGAGGATGAAGGCAGTAACGTGAGCCCAGAGAGAAGAGGGGGTGCCCAAGAAGGAAAGGAAACTGGCAGTCATGTTCCCCCAGCTGCAGCATACTGCCAGGTTTGCTCCAGTTGCGAGGAGGGAGGGGATGATGAGGTCACTGACTCTATGTGGGTGCCTGATAGAAGAGAGGAGGAGAAGGAGGAGTAGGAGGCATATCTCCAACGAGGCAGGATGCCCTCCAGGGGCCAGCTTATGGGCAGCCAACTGACTGCATCACACAGCAGAGCTCCGCATGTGCGGGGCACTGCTGACTGCACATTTCCCAAAAGTTCTTTGGTGTGGGCCTTTTTTGAGACATGTGCAGCAGATCGCACTGTTGCTGTTTGCAACATATGTCTGAAGCGTATCAAGCGTGGCCAAAACAGCATCTGCTTGGGCACCACATGCTTGACCAGACATTTGTCAAGCTCCCATGCAGTCCATTGGCAACAGTACTTAAAAGACCCACACCAAAGAACAAGGCGGATCTCTCCTTGCTCCTCATCAGCTGGCATCTCTAACCCCACTATACGTTCAGTCCTCTTGGAAACCAGCACTGACAGGAATGAAGGTGTAGAATTAGGTGTGTCAAGTACTTGCGGGCAATCTGCTATTGTTACACCAAAGTCCAACTGTAGCAGGCAAATTTCCCTACCCAAGTTTCTAAACCAGCAAAAGAAATTCTGTCCCAGCCATCCACATGCTCAGCGGCTGAATGCTGGTTTGGCTAAATTGCTAGCACTCCAACTGCTGCCTTTTCAGCTGGTAGACTCTGCCCCCTTTCTAGAATTTGTGGAATGTGCAGTACCTCAGTGTCAGGTTCCCAAACGCCAATTTTTTACTCGTAAGGCAATTCTGGCTCTCTACCGACATGTGGAAGGCAATGTCTTGGCCTCGTTGGACAGGGCAGTCAGCAGTAAGGTGCATATTACCGCTGACTCATGGTCCAGCAGGCATGGACAGGGACGTTACCTTTCTTTCACGGTGCACTAGGTAACCCTGCTGGCAGCTGGGAAGGATGCAGGACAGGGTGCAGTATTGTTGGAGCTTGTTCCACCACCACGCCACCCAAATGCTGGTAGTGGTGATTCTGCCACACCTCTCTCCTCCACCCCCTCCTCTTCTTCTTCCTCTATGGCCTCTTCCTGTGCAAATTTGTCCTCAGAACCAGTGGTGCTCCGTAGGTGTTCTAGAGGCTATGCAAGCCTTACTGGGGCAGAGATTCTGTCAGCTCTGCAGGGGCAGGCTCAGAGGTGGTTGACGCCCCACCAGCTTCAGCCAGGGATGGTGGTTCGCGACAATGGCACCAACCTCCTCTCTTCCCTCTGACAGGGACACTTCACCCATGTGCCCTGTTTGGCTCACATCCTTAATTTGGTGGTGCAGCAGTTCTTGTGCAGGTACCCGGGCTTACAGGATATCCTGAAGCAGCCCAGGAAAGTCTGTGGGCATTTCTGCCAGTCATATAATGCCAGTGCTCGGCTGGCTGATCTTCAAAATGAATGCAACCTGCCCAAGAACCGCCTCATCTGTGACATGGCCACCAGGTGGAACTCAACGTTGGAACACGCAGCAGAGGGCCATCAATGAGTACCTGTGCGAGTATGGCACCAGGACAGGGTCAGGGGAGCTTGGCTTTTTTTCACCATGCCAGTGGCTCATGATCAAGGATGCATGCACTGTCCTGTCACCATTTGAGGAGGCCACGAGGATGGTGAGCAGTGACAGTGCATGCATCAGTGATAGTGTACCTCTTGTCTACCTGTTGGAGCACACGCCGCGTGGAATAATGGACAGGGCACTTGAGGCAGAACAGGGGAGGAAGAGGAGGACTTCCTTACCTCTCAAGGCCACCTTTACCAAACAGGAAGAGGAGGAGGATGAGGATTGTGTCAGCATGGAGGTGGAGCCTAGCACTCAGCATCAGCAGCAGTCTTCAAGGGATCGTTTACAGTCCCCAGAAACCCATGGACTTGTACGTGGCTGTGAGGAGGTGGCTGCGGATCAGGTCGTCCTTAGTGACCCAGAGGACTCCGGATCGAATGCCTCAGCAAACCTACGCTGCATGGTCTCCCTGATCCTGCAAAGCCTGCGAAAGGACCCTCGAATTCATGTGATCAAGGAAAGGGATCACTACTGGCTGGCAACCCTTCTTCCACATTACAAGGGTAAGGTGGTGGAACTTATCCAGCCGTCGCAGTGGAAGCAGAGGATGAAACATCTGCGGGAGGCCTTGCAGAAAGGTTTGTGCAATGCGTTTCCACAACGTGTTGCTAAGGCTTCGGTCAGTTACAGAAGGAGCGGTGGAGAAGGTGGCTGTCTGACCAGTGCGTTCAGACAATTTTTTAGTCCGCAGCCCCAAGGTATGGTCAGTTCCAGCAACCATCACCACGTCTGTTGTACATGGTGCAGGAATACCTAGGGGCAAGATCAGACTTGGAGACCTTTCACACCAAAAATCCACTGGGTTACTGGGTCTTGAGGATGGATCACTGGCCAGAGCTTGCACAGTTTGCAATTGAGCTACTGGCCTGTCCTGCATCCAACGTTCTTTTTAAATGCACATTCAGTGCCGCTGGAGGCTTTGTAACCAATCACAGAGTGCCCTTGTCCAACGACAGTTGATCGGCTCACCTTCATAAAAATGAATCAGTCTTGAATCACCAGCTACCAAGCACCTGATGCTGATGTAACCAAATAATTTTTTATGAATGTGAGATCCCTTGAAGACTGCCTATGCTGATGCTGACTGACTATCCTGTTATGCCGAGTGACTATCGTATTCCTCCTCAATGTGCATGTTGATAGCTTCTAAGAACACCAGTGCCTAAAGCCCAATTTTTCTGCTCCTGTTTAACAGGGGCGTGTAATTAAAATTTTTGCTATAATATTTTGCAGCAGGGCTCGTTCCTGCACTCAACTAGAGTATCTGTGAGGGGTTGCAGTGTTGTGGCACCAGCACCAGTGCCTAAAATTCAATTTTTTGACCCTGTTCAACAGGGGTATGTAATTACAATTCATGATATAATATTTCACAGCAGGGCCCGCTCCAGCGCCCACCAAGAGTAACTGCGAGGGCTTATAGTGTTGTGGCAACACCACCACACCACCACCAAAGGCCCAATTTTTCTGACTCTGTTCAACAGGGGCATGTAATTACAATTCTTGATATAATATTTCACAGCAGGGCCCATTCCAGCGCCCACCAAGAGTACCTGTGAGGGCTTACAATGTTGTGGCAACACCACCACACCACCACCAAAGGCCCAATTTTTCTGACCCTGTTCAAAAGAGGCATGTAATTACAATTCTTGATATAATATTTCACAGCAGGGCCATTCCAGTGCCCAGCAAGAGTAACTGTGAGGGCTTACAGTGTTCTGGTACCACCAACACCTAAGGCCCAATTTTCTGCTGAGTATATAGGGCAGGCCCCTACTTTCAAACATCCATCTTACAAACGACTCCTACTTACAAACGACACCTACTTACAAATGACTCCTACTTACAACAGGAAGTGAGAGGAAATCTACCCCTAGGAAGGGAAATTCTCTCCTGTAAGTGTTAATATGGGAAAAATGTGTCTCCTCCACTGATTTATCACCAATCCTTGTTTCCCTTAAAAAAATTAAATTTTCAAAATCCAATTGTCATTGGGACAGAAAGTGAGGTGAAATCTTCTGAACAGGGGCACAGACAGCAAAACAAATGTTACAGGGGTGACGATAACCCTTCCTTATGTTTTCCAAAAAGCTTTAAAATAGATTTTTTGGCTGAAGCTACACTTAAAAAATGTACCTGTTCCAAATTACAAACAGATTCTACATAAGAATCAACCTACAGTCCCTGTCTTGTTTGCACTGCCTGTATACTGCTGTTCAGAGTATATAGGGCCTGGGGGCCCAACGCCTTTTCTTTTTTAATTTGGGTGCGGGGTTCCCCTTAATATCCATACAAGACTCAAAGGGCCTGTTAATGGACTGGGGGGGTACCCATGCCATTTGTCTCACTGATTTTCATCCATATTGCCGGGACCCAATATTACATTAAAGCTGCAAGCAGTTTTAAATGACTTTTATTCCTTTAAAAATGTCATTTTGTGCAGGGACTGTTCTAAGCACGGGAAACATGCACCACTTTACAGGCATACTATAGACACCCCCCCCCCAGGTACGATATTTAAAGGAATATTTCACTTTTATTTTTTCACTTTAAACATCATTAAAATCACTACTCCCGGAAAAACAGACGTTTTTAAAACTTTCTTTTGCATTGATACATATCCCCTGGGGCAGGACCCGGGTTCCCAAACCCTTTTTAGGACAATAACTTGCATATTAGCCTTTAAAATTCAGCCAAGAATGAGTTAACCTTTAAATATGCATCACCTGTAATTTCCAAGGAGACTAAAAAAACTTTTACCATTTAATCTGCCTGCACCTAAACTATGTAATACATTAATATAAAAATGTAATTCAAAGACATAGTTACTTACCTAAACCTCCATATTCCAGGTCATCCTTTGTTTGGACTGTTGTGCAGGAGGGTCCAATCTGCAATACCCTCCTTCCTGGTGTGGGTACTTCCCTTTGGCTGCCACAAGTGTCCACTATGGGGTCCTCTTAAGGGTCTTCACATTATCTTGAAACTTTCCAGTGTGACATTATAACATGGGTTTGCAAAAGACTAGTCAACTGAGATGCCAAATGTACAGAGAGAAACTTCTGATTGCTGGTCACTGCTATGGAAAAATGGAACCATAGGAGATAACAATCAGATAATCAGGAGATAACAGCAGACATAGATGAGTTCTTCAGTTAATCAGTAGTCAGTCATTCAGTAGTCAGTAGTGACATAAATACATCTTACTCCAAAATCTTGTAAGACTAGTAGTAGTAAGGTGGTAATGACTTGATCACACACTGCAGATACACAGCTATGATACTACAAGAGTGCCTAAGCACATTCATATGCAAGGGAAGTGCACTGCTATTTTCCAGGAGGAATTTAAGACAAAGGTAAATCTTTCAGAGTACTGCTTAGGCACAGTTAACATTTCTAGATGTCCCCAATACCCAAATCTTAACTTTTTGAGTTCAGGTTCAGTTTAAGAAAGTTAAGGTCACAATTATTCCACCTATTGTTTAAATGTGGCTGTGTTGCATTTTAAAATATATGTGTATAAGTGTATGTAAGTAATCATGCCTAATGTGCTTCCAATATTTAATTTAGTTTTTGAGGTAGGAACCATTTTATGGCTAATAAAATGTTCTAATATTTAACAATTCTATATTTCACTTTATGGTTAAATACATATTGTTAGTGTTTTATGATTTTTGTCATGAAGATAGAAAATTTACTGACAATATTTGTTTTATAGCTAGCTCTGTTTTAAAGCATGCAAAAGACCTATTAATGTAACGTTTGATTCTTATAATCGTAAATTTTAGTCTATCTAATCTACAACGTCATGGCTCAGTAGGAGTCTAGAAAGATGACCACTGTACAAAGCAGTGGCAGTCTACTTTTATTTATTATTATTAAACAGGATTTATATAGCACCAACAGTTTGCACAATCTTTACAAAATAAAGGGAGACAGAACAGTTATAATGCAATTTAAGACAAGAGGGAAAGGAGTGCTCGGCTTGTGAACGCTTGGAATCTAAAAGACAATGGCAAGTGATATAAAATGTAGTGACTATTAGGGATGGGTGAACAGTTCGGCCCGAGCTTTGGTTGTTCGGATGTTCAGCGAACAGCAAACAATATGTGGTGTTTGGGGCAAATTTGAAAGCCGCGGAACACCGTTGAAGTCTTTGGGACACTAACTTGAAAAATCAAAAGTGCTCATTTTAAAGGCTTATATGTAAGTTTTTGTCATAAAAAGTGTTTGGGGACCCGGGTCCTGCCCTAGGGGACATGTATCAATGTGTTTTTTTGGGAGCAGTGAAATTAATAATGCTTAACCACGTCAGCCCCGGAAGGATTTACCCCCTTCCTGACCAGAGCACTTTTTACAATTTGGCACTGCGTCGCTTTAACTGCTAATTGCGCGGTCATGCAATGCTGTACCCAAATGAAATTTGCTTCCTTTTGTTCCCACAAATAGAGCTTTCTTTTGATGGTATTTGATCACCTCTTAGGTTTTTATTTTTTGCGCTATAAACCGAAAGAGAAAGACCGAAAATTTTGAAAAAAATGATATTTTTGTTATAAAAAAAATACAATAAACTCAATTTTAGTTATATATTTAGTCCAAAATGTATTCAGCCACATGTCTTTGGTAAAAAAAATGTCAATAAGCGTATATTTATTGGTTTGCGCAAAAGTTATAGCGTCTACAAACTAGGGTACATTTCCTGGAATTTACACAGCTTTTAGTTTATGACTGCCTATCTCATTTCTTGAGGTGCTAAAATGGCAGGGCAGTACAATCCCCCCCCCCAATTACCCCATTTTGGAAAGTAGACACCCCAAGGAAATTGCTGAGAGGCATGTTGAGCCCATTGAATATTATTTTTTTTTGTCCCAAGTGATTGAATAATGACAAAAAAACAAAAATTACAAAACGTTGTCACTAAATGATATATTCCTAACACAGGCCATGGGCATATGTGAAATTGCACCCCAAAATACATTTAGCTGCCTCTCCTGAGTATGGGGAAACCACTTGTGGGACTTTTTGGGAGCCTAGCCGCGTATGGGGCCCCGAAAACCAAGCACCGCCTTCAGGATTTCTAAAGGCGTAAATTCTTGATTTCACTCCTCACTACCTATCACAGTTTTGAAGGCCATAAAATGCCAGGACAGTTCAAACCCCACCCCCAAATGACCCCATTTTGGAAAGTAGACACCCCAAGCTATTTGCTGAGAGGCATGTTGAGTCCATGGAATATTTTATATTTTGCCACAAGTTGCGGGAAAATGACAAACTTTTTTTTTTGCACAAAGTTGTCACTAAATGATATATTGCTCAAACATGCCATGGGCATATGTGGAATTACACCCCAAAATACATTCTGCTGCTTCTCCTGAGTATGGGGATACCACATGTGTGGGACTTTTTGGGAGCCTAGCTGCGTTCGGGGCCCTGAAAACCAAAAAAAAAAAATTGTCTTTCCCGCAACTTGTGTCACAATATAAATTATTCCATGGACTCGACATGCCTCTCAGCAAATAGCTTGGGGTGTCTATTTTCCAAAATGGGGTCATTTGGGGGGGTTGAACTGTCCTGGCATTTTATGCACAACATTTAGAAGCTTATGTCACACATCACCCACTCTTCTAACCACTCGAAGACAAAGCCCTTTCTGACACTATTTGTTTACATGAAAAAATATTTTTTTTGCAAGAAAATTACTTTGAACCCCCAAACATTATATATTTTTTTTTAAAGCAAAGGCCCTACAGATTAAAATGGTGGGTGTTTCATTTTTTTTTCACACAGTATTTGTGCAGCGATTTTTCAAACGCATTTTTTTGGGAAAAAACACACTCTTTTTAATTTTAATGCACTAAAACACACTATATTGCCCAAATGTTTGATGAAATAAAAAATTCTCAGGTTCCCTGTTGGGACAGGAGAGCCAGAGAAAAACATGGAAGATGGTGGGAGGGGGGGACATTCCCTCCCACTGCTTGTAAAAGCAGTCTAGAGGCAAATTAGCCGCTAGGATTGCCTTTACATGAAAGCCGACCGCTGGCTGAAAAGAATGATACCAAGATGATACCTAAACCTGCAGGCATCATTCTGGTATAACCACTCAAAGTCCAGCAATGTACCAGTACTAGGGATGAGCCGAACACCCCCCTGTTCAGTTCGCACCAGAACATGCGAACAGGCAAAAAATTTGTTTGAACACGCAAACACCGTTAAAGTCTATGGGACACAAACATGAATAATCAAAAGTGCTAATTTTAAAGGCTTATATGCAAATTATTGTCATAAAAAGTGTTTGGGGACCTGGGTCCTGCCCCAGGGGACATGGATCAATGCAAAAAAAAGTTTTGAAAACGGCCGTTTTTTCGGGAGCAGTGATTTTAATAATGCTTAAAGTAAAACAATAAAAGTGTAATATTCCTTTAAATTTCATACCTGGGGGGTGTCTATAGTATGCCTGTAAAGGGACGCATGTTTCCCGTGTTTAGAACAGTCTGACAACAAAATGACATTTCAAAGGAAAAAAAGTCATTTAAAACTACTCACGGCTATTAATGCATTGCCGGTCCGACAATATACATAGAAGTTCATTGATAAAAACAGCATGGGAATTCCCCACAGGGGAACCCCGAACCAAAATAAAAAAAAAAAAAATGACATGGGGGTCCCCCTAAATTCCATACTAGGCCCTTCAGGTCTGGTATGGATATTAAGAGGGACCCCACACCAAAATTAAAAAAAAAAACGGCCTGGGGCCCCCCTACAAATCCATACCAGACCCTTATCTGAGCATGCAACCTGGCAGGCCGCAGGAAAAGAGGGGGGGACGAGAGAGTGCCCCCCCTCCTGAACCGTACCAGGCCACATGCCCTCAACATTGGGAGGGTGCTTTGGGGTAGCCCCCCAAAACACCTTGTCCCCGTGTTGATGAGGACAAGGGCCTCATCCCCACAACCATGGCCGGTGGTTGTGGGGGTCTGTGGGCGGGGGGGGCTTATGAGAATCTGGAAGCCCCCTTTAACAAGGGGACCCCCAGATCCCGGACCTCCCCCTATGTGAAATGGTAAGGGCCTACCGTTTCACTAAAAAAACTGTCAAAAATGTTAAAAATGAGACAGTTTTTGACAATTCCTTTATTTAAATGCTTCTTCTTTCGTCTTTCTTCTTTCTTCTATTTTCTATCTTCCTTTGGTTTCTTCCTCCATCTTCTTCTTCTGGTTCTTCTGGTTCTTCTTCCGGTGTTCTCGTCCGGCATCTTCTTCCGCGGCATCGGCGTCTTCTTCCCTTCTTCTCCTCGGGCCGCTCCGCATCCATGATGACATGGAGGGAGACTCCCGCTCTTCTCTTCATCTTCTTCTCTTCATCTTCTTTTCACTGCTCCCGAAAAAATGGCCATTTTTAAAACTTTTTTTTGCATTGATCCATGTCCCCTGGGGCAGGACCCAGGTCCCCAAACACTTGTTATGACAATACCATGAATATAAGCCTTTAAAATTAGCACTTTTGATTTCTCCCATAGACTTTTAAAGGGTATTCCGCGGCATTCGAATTTGCCGCGAACACCTCAAATTGTTCGCTGTTCGGCGAACTTGCGAACAGCCGATGTTCGAGTCAAACATGAGTTTGACTCGAACTCGAAGCTCATCCCTAACCAGTATGTTGCTGGTCCTTGTTGGGCATATATTGTAATCTTTTTTTTTTCATGCAGCCTGTGGGCTGAACGAAAAAAAGAGATTGATTGGTGGGTATGCCCACCATTAGAATACCTCCCTTCATCCACCCACTTCTAATGATGGGCATACATGCACCATTTATATATGCCGAAGCATGGGGGCATCTGCCCCAAAAGTTAGGAGCAAATCACTCTTCCGCCCCTGCTGCCCCCATGCTTCGGCATATATCACCTCCACTGGAGTCACGGCTTTATATATCGGGGGAGCAAATGCTGTTGCTGTCAAGATAAATAAATCCGTGCTGCAGCTGATTGGCGTACCTAAAAACAAAAAAATGGTTAACAATAAAACACAGTAAACAGTAAAGTATAAAAAAATTGCATACCTGAAAAGCAAACATGATAAAACATAATAACAATAAAACATTGCAGAATAGAATGCAGTAAAAAAGAGCAGAACAATAGAGAGAGAATAGAGAGAGAGAGAACAATAAAACGACAACTATTTTTTTTTTTTATATATATTTTTTTTTTTTTACACTTTTTTTTGTAACTGTAACTTTTATAACTGTAACCGGTTCCATGTTCGGGTCTCTCAAAATGTGATGGCATCTTGGGAGACCCTGTGAAAGTGTGCCTAGTCTGTGAAATGCTGTACCCTACGCTAATACCCAACTAGTGTATGGTAGCGTTCAAAACATTCACCAATGCAAAGACCAGGATTGTCAGGGCAGGAGGGGCAATAATAGTGGGTGTCACGCCTATATCCGCGCTTGCTGCAGACACAACATCTTTTTTTGGGGGGGTTCATTGGGTAGGGGTACTCGGGAGGACATAAAGAAAATGCCTCTCATGCAGCCGACTGCATTTGGTTGGGGATGTGAATGGGGGAAGTACGGGTGCTGCAGAAGTGGTGGGTTCCCAATTAGGATTGGCGAATGCAGCAGGAAAGGCATTATGAGCATGACGGGCCTGTGTTTGTCTTCTTCTTGGTGGCAGCAGGACACTACTTGTGCTTGCCACCTCACCAGCTTGAACTGCACTTATGTGACTCGCCACATCACCAAGTGTTACTGCAATGCTGGTTTGACTATAACCAGGGTGTACTAGGCCGCTGGTGCTTGCCAGTTCACCAAAACGCTACCAAAAAAATTGTTAGCGATCGCAGGGATCAGGCCTGACTCTGCGAATGCTGCAGTTATGCATTTAGTGTTTTGTAAGTGACAGTGATCGATCGATACTGCACTTGGGTGGGCTGGGCTGGGCTGGGCCGGGCAGAGGGGCAAAACGCAGGTGCTAGCAGGTATCTGGGCTGATCCCGCTAACACTGCATTTTTGGGAACCCTAAACTGTTGGGGACGCTAGTATAAATCTGATCGGATCAGATATTGATCCGTTCAGATACTATACCACTAATGGAGGTGTATGGTGCGTGCGTCGGTGTTATCGCTACTGGCACTAACCTGATGCCGCCTGGGGCTAGTGCTTGCCAGTTCACCAAAACGCTACCAAAAAAACTGTTAGCGATCGCAGAGATCAGGCCTGACTCTGCGAACACTGCAGTTATGTGTTTAGTGTTTTGTAAGTGACAGTGATCAATCGATACTGCACTTGGGTGGGCTGGGCTGGGCCAGACGGAGGGGCAAAACGCAGGTGCTAGCAGGTATCTGGGCTGATCGCGCTAACACTGCATTTTTGGGAACCCTAAACTGCTGGGGACGCTAGTATAGATCTGATCGGATCAGATATTGATCCGTTCAGATACTATACCACCAAGGGAGGTGTATGCTGTGCGTGTGGGTGTTAGCGGCACTAACCTGACACTGCCTGGGGTGACGCAGACCCTATCTGACCCTAAAACCTAAGTTATATCCCCCCCGGGTGATCAGGGGGCTAAACCTTTATTAGGTAATAAACGGCGTGTGCCCTGACACTATAAAAAATAAACTAACTAACCAGCGTCACCCGTAACAGTTATACGCTGATCACTGGTGAAAGGGTTAACTAGGGGGCAATCAAGGGGTTAAAACCTTTATTAGGTAGTATATGAGGGTCCCTGACGCTAATATAAGCTGACGGCGAACCTATATATTTACCTCCCTAACTAGTGTCACCAGTGAAACTAATACAGCGATCAGAAAAACGATTGCTTAGTGACACTGGCGACGGGGGGTGATCATGGGGTTACAACTTTATTGGGGGGGTTAGGGGGGTACCCTAGACCTAACGGGGGATAACCCTAACTGCCCTACCACTGCTAACTGTTACAAACTGACACCAATGCAGTAATCAGAAAAAAAAAACTGCTTGGTGTCACTGTGACGGGGGGGGTGATTAGGGGGTGATCAGGGGGTGATCGGGGGGTGATGGGGGTGTAAAGTATGCCTAGTGTGTTTTACTGTGTGTGTTGTGTTGGTGCACTCACTCAGATGTCTTCTCTCCTCGGCGCCGGAACGGAAAATACCGAGCCGAGGAGCGATGACATCACTTCCTCTGCCGCTGTTTACTATACAGCAGCAGAGGAAGATTCTCATTGGGAACGATCGCGAGGGGGTGGCCATGAATGAGTGGTCTCCCCCTCAGCCTGGACCACCTCGGCACCGGGGGGGAGAGCGATGCGCCCCCCGCCCACGGGAGGCAGATCACGTACCAGGTATGTGATTTTGCCTTCCCGTGCCATTCTGCCGCAGTATATCTGCGTTAGGCGGTCGGCAAGTGGTTAAAGTGAAACAATAAAAATATTCCTTTACATATCATGTCTGGGGGGTGTCTATAGTGTGCCTGTAAAGTGGCGCAGTTTTCCCGTGTTTAGAACAGTACCACAGCGAAATTACATTTCTAAAGGAAAAAAGTCACTCAAAACTGATCATGGCTGTAATGAATTGACGGGTCTCGGCAATATAGATAAAACTCATTGAAAAAAACGGCAATGTCCTCCCAGTCCATTACCAGGCTCTTTAGGTCTGGTATGAATATTAAGGGGAACCCCGAACCAAAAAATAAATAAAAAATTGCCTGGGGGTTCCTTTAAAAAGGCCCCTTCAGGTCTGGTATGGAAATTAAGGGAACCCTGCTCCAAATTTAAAAAAAAATGGCATAGGGGTCCCCCCAAAATTCCCCCAAAATCCATACCAGACGTAAGGGTCTGGTATGGATTTTAAGGGGAACCCTGTGCCAATTTTTTTTTTAAAAATGGAGTAGGGGTCCCTCCCAAATCCATACTAGACCCTTATCCGAACATGCAACCTGGCAGGCTGCAGGAAAAGAGGGGGGGGTGAGAGAGCGCCCCCTCTCCGGAACCGTACCAGGCCACGTGTCCTCAACATGGGGAGGGTGCTTTGGAGTAGCCCCCCCAAAGCACCTGGTCCCCATGTTGATGGGGACAAGGGCCTCATCCCCACAACCCCAAAAAGAAAAAAAAAAGCGCAACACCTCCGCCTCCATGGGAGGCTCCTGCTGAGTGATGGTTCTTCTTGGTGACAGCTCTTATATATCTGAGGGTGGGGCCACCTGGTGACATAAACAGGTGACTCCGTCCCCCCTCTGATGCCTCATGATGTCAGAGGCATTAGAGGGGGGGATGGGGTCACCTGTTTTAATTTTTTGCCCATTCTTCTTTGCATAATAGCTCAAGCTCTGTCAGACTGGATGGAGAGCATCTGTGAACAGCAATTTTCAAGTCTTACCACAAATTCTCAATTGGATTTAGGTCTTTGACAGGGCCATTCTAACACATGAATATGCTTTAATCTAAGCCATTCCATTGTAACTCTGGCTGTATGTTTAGGGTCATTGTGGTGCTGGAAGGTGAAACTCCACCCCAGTCTTTTGCTAACTCTAACAGGTTTTTTTCTAAGATTGCCCTGTACTTGGCTCCACCCATCTTCCAATCAACTCTGACCAGCTTCCCTGTCCCTGCTAAAGAAAAGAATCCCAACAACATGATGCTGCCACCACCATGCTTCACGGTGTGGTGTGGTGAGTTCAGGGTCATGTGCAGTGTTAGTTTTATGCCACACATAGCATATTACTTTGCTTTACTTTAACTTTACAGTGCCCACCTATTAGTGACCACAATCAGTGCCTCAACAACAGTGCTGCACATCAGTCCAACCTATCAGTGCCCATCAGTGTCACCTGCCAGTGCCCATTAGTGCCCATCAGTGCCGCCCATCAGTGCCCATCAGTGCCACCTATCAGTGCCCATCAGTGCCATCTATCAGTGGTACCTATCAGTGCTCATCAGTGCCACCCATCCGTGCCACCCATCCGTGCCACCCATCAGGGCCATCTTATCAGTGGCCATCAGTGCCGCCTTATCTGTGCCCATCAGTACCGCCTTATCTGTCCCCATCAGTGCCGCCTTATCTGTGCCTATCAGTGCCGCCTTAACTGTGCCTATCAGTGCCCATCAGTGCAGCCTATCAGTGCCCACCGGTGCATCCTCTCAGTGCCCACCAGTGCCGCCTCATCAGCGCATATCAATGAAGGAAAAAAATTACCTGTTTGCAAAATTTTATAACAAACTATTAACCACTTGCCAACCGCCTCACACAGATATACTGCGGCAGAAGGGCTCATACAGGCAAAACCAAGTACCTGTACGTTCCCCTTTAAGAGACAGCCAGCGGGCCTCACGGGGAGGAAGAACGGGGAGATGCTAATGTAAACAAGCATCTCCCTGTTTTGCCTAGTGACAGTGTCACTGGATCTCTGCTCCCTGTCATTGGAGCAGAGATCAGTCACATGTCACACACAGCCATGCCCCTCACAGTTAGAAACACGCCCCTAGGACACACTTAACCCCTACACTGCCACCTAGTAGTTAACCCCTTCACTGCCAGTGTCATTTACACAGGAATCAGTGCATTTGTATAGCACTGATTGCTGTATAAATGACAATGGTCCCAAAAATGTATCAAAAATGTCCGATGTATTCGCCATAATGTCGCAGTCACAATAAAAGTCGCTGATCACTGCCATTTAAAAAAAAATATATTAATAAAAATGCCATAAATCTACCCCCTATTTTGTAAACACTATAACTTTTGCGCAAACTGATCAATAATCGCTTATTGCGATTTTTTTTACCAAAAATATGTAGAAGAATACGTATCAGCCTAAACTGAGGAAAAAAAATGTTTTTTTTATATATTTTTGGGGGATATTTATTATAGCAAAAAATAAAAAATAATGCATTTTTTTCAAAATTGTCGCTCTTTTGTTTATAGCGCAAAAAATAAAAAGTGCAGGGGTGATCAAATACCACCAAAAGAAAGCTCTATTTGTGGGAAAAAAAGCACGTCAATTTTGTTTGGGAGCCACTTTGCAGGACCGCGCAATTGTCAGTTAAAGCGACGCAGTGCTGAATCGCAAAAAGTGCTCAGGAAGGGGGTACATTCTTCCGGGGCTGAAGTGGTTAAACAAGATTTTTTTTTGCAAAATTTTCCATCTTTTTTTGTTTGTTTAGCAAAAAATAAAGATCCCAGCTGTGATTAAATACCACCAAAAGAAAGCTCTATTTGTGGGGAAAAAAAATGATAAAAATTTCATTTAGATACAGTGTTGTATGACCGCGCAATTGTCATTCAAAGAGTGAGAGCGCTAAAGCTGAAAATTGGTCCGGGCAGGAGGGGGGTTTAAGTGCCCAGTAAGCAAGTAGTTAAGCACATTGTGGGACATACTGGGCTCATTTACACTTGCCTCAACTTTAACACACTTTAACCACTTAAGCCCCGGACCATTTGGCTGGCCAAAGACCAGAGCACTTTTTGCGATTCTGCACTGCATCGCTTTAACTGACAATTGCACGGTCGTGCGATGTGGCTCCAAAACAAAATCAACGTCCTTTTTTCCCCACAAATAGAGCTTTCTTTTGGTGGTATTTGATCACCTCTACAGTTTTTAATTTTTGCGTCATAAACAAAAAAAGAGCGTCAATTTTGAAAATAGCACATTATTTTTTACTTTTGCTATAATAAATATCCCCAAAAAATATATATAAAAAAACATTTTTTTTCCCTCAGTTTAGGCCGATAAATATTCTTTTACATATTTTTGGTTAAAAAAATTGCAATAAGCGTATATTGAGTGGTTTGCACAAAAGTTATAGTGTCTACAAAATAGGGGATAGTTTTATGGCATTTTTATTAATAATTTTTTTTTACTAGTAATGGCGGCTATCAGCGATTTTTATCATGACTGCGACATTATGGCGGACACGTTGGACAATTTTGACACATTTTTGGGATCATTGGCATTAATACAGCAATCAGTGCGATTTAAAATGCACTGATTACTGTAAAAATGTCACTGGCAGGGAAGGGGTTAACACTAGGGGGCAGCGAAGGGGTTAAGTGTGTCCTAGTTTGTGTTCTAACTGAAGGGGGATGGGGACTTTGTAGGGAAGATAACAGATTGTCTGTTCATACTCTGTATGACAGACGATCTGTCAGTTCTCCCCTCAGAGAACCGGAAACTGTGTGTTTACACACGCAGTTCCCAGTTCTCTGTGTGCCCCGAGCGATCGCAGCAGCCCGTCGGAGATCGAGACCACCGGGCACTCACATCGACTCGGGGGGTGAACACGCCCCCTAGTGGCCACACGGTGAAACGACATTACATAATGTTGTTTTTCCCAGCCGTGCCATTCTGCCGCAGTACAGCTGCGGCGGCTGGTCAGCATGTAATTAAAGTGCCTACTGCTTCAACATGCTTTTTGATGTGTTTTTGATGCTTATGTGATGCTTCAATGATGCTCAGTGGTGCTTCGATGATGCTTCAGTGATTCTTTTTTGAAAATTTAATGAGGCTTGGAAAATGCCCTGTGTGTATGTTGATTTTCAATTTGTTTTCAAGGGGCCCAGTAGAACCCCAGCTCAGTAGTACCCCTACTCAGCAAATGTACAGCTCATTAGTACTGTTGTTCAGCAGATCCCCTGCTCACTAGTACCCCCAGCTCTGCTTGTGCCCCACTCAGTAGTAACCCCCAGCTGTGCTAATATCCCACTCAGTAGTAACCCCCAGCTCTGCTGACCCCCCACTAAGTAGTGACCCCCAGCTCTGCTGATCCTCTGATTTGCTGATCATCCCCCCTTTCTGGTCCCTGCTCACGTTTTGCTATATTTCTCCCATGCTGCACACCACGTGCGACATTGCTACATTTCTCCTGCTCCAGTCCCCCAGCTTTGCTAATCCTCTGCCTCACAGTCCTTTCTCTCCACTCCCCATTCACTTTCCACTATAGTGTTCGATTGTTGCATACCACGTATGCCACCTGCTAATTGCTCTGTTCCAGTCCAGACCCCACTCTCCTTGCTGCACACCAAATGTGACGTCTGCACCAGATACTCCTAGGATATATACACTTGAACGTGAAGGGACTGCTGGAGATGTTGCTTATTGGTTTACCAGTGCATCCTGAGATATCTCATACCTGCAATACCTCTAAACAAAGTGAAGCTAAAGCCTCTCAAAAGGCTGCAGGTGCTGTAAGCGAGATTTGTCATAGACTTCTATGAAGGATTTGAAGACGCTTTGAAGCACCAATAAAGTGTCATGGGGTATCATTTTTTAGGCAAAGCAAACACAACATGTAAACAGGACTGTGAGCTAAACATTTTATTTAGTGACAGGTGTTTTGGCTGACATTCAGAGCGCTTTAAAAAAGAATGACCAATGCCACATTGTGAGTCAAGTGCAAATGAGCCATTACTTACAGATAATAATGTAACTAAATCTGTTGGGAAAACACAAACCTGTTGTTTGAACATGTTTTTCTGCACCTTTTTAAAACTATGAAATATTTGCAGAAAGTTGCATAGAAACTGCTGCCTGGACAATAGAAGGGATTGGATTCATGGCTGCCCAAGATGTGCATGAACAAGTTAACTAAATAGGGTGTTCAATCACCCACCAAAGTGAACCTCTAGCTGCAGCTTGAAGGCATACATTTAGTGACTGCTGCCTGCATCCTATTACCTGTTTATGTAATGTGTTGCTAGGATGCCAGTGGTTGCACAGTCATTGGTTGTTTTGGTGCAGCAACTAAGATATTGTGCAAAAAAGAAAAAGTGATGTAGGGTCACCCCAAAAATACATACTGGACCCTTATCTGAGCTTGCAGCCTGGCTGACCAGGATAGACGGGAACAGCTAGCCACTCCTGAACCATACCAGGTCACATGTCCTCAACATAGAGTGGGTGCTTTGCTAGGGGAGATCCCTCTGTCAAAGCAACTGTCCCCATGTTGATGAGGAAAAGGATATCTTCCCCACACCTCTGGCCCAGTGGATGTGCAGGTCTGTGGGGTGGACTTATTAGGAAGACCCCTTTAACCGTTTGCAGGCTATAGCACATTTGTTGCTACATTTACTGCTACAGGATGGCTGCGCTGTGCACGATCACATATATATAGCAGCAGGCGCGAGTGTGATTCTACACAACGGGAGCTGATCAACGGGTCCCATGAACCCGATGTCCACTAGCATCCGCTGATCGTTCTGTACACAGGCAGAATGCCGATCTGGCTATGTAAACAAGGCAGATTACCATTCTATCAGTACTGAAGGCATGGATCTTGTGTTCCTGTAAAGGAGGAACACCATTCCATGCCTTCCACTAGTAAAAACGCCTCCCCCACAGTTAGAAAACACATTTTAGGCACAGAGTTAACCCTTTGATCGCCTCTGATGTTAACCTCTTCCCAGCCAGTGTCATCAGTACAGTGACAGTGCATATTTTTTGCACTGATCACTGTATTAGTGTCACTGGTTCCCAAAAAAATGTCAATTTTGTCAGTTAGGTGTTCAATTTGTCTGCCGCAATACCACAGTCCTGCTATAAGTCACTGATCGCTGCCATTACTAGTGAAAAAAAAATGCCATAAATATATCCCATACTTTGTAGACACTATAACTTTTTCACAAACCCATCAATAGACACTTATTGGGATTTTTTTACCAAAAATATGTAGCAGAATAAATATTGGCCTAAATTGATGAAGACATTCGATTTGTTTACACTTTTTATTGGATATGTTTTATAGCAGAAAGTAAAAAAAATATATATTTTTTTGTCAGTCGTTTTTTGCTTATAGCGCAAAAAAATTAAAAAAGCAGAGGTGATTAAATACCACCAAAAGAAAGGACCTTGCAGTTGTCAGTTAGAGTAATAATGGCCTGGTCAAGAAGGGGGGTAAATTTTCTGGAGGTCAAGTGGTCAAAGTAAGGGGTGCATTCAGGGGGCCCCCCATGTGCATGAGTAAGGGTCTACTATTGGTGGACCCCAAGCTTTTTTTTTTGCATAGAGTTCCCCTTAAAATCCACACCAAACCCTCATCAAGGAAAAGATAAATGAAGGGGATCCCTGGCTCCTTTCATAAAAGAGCTACTTTCCCTTGAATAGCATAATTTTTTTATGGCAGATATAATCGTATCAGAATAATAACTTTTTTTTTCTTCTTATGTATTGTACGTAGTAGCCCCTACAAGCACATAAAGAGGGTAAAAAGTTTTTGTTTGTATGTGTTGATATTCTTACCTAGTAAATCTAGGCCTAAGTATCAAAAGTAGCAGCTACTCTTTTAGTTTCATTTATGTATTTATTTATTTTTTGGGTTAATTAATTATTTTAGCTATAGCATTTTTATTTCAACATGCCTATTTTGTGAGTCTTGTATTTTTCTTGATTATAAAACAGATTCCTCTAGATACTCAAAGGAGAAGGCCAAGTTTAATTACAAAATCATTGCTATAATTACGTACAAAAATACATGTGTAATTGGCTTTGCCTCTAGTTGTGCCATATTGTTCAGTTTTAAAGTTGAAAGATGGGCAATTACAATTACTTTTATTCACATAAAAACAGGCTTTTCTATAGATGATATAACAATGTGCAGACAACATATATTTGTTTTTTGAATTTTTTTTCATATTCTAATCAAATAATACACATTTTTAACAAATGTGCTTTTTAGTAACTGGTATTTTTGCTTTGTTTTATTGTAACTATGTTTCCATGGATTATCTAGACATAACATAACTGTGAACTCTGCATGCAGCAGCCCCATATTACATAAATTTGGATCAATATGTAAGGATATGTATCAGTAATTTTATCTTGGCAAAAATTCAAAAGAGAACTCCACTATAATGCATAGGAATGCAGTATTTTTGCTAAAATCCCCTTTGTATTCTTGTGTCAATTGATAGCCTTCTCAATCAGTCAGCCTGGGAACCTACTGAGGCATGTTGAGAGAACTGTTAAATATCTGAGGTCCTTTCTGCTCTTTCTTGCCCTGCAAATATGTCAGCTTAGGAGGCCAGTATTTGCTAGGCCTTATGGCTAAACACAGGGAAGGATGCATGGATCCCTCTTTCTAGGAGGAAACTCTGAAGATGTTGGCTGTTGAAGGAAAGGAGTGTAAGGCCTAGGGGAATCAAAGCTGCAACCACACACACACATATGGACATGTGGTGAGGTATAGCTGAATGGCATATACCCAGGAACGTTTCTATGCTCTCCTGCCCATCATTTTAAGATTGAGATAGCACTTGATCCTCAGTTGCCAAGGAGTCAGAGTTTTGCAAAAGTTCAGCTAGCATGATCTGTGATGTTGACGTTAACCATGATATACTTTTGAGATAGATCTAGAAAAAATGATGGCCTAGTCTAATGTTTTGTGATCCAGCATACTATAGGGGCATCCCAATCCAGGCCTTACTATCCCTACCATATTGCATATGCAAAACTCTCCTTTCTGTTTTAAAATCACCCTCCAAAAGTCTTCTCCTCACAGTGAATGCAGATGCACTCACACCTGCCTGCTGCCATTCCTGGGCAAGCTCTGAACTGGTCATGCCCTGATCCAGCAGCTAAATCAACTGTAGGAGACGGTCCTGGTGCTTGCTGGACTTTCTTGAGTGCCCTGAAGCCTTTTTCACAAATGCAGAGGAAATTATTTTTATGAGGGTTAAGTTTATTTTCATAGCAAAGAGGGACTTTGTAATTAATTGCAATTCATCTGATCACTCTTCATAACATTCTGGAGTATATGCAAATTGCCATCATAAAAATGGAGGCAGCAGACTTTGTGAAAATTAATATTTGTGTCATTCTCAAAACTTTTGGCCATGGCTGTACAGCCTCTTTCCCCTTTGCCTTCAGCAAAAACATATTTATGAGACATACAGTGATATCATCTTTCAAAGTCCCTGTTTCCTTGTACTGCCATCTTTATTTCATGTTCTAGGGACCGAACACATTTAACCTGCTCTTTATCTGTACAGGAACCAGTCCTCCCATAAACCCCCTGTAGTTCTCAGCTCTGTTTTACTTGACATAACCATGTAAGTATGAAGAATATTGAGAGTGACTTTATTACAGTACAGGTACGTGCAGCCTGTCTGCCCTTTTCCAACTCCACCTCCCCTTTGGTGCCAATCAATGCCAAACTCCTAAATTGTCTGTAGTTATAACATTAGGGAGTGAACTGTAGCACAAAGGACACTTCTCCACTCACTAGTAAAAAGATATTTATGTGACTGGAGGATAGCAGTTGTATAGCAATCTGTATAAACTGACACATTTACCTCATAAGCCTTAGAACTGACACTTCCTCTTTAAGGCAAAAAAAAGAACGCAATCCACGAAAAAATATACAGGTTTCAGAGCAGAGGAAATAGTTTGATGTCAGTGTATCAGAAAGGATAAACATGAGGTGCCCATTGTAACTAAAATGATCTGTTCTACACTTGCCAATATAACTTGTCAGTATGAGAGCTCCTGTTGTCAACATTAGTAGTCTGTGAGTGATCCGGGTGGGAAGTAAAATCCACAGATTATTTGACTTACTATATAAGTAATCTTACACTCTATTTAATCACATATCTTTAATCACTTAAGGACCGGAAGGGTTTGCCCCCTAATGACCAGGTCATTTTTTGCGATACGGCACTGCAACGCTTTAACTGACAATTGCGCAAAATTGATGTCCTTTTTTTTCCCACAAATAGAGCTTTCTTTTGGTGTTATTTGATCACCTCTGCGGTTTTATTTTTTTGCGCTATAAAAAAAAGAGTGACATTTATGGAAAAAAAAAGTTTTACTTTTTGCTATAATAAATATCCAAAAAATAGATAAAAAAAAAAACATATTTCTTCATCAATTTAGGCCAATATGTATTCTGCTACATATTTTTGGTAAAAAAAAATCACTATAAGCGTATATTGATTGGTTTGCACGAAAGGTATAGCATCTACAAAATAGGGGATAGATTTATGGCATTTTTATTATTTGTTTATTTTTTACTAGTAATGGCGGTGAGCTGCGATTTTTAGCAGGACTGCGACATTGCAGCAAAAAGATCGGACACTTTTGATACTTTTTTGGGACCAGTGACATTTATAAAGTGATCAGAGCTAAAAATAGCCACTGATTACTGTATAAATGTCACTGGCAGGGAAGGGGTTAACACTAAGGGATGAGCAAGGGGTTAAGTGTTCCCCAACTGTGGGGGCAGTGTACTGACTAGAGGAGGAGAGAGATTGCTGTTCCTGATCACTAGGAACAGCAGATCTCTCTTTACTCCCATGACAGAATGGGGATATGTCTGTTTACATTGACAGATCCCCATTCTGGCTCTCTGTGGAGCGATTGCGGGTGACTGGCAGACATCGCAGCCGCCGGTCACGCGCATCGGCTCCAGCATCATGCGCACCCCCTATATACCTATAGACAGATTCAGTAAGGAGGCAGATTGACTGTGCTGTGTCTGAGGTCTCTCTGTAGGGATAGAATCTAATGGGGAGTGGGGAGACCTATATTATTTTTTCACAAAACGATACACCATTGTACACGAAAGCATATCTAAAGCCAAAACATATTCCCATTGGAATGGGGAAGGGTTGGAGTCAGGTTTTTATTGCTGTCTGTGTCTCTGCTGGGGAAGGTCACTATGGGGGTTATTTACGAAAGGAAAATCCACTTTCACTGAAAGCGCACTTGAAAGTGCAGTCGATCTAAATCTAAGGGGTAGATCTGAAATGAGTGGAAGCTCTGCTGATTTTATCATCCAATCATGTGCAAGCTAAAATGCTGTTTTTTATTTTCCTTGCATGTCCCCCTTGGATCTACAGCGAATTTACTTCCAAGTGCACTTTTAGTGCACTTTCAAGTGCACTTGCAGTGCAAAGTGGATTTTCCTTTCGTAAATAACCCCCTATCTCTTTTTGTTGTAGTGACTGTTGTTGCTGACACAGAAAGTGATAGGAGAGCTAAAATGTACATCTGTCATCAGAAAAGGAATACAAAGGAAATCTTCATGATCAGTCCTGATCTGCCTGACTAATTGTTAAAGAGACAAATTCTCCCAACTTTGGAGAGATTTTCTCTCCCTACCATTTGTATCTCTGAGTTTTCCCATTCTATCTAAACCTAAAAGAAAAAAAATTTGCAGACATTTTCAGTTCAAACATCAGAGATATGGTTCCTCAAAAGAGAACATAGAACATTTAGCACTTTGGGAAAAAATCTCTATATGCAGATCTTATCCTTGCCATTCAGTTTAACCTGCATAATTATCTTTTTATGGAATACAAAAGACTTAGGTGTGCGCAGCCTATTGCATTAGGGTATGCACCTCAAAGCTCAAACACCCATGCCTTGCTCTGCAGCCTCAGCTGCACTGAACAGTGAATGAATGGGATAATGCTCTGTGCTAAGCGGCTTCCTGTTCATTCACAAACTGAAGCATAGTAAACACAGTTTATTATGCTTCATTTAAGAAGGAACACAGTGAGTGTGTTCACTGTGTTTATTTAGAAAAGGAGGGAGCCGCTAAATTACATATTTACTAGCCCCTTTTCCCACTCTCCATTCAGTGATTAGGGTGTGCCTAAGCACACCTGGTACATCCCCTACGCACGCCTATGAAAACAGATCATAAAAATTTTGCATTCAGGGCTGTGTTTGTAGAACCCATGCACAACAATAAAATACTACAAATTATCTTTAAAGGCCTTTTACACTGTCCTACCTGCACCATTTAAACATGCATAAGATGTACATCGACCATTTCGTTTTTATGGTGTTGTTTGTTGCTCTGTACAGATAGCATATAGTAAAGTAAATCTTCACATTTCAGTGCCAGCAGCTTATGTTTGTGTTCAAACATGAAGTATGCTGCATGGCCCTGCACAGGTTAAAGCGGAGTTCCAGTCATTTGTTTGTTTATTAAAAGTCAGCAGCTACAAAAAGTGTAGCTGCTGACTTTTAAGAAACAGCCACTCACCTCTCCCATGGTCCAGCGGTGTACTCACCACAGCCATGTTCTCCCCGTTTCCTCCATCGGCAGCGCCGGCATCTCTACTATGGGCACAACAGCTTGCGGCTTTACAGCCGGGTGCCCACTCAGCATGCGCGAGCCACACTGCGGTCTGTGACTGGCCCCAAAGTCTTCTAGGACCTGTCATGTGTCCCAGAAGACTTTGGGAGGGAGAGCTTCTGCTTCCAGTCGCCTAGGCGACCGGAACGGAAGTGGAAGCAGGTACCTGTCATATTCGGGTACCTGCTACCCCCTCCTCCCCACAAGCTCAGTTTCACAAACAGTAGCTGGGAAGGAGGACGTTTGGGTGGAACTCCACTTTAATGCATGACCTCTTTTGTAATTGAAAACAGCATTTTCCTGTGAAGAAATTACAAATCCCTTAATCCTTGGGTCTCTCAGTCTAGTGCTAGTGCAGGTGAAAGCTGCACAGTAATTAGATCTGATACAGGCACAAGTGGGCAGAACATTCATAGACACAGAGAGCTCACCATGCAGTTGGAAGATAGGTTTTATTACATTAGCACTCACACAATTTGTAATGTGACAGAGTGGACTGCAGTGCATGCAATGGATATTATGTCATCCAGAACAGAAAGCTGTCTTGGCCCTTTGGGAAATAGGTCAATCATGACACCACAAACTGCAGGCACAAAGTGTGAACCATTAATAAAAGGTATAGCAAACAAACAGCACAGGGAATATACCTACACTAATACCTATTTAAAACTACAAAAACATTGGAAAGTGTAAGATACCTTTAAGGCCTTATTCACACTTGCATTGTCAAACTTTAATATGATATACCGTAGAGGAAATTTAAAAATGCATTTTTGTGACATTCACATTTAGTTGCATTTAGAAAGAATAGAATTCTGTGCATCCAGGATCCAATTAGAAACTCTAATAGCATGTAAAGCCATGTAAATGCAAGTAAACATGTCTAAATATTCCAAAACCTTCTTTAAAACAGCAGCATCTAAAAGCAGTGAAAACAAGATCTAAGAAGTGTAAAAGCTGTTTATACATCTTAGATAACATCTCCTGTGTTTGTAAAATCTAAATGCAGCAATGCCAGTGTGAATCATAACTAACACTTCTAGAACTAATGCTGGCTTTGTTTTGTTTTTTAGCTATAAGAGATCATCATCCTCCAGAATTCTGTACCTTAGTTTGTTTGTACCTGCTTATTGCCAAAAATACTAAAAAAAAATGTTGCACATATTTGCTTTTGCTAAACTGTAAGGATAATTTCTTGTCAATAAACATTTTGTTTCATTCAGCTGGGAACCCTTTGATCATGTTTCTTACTCGGGCATTTGCAGCTCTACTTAAACAATGTTCACAATTTTTTTGTCAAAGCAACCTAAAAATCAAAAGGGGATTAGCCTACTTTGGTGTTAAATATTAGGACAAAGCAAACACATCACAGGAGCTAATTCTAGGCATCTCAGTTTTCTTCAGAAAAGGGCTGGATGCATTTCTAAAGGCACAAAATATAAATGGCTTTTAATATTTATTAAATAAACAACACTGTAGATTGTAAATCCTGGGAGTGTCAGATTGTCTTTGGGAATCAGAAAATAACTTTCCCTTTTAGAGCAAACTAATGCATGCTTTGTAAGTATAATCAAGTTTTGCATTTGTAACCTTGCATGGTCCAGTTTTCATGATTAGCGGACTGGGTGAACTAACTGGTCAGATTTAACCTGTTTTGCCCACCCAAACCGCTGGCTTTTATCACAGCAGGAAGTCATTCACTTAGCGCTGATATAACAATGACCACTAAATTACAACTTCCCACTGTGCTGCCTGCATTCCAGCCAACAAGGACACTGTTCGGGCTACCTGCCTGCATTCTAGCAACAAATGACATGATGAGATTGTGTGGCTGATTTACCAAAATTGGAGAGTGCAAAAATTGGTGCAGCTGTGAATGGTAGCCAATCAGTTTCTAACGTCAGATTTGTTCAATAAAGCTTTGACAAAAAAACCTGGAAGCTGTTTAGTTTCTATGCACAGCTGCACCAGATTTTGCACTCTCCAGTTTTAGTATATCAACTCCAATGTGGAGTTAACTCTAACAATAAACACCAGATCCTTATCTTTGATAAAGGTTGTTGAAAATAGATTTCAAGAGGATCCCCATGCAAAAAAACAGGATAGAATTATCTGGTTCCCCCAAAATACTGTATATACCAAACCCTTTTCTAAATATGCAGCCTGGCTGGCCAGGAAAAGGGGGGGCTTAAAGCATGCAGCCCCCCCATACAATACTAGGTCCTATGCCCTCAACATGGGGAAGGTACCTTGATAAGGGGCACCCAAGCAACTTGTCCCCATGTTGATGAGGCCTCTTGCCTAAATCCCAGGTTGTGTGGGGCTGTTGGGAGGGGAAGTGTAACCTTTAGCAGTGGTTATACTACTGGTACTAAATGTGACAGCTTTCCACTCCACAGACTGATTGTTGGGGAGTCAACGATAACGACATCCTAACAATCAGTGAAGTATCCCATCCTTCAGCTGTCAGTCAGGGATTCTTAACTGACAGATGGATGACACAAAGTGGCAGGGATGATGTAAAAAACAAAAAACTGCTGTGGGTTCATCCCAAAATTCATAGATCTGGTATGGATGTTAAGGTTGACCCACCATAAAAAATAAATAAAAAAAAGTTCCCCCAAAATCCACACTAGATGTTTACCTGAATTACAGCCTAATACGAAATGAGTGGGGAGTAAGCAAGGAGTAAGCAAGAAAGTAAGGAAATCAGTAGGGAGTAAGCATGCAGCTCCCCTCGTGAACCATATTAGGCCACATGCCCTCAACTTTTCCAGGGGAGACCCCTGGAAAAACACCTTGTTCCCATGCTGATGAGGATAATGGTCTCTTCCCCACAACCCTGACCTGGTGATTGTGGGGGTCTGTGGGTGGGGGACTTATCAGAATCTGGAAGTCTTTTTTTAAAAATAAGAGGGACCCCAGGTACCTCCTCCCTTAAATACGGGTAAGAGGTGCATAGTACCCCTACTCATTCATGAAAATATGTAATCAGTAAATAAACATACCACACTTTTTCACAAGACCCTGTTTGAAAAAAAATATATCCAGTTATCTGGTACATGAAATGATTTACCTCATGTTCTATCCCTTTGATGCCCACATAAGAAATGAGGGGTATAGTCATCACCTGGGCAGGAAAACTCAGAGAGCAATAAACATATTATCACACATTCTAACCCATCCTCGTTATATTGAAATAATGTTTTTGCTTTTGTTAATGTCCCCAGTGGTGATATTTACCATCACTTTTTGTCCTAACAGGAAGTGAGGGAAAATCTCCCAATCAGGTGCATGGGCAGAAACAAAAACCTGACTTGAACCTTTCCTACTCTAAGACAGCATTTAGGGTTTTGTTTGGGATCTTGCCTTACACATGGTTGGTTGTTTGCACTTTTTCTCATAAAATAAATCTATTCCTGTGTATTTGCTCCATTTGGTCTGTTAAATATACTTGATATATCTGTTTGATAAGTGAAACATAAATACCCAATAATCCTGACAGAAATCTTGAGAGCTGGTATCATCCTGTGCTCCCTGTCTATGCTGAACTTGTATTGCTAGTTAGCATTGTTCCCAGTTCTCTCCATGGACTAGAAATCATTACCCCCAATGTCATGGAAAGAAGGAATGGGGTGGTTTTCTGTAGTTGTTTGACAACTCTGCTTCTCCATAGTTACAGGACAGTGAGTAAGTGCACTGGACAGTAAAGCCCCATACACACTATCAGATTTTCTGCTGATTTTTGTCTTCAGATTTACCAAAACCATGTAGTGCCAGGGCCTGCCTGATTGCATACAAATTGAAACTCCTAAGGTTTGACCTCATATTATATTGTTTTGGTAAATCTGAAGGAAAAAATTAGCAGAAAATCTGATAGTGTGTATTGGGCTTAAGTGTGTTACTTGCAGGATTACTAAAAAAGTGGCTGAAAAAAGAAAACAAATACAGCAACCAAAACTAAGGATCGATAAGCTGCAAAGTATTAATTTTTTGTTCTTGAGTTTAGATAAACTTTAGATCAATAGCACTGGCCATTTTGTATTGAAATGTAAATCTCTACACTTCTAGTTCCCATCTGTTCTACTTTCACAAAGATGTAGTGGGTAATGCTTTCCTCATAACACATGTCTCTGTTCGGATGTACAATAGATAGCATGCCTGTGAATATGCACACAAACATACTAAATGATAGTCACTAAATTATGAATAAACTACAGATGGAACTGCGGCTAGAATTCACAAATTGTTTCTGCAATATACTTGTGAATAAGAAGTCCTTTTGATTATTTAATAAGATGGTGAATTGTGCACGTATTGTTCAGGATTTAGGCACATTTTAACAGTTATTAAATAACCCCCATTGTGTCATGTTCTAGTTCATTTGATTTGTTGACTATTAGGAAGGAGTTGCTTATATGCTGGAGAGCACCTAACCATAATGCTCCCTGTGATGTAAACTGAAATGACATCCCTCTAATCCCTAGACACTAGTGTTGGGCTTCTGCACGTTCTAAATTAAAACTAATTTCAATTTAATTATTATTAGATCTATCACCCAGATAGAAAATGTTCATTTAGAGTACAGAAGCAAGAAAATGAACTCTTTATGAACTAAACTTCCCCTTATCCTTGTAGTAAAGCAGTTGAACTATGGCACCAAGATCAGTGGGGCTCAGTGCAATTAACCCTTTCCTCACTTTCTACATTAGAAGCCAGTCCCAGTCCACAAGTATCCAAAACATTTATATATTTTAATTTTTTTTTATGTCTGCTTTTAAAGAAAATATAGTTACATAGTTAGTGAAGTTGAAAAAAGACACAAGTCCATCCAGTTCAACCAATAAAAAAATAAAAAAATAAATAATCATACAATCCTATATAAACAATAAATGATCACCCACAGTTGATCCAGAAGAAGGCGAAAAACCCCAGCAAAGCATGATCCAGTTAGCTTCAGCAGGGGAAAAAATTCCTTCCTGATCCCCCCGAGAGGCAATCAGATTTTCCCTGGATCAGCTTTACCTATAAATATCAGTACCCAGTTATATTATGTACACTAAGGAAATAATCCAGGCCTTTTTCTAAGCAATCTACTGAGCTGAAATTAAAAGAAATGGCCGCACACCACTGTAGCTCAAAATCCTCTTTATTTGGACATCCCAAAAATTACAGGAATCAGAATGCTGGGAATGCTGCACTTAGTCATTAAATCTACTGAGCTGGCCAGAACCATCTCTGGAGGGAGTCTATTCGACATTTTCACAGCTCTTACTGTGTGGAAACCTTTCCATATTTGGAGATGAAATCTTTTTTTCCTCTAGACTAGGGATGAGCTTCGAGTTCGAGTTGAACTCATGTTTGACTCGAACATCGGCCGTTCGCCAGTTCGACGAACAGCGAACAAATTTGGGGTGTTCGCGGCAAATTCGAAAGCCACGGAACACCCTTTAAAAGTCTATGGGAGAAATCAAAAGTGCTAATTTTAAAGGCTTATATGCATGGTATTGTCATAAAAAGTGTTTGGGGATCTGGGTCCTGCATGGGATTTCCCCGCAGGGGAACCCCGAACCAGAATTTAAAAAAAATGGCGTGGGGGTCCCCCTAAATTCCATAACAGGCCCTTCAGGTCTGGTATGGATATTAAGGGGAACCCCGCGCCAAATTTTTTTTTTAAATGGCGTGGGGTCACCCCAAAAATCCATACCAGACCCTTATCCGAGCACGCAACCTGGCAGGCTGCAGGAAAAGAGGGGGGATGAGAGAGCACCCCCCTCCTGAACCGTACCAGGCCACATGCCCTCAACCTGAAGGGCCCGGTATGGAATTTAGGGGGACCCCAACGCCATTTTTTTTAAAATTTTGGTTCGGGGTTCCCCTGTGGGGAAATCCCATGTCGTTTTTATCAATGAACTTTTATGTGTATTGTCAGACCGACAATTCATTAATAGCCGTGAGTAGTTTTAAATGACTTTTCCTTTGAAATATCATTTTACTGTCAGACTGTTCTAAGCACGGGAAACATGTGCCCCTTTACAGGCATACTATAGACACCCCCAGGTCCAAAATTTAAAGGAATATTACACTTTTATTGTTTCACTTTAAGCATTATTAAAATCACTGCTCCCGAAAAAACGGCCATTTTTAAAACTTTTTTTGCATTGATCCATGTCCCCTGGGGCAGGGCCCAGGTCCCCAAACACTTTTTATGACAATAACTTGCATATAAGCCTTTAAAATTAGCACTTTTTATTATTCATGTTCGAGTCCCATAGACTTTAACGGTATTCGCGTGTTCTAACAAATTTTTTGCCTGTTCGCATGTTCTGGTGCGAACCGAACAGGGGGGTGTTCGGCTCATCACTACTCTTGACATAAAGAGTTCCCCCTTGTCCTCTGTGATGACCTTAAAGTGAATAACTCAACACCAAGTTCACTATATGGACCACTTATGTACAGTAGCTCACAAAAGTGAGTACACCCCTCACATTTTGTAAATATTTTATTATATCTTTTCATGACAAATGACACTTTGCTACAATGTAAACTAGTGAGTGTACAGCCTCTATAACAGTGTAAATTTGCTGTCCCCCCTCAAAATAACACAACACACATCCATTAATTTCTAAACCGCTGGCAACAAAAGTGAGTACACCTCTAAGTGAAAATGTCCAAACTGGGCCCAATTGGCCATTTTCCCTACCCGGTGTCATGTGACTCGTTAGTGTTACAAGGTCTCAGGTGTGAATGGGGAGCATGTGTGTTATATTTGGTGTTATTGCTCTAACTCTCATACTGGTCACTGTAAGTTCAACATGGCATCTCATGGCAAAAGACTCTCTGAGGATCTGAAAAAAAGAAATGTTGCTCTACATAAAGATGGCCTGAGCTATAAGAAGATTGCCAAGACCCTGAAACTGAGCTGCAGCACAGTGGCCAAGACCATACAGTGGTTTAACAGAACAGGTTCCACTCAGAACAGGCCTCGCCATGTTTGACCAAAGAAGTTGAGTGCACATGCTCAGTGTCATATACAGAGGTTGTCTTTAGGAAATAGACGTATGAGTGCTGCCAGCATTGCTGCAGAGGGGTGGATGGTCAGGCTGTCAGTGATCAGACCATACGCCACACACTGCATCAAATTTGTCTGCATGGCTGTCATCCCAGAAGGAAGCCTCTTCTAAAGATGATGCACAAGAAAGCCAACAGTTTTCTGAAGACAAGCAGACTAAGGACATGGATTGCTGGAACCATGTCCTGTGGTCTGATGAGACCAAAATAAACTTATTTGGTTCAGATGGTGTCAAGCATGTGTGGCGGCAACCAGGTGAGGAGTACAAAGACAAGTGTTTCTTGCCTACAGTCAAGCATGGTGGTGGAAGTGTCATGGTCTGGGGCTGCATGTGTGTTGCCAGCACTGGGGCGATACAGTTCATTGAGGGATCCTTGAATGCCAACATGTACTGTGACATACTGAAGCAGAGCATGATTCCCCTCCCTTCAGAGACTGGGCCACAGGGCAGTACTCCAACATGATAACAACCCCAAACACACCTCCAAGATGACCACTGCCTTGCTAAAGAAGCTGAGGGTAAAAGTGATAGACTGGCCAAGCATGTCTCCATACCTAAACCCTATTGAGCATCTGTGGGGCATCCTCAAACAGAAGGCAGAGGAGCTCAGCTCAAGGTCTCTAACATCCACCAGCTCAGTGATGTTGCCATTGGGGAGGAGTGGAAGAGGACTCCAGTGGCAACCCGTGAAGCTCTGGTGAACTCCATGCCCAAGAGTGTTAAGGCAGTGCTGGAAAATAATGATGGCCACACAAAATATTGACACTTTGGCCCCAATTTGGACATTTTCACTTAGGGGTGTACTCACTTTTGTTGCCAGCGGTTTAGACATTATTGGCTGTGTGTTAAGTTATTTTGAGGGGACAGCAAATTTACACTGTTATGCAAGCTATACACTCACTACTTTACATTGTAGCAAAGTGTCATTTCTTCAGAGTTGTCACATGAAAAGATATAATAAAATATTTACAAAATTGTGAAGGGTGTACACACTTTTGTGAGATACTGTATTTGTACATGTTGGTATCAAGTATCTTGTATCAGAGCCCAATGGTAGAAGGAGACCTCCCTTACAGCCCTGGCTCGGGGACCACTGGGGTTGCAACAGTGGTCATGAGAGCTCAGTAAGGTAGGAGTGCCTGTAAGATCCATAGTAGCTGGCACAGATGAGTAGAGATGATCCACCAGAAGGACTGGACTGTAGAAGCAGCTGGAGGTGGTGGTTACAGGTGTGGGTCAGCGACCCCTAGGTACTGGCAGGTACAGGATCAGGAGCAGGCTGGAGCAGAGTGAGACAAGCCAGGTCAGCATGGGTAACAGGTATGTAATACAGCAGGCAGAGAGTAGTCAGCAGACAGGCATAGGTTGACAATGGGAGATCAACAGGTACAGGTATAGCAGGGTCAAGGTAAGCTGGGTCAGGATAGAAGGCAGCAGTAGTCAAACTGAGCTGGGTCAGTATAATCACAGGCAGGTACAGGATCAGTGGTTTGTAGCAAGGGATATACAAATAAACCGCCCCTGAATCTCTCTTACTCCACTGCGTCAAAGAAAAGTGCAAAGCTATATAAAAGATGTGTAAATGAATACAAAATATGTGTACATACACAGTGTACAGTGAAAAAAAGCTGCCACTTAAATAAATACATAAACTGATCACAATCCCAAAACTATACCTCTCACACGTGTACAGATAGAGATAGCAATCCCATTTGAAAAAGTCTATTCGACGAAACATGTCTTGGGCATGGTTACACGGCATTCCATCGAACTGACATTAGACACCGCTGTCTGAGGAGGACTACACCGATCGGATGGCTGGGCCTTAGAAGGTTGGGTGAGAGATACACCAGTTTACACTTCAGGTCCGCTGTGACCGCGGTGCACTGTTGGATCACTGATCCTGTTGCTTGCTGTGCTTGCTGTGGATTTCTTTTTAAAGGCTTTTATGTTTCAGTTTAAAAGTGAGTGTAACCATTGAAGTGTGTTTGAAGTGATTTTAATAAATCTGTCAAAATGGTATCACGCTATGTGGAGCACTTTATTCATTTTTTCACATATGGAGCTGGCTTGATTGGAGTCACGGTTCATCACATGCAACCCAGGTGTGGTTCAATTGCTGTTTTGCCGAACACGAAAGTGGGAGGCTATACAATCTGGTGAGTGCACTCTTCAGAGGGAGTGGTGTCACTATCACGGTGGTGTGGTGGAAGAGTAGAAGATTTTTCACACAAGAAGATTGAAAAACAACTGTTGAACTTGATCATTAATTTCTTGTATTTCATTATTTATAGTGACACTTTTCACTGGGTGTTAAAGAAATTTTCTTTTCATGATAAAATTAATATTTTTCATGACACTATTATTATTAATATTTTTATGCATAAGTAGAGGGTCATAGGCATTATACTGCTCTGATCCATTATTTTACACAATTTATATTAGCGCCGCTATCTCTATCTGTACACGTGTGAGAGGTATAGTTTTGGGATTCTGATCAGGTACAGTATCAGGGCTCAGGTAAAGCTGCAGATCAGACAGCACTGCACTAGAGCATCTACTGTACTGTCCTTTTAAAGGGTCATTGCCTGCCGCGCATTCCTGTGTGCGTGCACACGCACGCACCGCTGCCCAGCGGGCACTCATAGGAACATGTGTTGCGCACGTGCGAACGCCCGAGTATCTGCCTTGCTACAGGGTATCCCTGACGTTGCCCCCCCTAAGGGGCAGCCCCTGGATGCCCAGCTGGCCCTTCTTTTCAGGATGAGCAAGAAAAAAGGCACAAACTAACCTCCTTGCATGGATATTGCATGCGAGTTCCCAGGAATTATCTTCCAGGCCGTACCCCTTTCTCTTAATCAGAAATTGTATCTGATTTTGCCTTCTCCTGCAATCTAGAATGGCCTCTACTTCGTATTCCTCATTTCCATCAATCAAAACAGGTTCCAGTGGTCTAGGCCCTCTGTCAGGGAAAGGATCTGGCACTGCAGGTTTTAGTATTGAAACATGAAACACAGGATGGATTTTAAATGAGTCAGGTACGGAAAGTTCATATGATACCTCATTCAACTTTTTCTTCACCGGGAATGATCCCATAAATTTGGGTGTCAACTTCTTTGATGGACATTTTAACTTAAGATTGGTTGTAGAGAGCCATACCTGATCACCCCTCTGTAGATTCAGCTCCCCTCTTCTTTTCTTATCAAAGGCCTTCTTGTTGGCAGCTTGTGCCTTGGCCATTGCCTCCTGCAAGATCTTATTGTTGCGGTGGAAAAAATGCATGGTATCCTGGACTGCTGGAACTGTAGACTCTGAAATAAAATCAGGAAGAAATGACAAATGGAAACCATAATTGGCAAAGAAAGGGGATTTCCCTGTAGCTGAGTGATTGGCATTGTTGTAGGCAATTTCTGCTAAATGCAGTAATGATACATAATCATCCTGAGCAAAAGATGTGAAACATCGGATGTATTGTTCAAGCATTTGATTGGTCCTTTCTGTTTGCCTGTTAGTTTGGGGATGGTATGCTGAGGACAAAACCAACTCAATCTTCAACACTTAAGCATATAAAGCTTTCCAGAAACATGAAGTGAATTGTACACCACGATCAGATGTGATGTTTGCAGGGACTCCATGCAGCCTAATAATCTCTTTAATAAATACTCGGGCAGTCTCCATAGCAGATGGGGTACTCTTTAAAGGCAAAAATGGGCCATCTTGGTTAACCGGTCTACTACTACTACTACGAAGATTGCCGTGCATCCCTTGGCATGTGGAAGTTCCACTATAAAATCCATGGAGATCATCCTCCATGATTTATCAGAAATGGGTAAAGGCTTCAGCAGACCCCAGGACCTACTTCTTGCTGTCTTGTTCTGAATGCAATCAGAGTATGAGTTCACATATTTCTTGCAAAATACTTCCAAATCAGGCCACCTGAATGTACACCGTACCAGCTCAAGAGTCTTATGGATGCCAAAATGACCTGCCAGCAGATGAATATGCAACATCTTCAAGACCCTCACTTGCACATTTTCTGGGAAAAAATGTGTCTCCCCCTCCAAAGCAAGCCGTCTCTAGGTGTTAAGGTAATTCCAGGGGGGCTAAGAATGTTCATGGAAGCCTGTTTGATTTGTGAAAGAAGATCCGTTTGTAATAGTAGGAAGTTCCCTGCGTGCAGAATGGTATCTGGAGCTGACAAATTCTTTGGGTCATCATACATACGGGACAGCGCATCCGGTTTTATGTTTTTTGATCCAGGTCGGTATGTAATGTGAAAAGAAAAATGAGAGAAAAACAGGGCCCATCTAGTTTGTTGTGGCTTCAGCCATTTAGCAGATCTTAAATACTCCAGATTTTTATGGTCAGTATATATTAGTATAGGATGGTATCTCCACTCCTCTAGTGCTGCTTTGATGGCCAGTAGTTCACGATATCCTACGTCATAATTTTTCTCTGCTGAGGAAAGTTTCCCTGAAAAGAAAGCCACAGGGTGCATTAGGGCCTTGACCCCCTGACACTGAGAAACAACTGCCCCTACTGCCGTTTCAGATACATCCACTTCAATAATGTAGGGTAAGGATGGGTCAGGATGACTGAGGATTGGAGCCGAGGTGAAAAGTTTCTTTAGTGCTTCGAAAGCATCCTGTGCCACAGGGTTCCAGTAGAATTGTAGGTTTTGTTTAGTCAGTTGCGTTATGGAGGTGTATATGGCAGAGAACCCTTTAATGAATTTCCTATAAAAGTTTGCAAACCTACAAAACCTTGTACCCACTTTTTGTCTGTGGGTACAGGCCACTTCTGTATGGTGGACACCTTTTGAGGGTCCATCTTGACTCCTGCTGTGGAAATTACCAATACCAAAAACTGGATGCTCTGCCGCTCAAATTCACACTTCTCATTCATTTTGCATATAATTTGTATTGGCGGAGTCGGCTTAGCACAATACTAACGTGCTCTCGGTGTTGCTCAAGGGACCTGAGAAGATCAGAATATCCTCCAAGTAGACGATTACAAAAATGTCCAGTAAGTCTTGGAACACATCATTGATGAAGTGCTCAAAGGTGTCAGGAGCATTACAGAGCCCAAAAGGCATGACAGGTACTCAAAGTGCCTGAATCTGGTACGAAAAGCCATCTTCCACGCATCCTCTTCTCGAATGCTGATCAGGTTATAAGCTCCCCTCAGGTCTAGTTTAGTAAAGACGAGTGCAGACCTAAGTCTCTGGAATAACCCAGGCATTAGGGGCAAGGGGTAGTGTTTTTTAACTGTGATTTTATTTTACTCCCGATAATCCACACATGGATGGAGGGAATGGCCCTTCTTAGTTATGAAGAATATCCCTGCTCCTTCCGGGGAGGTGGATGGGCGAATGAACCCCTTTTTAAGATTCTCGTTGACATATTCCTTCAACGCCTCCTGTTCTCATTCTGACAGTGTAAACACACATCCAAACGGGATCTCAGCTCCAGGCAGGAGGTCAATCGGTCAGTCATATGGACGGTGGGACGGCAAGGTGTCTGTTCCCTGTTTGCTGAAAACATTGAGGTACTGGTGATATGGTTCAGGTACAGACTAAAGAATATTTTGATCAGATTCCATTCATAGTAGTGTTGATGGTGTACCCAGAGGTTCTGGTATGCAATGTCTCTGGCAATATGGTGAGAGAAACCTGATCTCCCCAGACACCCAGTTGATCTTGGAGTTATGGGCCTGCAGCCATGGTAGGCCCAGGATGACAGGGAACAAGAGGGATGTGATGGCGTCAAGGCTCAATAGTTCCTTATGCTGAAATGAAGAAGTAACAGGTAGTGGGGGTGTTTCTTTAGTCACTAGTCCAGATCTGATATGTGAGCCATCAGCTAAAAAGACAGTCCATGTGTCTTTGATCACAGGGGAATATGTTGTTGGGTGGCGAAGGCTTAGTCAATCAAACAACTGCATGCTCCGGAATCAATAATAGGGTCAACTGGAATTGTTCTTCCTGGGAGCTGGAATAATAGGGGAAAAGCAAGTTGCTTGAGCACACAGTGTTGAGAGATTAGTAGGAGCAGAAGATGAAAACTTACTAATCTTTGCAGGGCACCGACGTACATAATGGCTGGCTTCCCCACAGTAATGGAATAGGTTGTTCTGCTGGCGGCATAGTCGATATTCTGAGGATAAAGCGTGGCGCATAAATCCCAGTTGCATGGGCTCAGGAGCATCAGATGTAGGGTTGGTAGGACCTTGACTGGCAGGGCTTGGGTTGAGATAGGCAGGAACTGGAGCTTTTGGTGTCATCCATACAGGGCGGTTCTACTGGGTAGATCTTTCGGATCGACGCTCTAGGAGCCGTCGGTCAATCTGAATTGCCAACTTAATAAGTCCTTACAGAGTGTTGGATGTTCCCACTCTAGCAAGTTCATCTTTCCAGTTCTCAGATAAACCCATGTGGAACTGGTGTTGCAGAGCTGTGTCATTACACTGGGTGTCTGCGCTCCAGCGTCTGAAGTCTGTAACATAGTCCTAAGCTGCTCTGAGGCCTTGCTGGAGTGCGTGGAGAGCAGTCCCTGCTGTGGAAGTACGTTGTGGGTCGTCGTAAAGTTGCAACATAGCATCAAAGAGAGACGACATGGCATGCGTTTATATGTCGTTTTCCTCCAGCAACTGGTGGGCCCAGGTCTGAGGCTCCTCTTGCAGCAGTGAAATTATAAACCCCACTTTGATGGATTCCAGCGAGAAAGTCCAGGGGGTTGGCAAAGCAAAATACAGTTGGCCATGCGTTGCGGAAGGCCCGAAACTTGCTGCGCTCCCCAGAGAACCTCTCAGGAGTGGGAATTCTGGGCTCAGGTGGAAGCATTGCCACAGAAGAAAGGAAATAGTCCGTGAAGGTGTAGCGGAGGACACTGGAGCCATGCTGGCAGGAACTGCTAATGTCTGTTCTTCCAGCTTAAGGTACCCTTCTTGCAGGGACTGCACAGCTTGCGTAAGAGCTGCAAGATGCCGGAAAACTTCCTCCATCTGTGAGGCTCCTTCTGTAGGCTCAGACATGGCTGTCTAATATAGTCACATACCTTGTATCAGAGCCCAGTGGTAGAAGGAGACCTCTCTTACAGCCCTGGCTCAGGGAACCAATGGGGTTGCAACAGTGGTTGCAAGAGCACAGTGAGGTAGGAGTGCCTGTAAGATCCATAGTAGCAGCACAGATGAGTAGAGATAATCCACAGGAAAGACTGGACTGTAAAAGCCGCTGGAGGTGGTGGTTATAGGTGTGGGTCAGCGACCCCTAGGTACTGGCAGGTACAGGATCAGAAGTAGGCTGGAGCAGAGTGAGACAAGCCAGATCATCATGGGTAACAGGTATGCAATACTGTGTGGATACCAGCATTGGGGGACTGGAACTACTGACTAACTTCGTCACCCTGTCTGGGGTCTCCTCCTGTGTTAGTCTGCTGCCAAAAGAGGAGAGATGTGACAGGAGTCACTTTGGGCGGAGGGCCTGTGGAACCCAGAATCCCTTGGGGAAGTTGGGAAACCCTTGTTTCAGCTCCCCATGCACCTCCTATGTCTGAGTCACCCTGTGTATCTAATAGGGGCCCAGGGTGACTGAGAAATCCAGTCTGGTCTGTACTCATTGAAATCACTGTACAACCACACCTGAATGTTGTACATATATGTATATATATATATATATATATATATATATATATATATATATATATAGTCTCATTTTGTTGTGTACTCTTCGCTGGGTCATTCCGGGTGTGGCTGTATTCCATTGTTCTATTGTGTCTGTCTGCCTTAGGTATAATGGGCTGTGTAAATGTGTTTGCTGTGAGAAGGGAGCGGGGATTCCTCCAACAACTCTCCCTGCTGATTGGACATTCTACTCAGCCCAGAATGCAAAGGGGGATTTTCCCGAGTATTACCTGTAATTCAATAAACAGTTCATGATGAGCAATCAAACGAGTACTGCCTAGTTTGTGGTTATCAATGGTTGGAATATCTGATATCTATATTCAGACTGGGAGGAAGCGGTATATGACGAAAGCACTCAAGCGGAGTGTGGGATGATTTGAACTGGTGCCCAAAACTGAACTGCATAATATTTTTCTATATCTGTAATAGCTAGAACAAGTTATTTTTTGGCTTTAGTTTAGATCTGTAAATTAAAAGTATCCCAGTGGGCTAAACCAGCCTTTTTCAACCAGGGTGCCTTAGGGTTTCTTCAGGGGTGCCTTAGCAAAATGCCTTAAAATTGCCCAAAAATCATATACAAACCAGTGGGTGGATCAAGCCTGCCTTTTAGTTACACAAAGCCACAGGTTTTTATTGTGCATCGTTACAACCTTCTAGCTGCCAGCATCCTAACAATCAATTATGTTATTGGTAAATAAGGGGGCTGTCAGGTGCCTGCACAGCATCCTTGTTTGCCTCTCCCCTACCCTTCTCCATCAGCACTGGGGTCACATTAGATGAGAGAGGGAGATAAAATGATGGAGAAGAGAAACATTGGAATACTAGTCAGTACCAGTGTGCAAAAGTGTGTATGCTTTGGAAGAATTAATCACCTCTAATGCTGGGTGTATCCCTTGTGCAGATGTTGCTGCATTATGTACAGTAAAACTATTACTTTCATTTTTTTTTTTTATTTTAGAAGAGGATGTCTTAAGATTGTGCATAATTTGAAAGGGTGCCTTGACTGAAAAAAGGGTGAGAAACACTTGGGTAAACAACCCACCGACCCTTTGTATCTATCATAATTCTGTCCATTACACAACCAAGCAAATCAGTATTGGTCCTACTGCTGTATTCCTTATAGTAGAATATAAAAAAAATCCAGTGCAAGAGTAAGATCTTCACAACACTGCATGGCATATGTGCACATTATGGCACACTTACCTCTCAGTTTTTCCCTCTCCAGTGGTGACCAGGGCAGGTTCCAGTTGACACTTTTTCCAAGGCTGCCAACTGCTGCTTTTGAGTCCCTTGATGCTCCATTCAGGCCATTGAATGGTCACTGACGATGTAAGTCCTATGTATGTGCACAGCAGCTACACCACCCTCGAGAGCCTAGTCTCAGCAAGCTAAGAATGAGCCAGGATATACATTGCACAGAAAATGTGCCTTGCAGTGTATATTGGAAAATAAGAACTGCAAGCTGCATGGAGCAAAAGAGAACTCACTTGCCTCTTTTGGAAAAAAAAGTTAGCTTCTAACAATATTTCACAGCACGGCTTTAGCACAACTTTAAGTTTGCTTCTATGTAAATCTGACAACACATGGTTTCTGTTATCAGCAGTTAGCAGGGGGCAGAAAATAATACAGCCCTGGAGCTCCCAGCATGACACTGGGCCACCATATTTCCCTGCAAAAAAGGGAATATATACAAAAAAAACCTGGCAAATAACCAAGTCCAATATCCAGGGCTGCAATAATATGATGATTTAAGACTGGAAATTTGGAATGTGACAAATAACTGTTCTTGGTGGGTTATTTATTGTACCTAAGTTTATACAGTAGGTACGTGTTACTTTTTTTAAGACCTTATTTCTATTATTTGCTTCTATAGAATTTTAATCTAAACTGTAACTGTAAGTAACTAGTAACAGGGATACTTTAAAAAGTTCAGAGGGTTATTCTGCTGCCTAAAAGAAATTCATTATGAAAGTGTAGCATGTTAGAAACATCATGCATAAAATGGATGCAGTTAAGTATTTTACAGTTTAAGAAATATAATGTATTGCATTGAAAACATTTATATGCAATTATTGGTTACCGGTAGCAAATATTTCCTCCCCAAGGGCTAGTTGAGATAAAGTGAGCCAAGACAGGGTGTAACATGCACATTGGCCTTCATAAAAGATGGCATACTTTAATAAAGTTGAAAAAGTGGCTCCAAACTTCTCTATTGTTACTAATAATGGAGCAGTTAATCTTAGCAAATAAACCATTAAGTTTGTTTCTGTATTATACCTGAGAGAGTGGCTAGTATGAAAATCTGTTAAACTGTTAAGCCAGACAGTGAGGATATTTTTTTTTTTCTTCTGATTCTATTCGGCTGTTATATTACAGGACTGTTGTTTACAGTTATGTGTTTTTGTAACACACAATAAAGTACGTTACTACAACACATGTTGCACAGCCATTGAGCATCTATGTATTTTTGCCCCCCCCCCGCAGAGTACATATGTGAACATTCACTTCACTGTAAAACAAGGTATAGCTGCGTTATAACACAGACTGCTCCTCATTGACAGCAATCTTAATGCAATTCATGTTATTGCATGCTAATACATGTACATTAATGCACCTCAGTTGTGGTAATCTGGCCTAAATATTTTAATAAGAACAGTGCTGTGTCAGTACATGTTCAGCACATTTACATCTTCATGACTGATCAAACTATAACTGCACTTTCTCACAAAAAAAAAAAAAAAATCCAAAGATGCTGCCTTTAAGTTCCTGGCTCAGGGTGAAAAACCTCCTCCTGGAGGAGGCACAAAATTCAGTTCAATGAAGAGCTGATCTACTGCAGTCAAACAGCTCACAAAGCCAGGCAAAAAAAGGATTAATTCAGGAAACCTATCACATTGACTACAACTACAGAAGTATCATGCAAAGCATAAATTATGGTCAAACAAAGACTAAATAATAATAAAAAAATCGACATGTACAGTAAATGGCCTGTAGGGCCATGGGGACCCCCAAAGACAACATACACAACTTTATTTTATTTTTATTAGGGTGATTTTCTGTTAAAAATTGCACTAGGGCTTCCTTTGTTATATTGCCATTGCTTTTGGACATCAACAAAGTGAAATTGTAAATATTGGATAGTCAACTTTGGTTAGGGAATTTTCAAAAAGCACTTCCAGCTTAGTAAAACGTTCATCTTAGTGGAAGTAGTGTTCAGCTTAGATCCACAATGATTCATTAAATATAACAAACTCTATAGATTGCTTTTCCTATAATAGATTTTCACTCAGTAGTCAATCAAATAAAAGATACCTATATGGGATATCAGTTTAAAGTGATTGTAAAGTGATAATTTATGTAATTTTTAAATAACAAACATCTTATACTTACCTCCTCCATGCAAGGGTTTTACACAGAGTGGCCCCGATCCTTCTTTTCTGGGAAGCCCCACACAGCGATCCTGTCTTCTCTTCTTGAGTGTCCCCACGGTGAGCCACTTTCCATGGGGGCACTCGTGCAGACGTGCTCTGGAGTCATGCTGCTGCGTCCATTAACACAGACAACTGAACTCTGCCCCCTCGGCTCCCGTGTTACTGGATTTGATTGACACCAGCGGGAGCTGCATTTTTCATAATTCACATTATGCTCACTAGGATAAAATTTATTTTGGATTTGTTGAAATTTATTACTATTGTGATTCCGAGATCCAGAAGTATCACATGTATAACAAAAATTTCTGCCAAATTTTGATTCTTAACTAAATGTACATGTCTATCTGTTACATAATCAATCCAGAAAAAGTCTCACATATGTGATATCACTATACTCAGAGGGAGTAACAGAATGTGTTTTAGAGTGCAATTAATGGAATGCCAATGTTGCGTGTAAGAAATATCTTATTAAATTGACAGCTGTGTAAAAAAAAAAAAATAATAATTTTTTTTTTCATTCCGCATTTTCCAAAAATTTGTGGCAAAAAATAAAGTCTTCAAAAGACTCATCATGCCTCTTAAAAATACGGTATACCCATATACCCTTGAGATGCATAACAGAATGTGTTTTGAGGTGTAATTGTAAGTATGCCTATGCTGTGTGTTGTGACGATTTAATACCAACAATAGGCAGACAGCATGAGCTTTAACATGAGCCTGGTGTTTATTCAGCAGCATCCATCTTACCTAACTCTCCACAGCTACCCACCCCCCAGATCACATGACCAAAACTGTTAACTATTTCCTAACATGCATAAGGAACTAGGCATAGCAATTGAACTTGAATTATAACATAAAGCATACACATCATTACATCTTCCCTCTCAAGTATGAAGCATTTAATATGAGACAAAGTCCCTCCATATCTTTGGTTAATGGCTCGACTATAGCGAGAGAAAGTAATCGCTGGCTCATCATCCATAGGATTGGTGTCCAGTTGAGAGTCACTCCCAGCATTATCACATGCTGATACGTTTATGCTGTCTTCGGTATCCTCAATATCCGTGTTTAGGACTTCTGTGCCATCATGAGCTTGTTCTTTATCTCCATTGTCATCCGGTTCCTCTAATGATGTATCCACAGCAGTGTCTGGGTGAAGATGATGCCTGTTTCGTCTCAGTTTCTGTCCATACTTGGTCTCGATTGTATATGATTTTGGTGAATTGGCATCTTTGACGAGTCGAGCAGGTTCCCATGTATTCCCAGTGACTCTGTGTCACACAGCTTGCCCAGCAGAGAGTGGACAAAGGGATTTTGTAGATTTATCAAAATACAGTTTATGCCTTTTCATGTTTATGATCCTCTGAGCTGTTACTCGATCCTGTGGAATAGACTGAGGCTGAAATTTCTATGGTGCAATAGGCACTGTGGTCTTCAGTGTTCTACCCATTAGTAGCTGTGCAGGTGAGCATAAACCTTCAATAGGTGTTGCACGATAGTTTAACAGTCCTAGGTACACATCCTGCCCTGATGATTGTGCTTTCAGTATTATGGATTTGGCTATGCCAACATACTTCTTTGCTAGACCATTAGCCTGTGGGTGATAGGGGCTTGTGGGTTTGTGCCTGATTCCCCATACACACATAAAGCACTGGAACTCAGAACATGAGAATTGTGGCCCATTATCAGACACAAGTTCTTCACACACTCCATGTCTTGAAAGTATTGTTTTGAAAGCCCATATGACTGTTGAAGCTTTTCAATTTCTCAGCTGCACTAGCTCAAAGTATTTGCTGTAGTAATCTACTACTATCAGGTAATGGGAGAGGGAGGTTGGGCCACTATCGGATAGCCAATGGGAGGGTGTTTTGGCTTCTGGCCCCAAGATCTCCCTCTCTCCATCACAGGCAGTCTCTCATCTATATTTGATATATAGGGCGTATCTAACACCACTAAAACTGTTCAGGATTGATAAAAGGTCGGATGCAGGGTGCCCAAGATGTGGAGGAGAGAGAGGAGATCTGCTGCATATGTTCTGGCGATGCCCCAAGTTGTATAGATATTGGAAAGACATAGTGGATAAAATAAACACCATATTTAAGACATCGCTGGGCATAGATGTTAAGACCTGCCTATTGGGCCTGATGGAGGAACAACAGATCGCTAGGCACACACAGACCGCAATAGTTAGGTGCCTGTTTCAAGGGAAAAAGATTATAGCTAAAAACTGGCAGAGGAAAAAACCCCCGACGATTGAAGAATGGGTGAAAGAAGTAAAGGAGGAAGTCAGTAGAGAGAAGTATATATATAAGAAAAGGAGTAACTATCAAAAATTTGTTAAAATATGGAAGTTATGGATGATGTGGGAGGAGCATAGTATGAGTGGGTGTGTGGGGTGATATGGGAAGGTTAGGGGGGGGGTTTATTGGTAGGGGTAAGGAAGGAAAGGGGAAGGGGGAAAAGAGGGGAAAAAATGAGAAAACCTGGAAACATCTTCTGTTGGAGTGTGGTCTATGAATGCTTTATTTTTTTCTACTATGCTATGGATTTTTGTAACAATGGGGTTAATATAAGGACTGAACAGATGTTGGCTGTAACAGTCCTTGCCTGTTCGCTTATATTTAATGAAACTTTTTTTTGTTTGTTGTTTTTATCTTTGTTTCTCAATAAAAAAGGATTTAAATTAAAGAAAAAAAAGGGAAAAAAAAAAAAAGCTACTATCAGGTAATGGCTGTACTCTTAATGAAAAATAACTGTAGCCAGTCTCTTCCATGCCCGTGAAGGAGCATTCCACAGTATAAGAGGTTCCTTTGCATTATGTTTTTGAAATGTCTGGCAGGTTTCACACTTCTTCACAAGTGTCTCAATATTAAAGTCAAGATTAGGCAAGGAAAACCAACTCCCGCGCTCTGCACTTACAGAGAGTGATGCCCAAATACCCCTGGTGGATTTGTTTCAGTACTTCTGGCTGCTGTGACTTAGGAATGAGAATACGGTCACCCATAAATATGATATCTGAATGAATGTATAGCTCATCTTTCATAGGCCAGAATCCCTGTAGTTCAGAATACAGCTTTTTTCATTTTTCTGGCCAGCCATTGCACATGACATGAGTTAGTTTTTCTAGGACTTTATCCTGTTTGGTGTCTCGTCTTATCTTCTCCAGCTGTACATCCGATATTGGAATGTTCGCTAGTACTGTATGTACCTGTTCTTCCAACCCAGGCTCATCCCGTGCTTCATGTCCTTCTAGAAACACCCTAGACAGGGTATCTGCCATTGGAATTTCCTTTCCAGGCTTATACTTTACTGTGAGATCATACTGCTGTAATTTCATAGCCATCCACTGCAGATATGGAGGTGTGAAGCTAGTGATTTCTGTAGGATGTACTCCAATGGCTTGAGGTCTGATTCCACAACTACCGGGTGACCATATATGTATTGGTGAAATTTCTCACATCCATTCACAATATCCATCATCTCTTTCTCAATTTGGGCATAATTGGCTTGCGTTGTGGTCAGTGCTCTTGAAGCATATGCCACAGGATGTCCTTGTTGAGTTAGTACAGCACCTAACCCAAACTAGGATGCATCCACTTAAAGTACTGTGTCACAGTTTACATCAAAATATTTCAGTATTGGCCCTGGATGTTTAGTGATCAGTTTTTTCACTTTGTCGAAAGTCTTTTCCATGTTTGCATCCCAACACCAAACAGCATCCTTCTGTAGCAGTGTACGTAGCGGTACTCCCTTTTTAGCAAGGCCCTGAAAGAATTTAGATAGATGGACAGATAGTTGAAAATACCTAGTGATGTCTCCAGCTCCTTTCTGGAGGTTATGGCCTTCATGTTAAGAACTGCTGTAATCTTCTTTGGATCAGGCTTCAACCCCTCTTTGGTTAGTAGGTGTCCAAAATATGTAACTTCTTCTACCCCAATTTGCATTTTGTTTGGATTGAGTGTAAGATTCTTCTCACAACACCGATTGAGCAAAGCAGTAAGGTTTTTGTCATGTTCCATTTGATCCTTTCCATAGACCAGCAAATCATCAACTATTACTTCAACACCCTGTAGACTAGCAATCAATTCCTGTGATTTCTTTTGAAATATTTCCTGTGCAGATGCTATGCCAAACGGTACCCTTGTGAAGTGCCATTGACCCAAAGGGGGAGATAAAAGTGGTCTAGTAACTGCTGGCTTCATCAAGACACAATTGCCAGTAACCCAAATGGGCGTCTAGTACACTAAATACTGTTGCTCCTACTAGCTTGTGTACTATATCCTCTATGGTGGGGAGTTTGTAGTTTTCTCTCATTATGAATTTATTCAAATCACGTGGGTCAATGCATATACAAATTGCACCTGTGTTCTTCTTCTCCACCACAACCATAGAACTGACCCATTCTGATGGTTCTGTGACCTTTTTTACTTCTCCCAGCTTCTCTATCCTAGTGAGTTCTTGTCTGACTTTATCCACAAGACTTAAAAGTATGCTCCTTGGAGCATAAATGACAGGCTGTGCACCCTCTTTTATACGTATGTGGCTAACACCCAGGAGGCACCCCAGGCCCTTGAATAGATCACAGTACTCACGTTTAATGTCAGCCTCTGTCAGACCTCTGTGCCCACCGTTCACAGTCATTATGATCTTCACAAGTCCAATCTCTTTACTTGTTCTGAGACCTAGCATGGCTGGGAATTGTGTTTTTATCACAAACAATTGTAAAATCTTTTCAGATCCCTTGTATGAACATTTTGCATGACAGCGGCCCATTACTTTCAACTTTTCACCACCATATCCCATTAGTTTCGGTAGGTCCTGAGTCTCTAAGGGGGATTCATTACTGAGGTGTTCCAGATATATGTGACTTGGCACACAATTTACTTGTGCTCCTGTATCTATTTTGAATGTGATTGGAGTTTTGTTAGCCCCTATCTCTAATGTTACAGTTGCTTCATCTGCAGGCTGATGTGTTTTTTGTACTGCTGCAAGATATATTGGGGTGCAGTCTGAGTCTGACCCTGTATTGTCATCGTTGTCCTCTATGGCGTGTACAGAACGTGTTTTTGACCTTCCGGATTGTGAAGACAGTTTACACACCCTGGCAAAATGTCCTCTTTTCTTTCATTTATTGCATATCTGCCCCCTTGCCGGACAGACACTATTTTTAAGGTGCAATAATTAGGTATACAATAATAACGTTGATACCGTGCAAAAAAGTGATGTACTGAACTCACTAATAAAAGTGAAATGTGCATATAAATCAGAGCAATAATATGCGATGAGTATACGAAATAAGTGAACTCCTAGTAGTATTACCATAAAAATAAATATTCAAATATAAATATGCAATTCAGAAAAAAACTCCATATAGTGCGACTCCTGATAGCAGCCTGAAAATTCATATACAAGTGATAAAAAAGTGCAAGTGCAATAATGAATATAAATATGGATGTGCAAAAAATAAGGTGAACTAATATCACATATAATGAGAAATAAATGTCCAAACAGATGCAAAGTGCAGTTCAAAAAAGCATAACGTGCGACTCCCAATAGCAGCATGGTAAAGATCTTCTAAGGTGATAAAAAAGTGCAAGTATAGTGGGCAAAATGCTGTGACAACCAGTGTCTAATAGTCAGTATATCAATCCAATTTTGTTCCGGAGTGCATCGATCGTTTCCCCCAGCCTCTCACCTGTAGTTGCGGCCCCCAATGGGCCGAATCGGGCATGTACCAACAAGTGGTGGAACTGTATATCGGGGACGTGCTTCCGGTAGTTGTCACAGCCTCCAGGAACACAGATACACTGGCCACAGTACAATCTTCTCTCGCACTAAATAGATATCCTCGTATGTACTCAGATGGGTGATGGAAAGAAAAAAGATCGCTCCATGGTGTAGTATATGTAGCACTAACTCTCGGTGGAGCTGCTGATTTAAGCAGGCTTGTTACCTTCACTCTCGACACCTCTGTTTCACCGGCACCGGGTCTAGGGTTCCGTTGAGTTTACCTCTGGACGATAAAAGCACCAACACTTGAGTACGTTTTCAATGCTTTATTGAACCAAGTAACAAAGGAAGTAGCAGGAAAGAGGCAGGAGGGAAACTGCAGGGAAGCTCAAATACCTTTCTTTAGGATTCTTGAGAACGTCCTTTAAAGTTGAATATTGTAATCAGATGCAATCCCCTTGTGGGACACAATCTTTGCTCGCCTGGATAGGCCTCTCTCACTTGCCTAGCAGCCAGTACGTAGCACGAACAAAAGTCTCTGCCACAGACTTGATTGAAATAAACCCGTACCATCCTCTGCCACAGGATGTATTGGTTTAGCGGTGAACGTCAGACACAGTACTTGGACCTCTAAGCCAACCCGGCAGTACTATGCTGTAGACCAACTTTAGGATACGTCCTCCAACCGAGTCACCAGGCCCCTCTCCAGACCAGCACTCTGCATGATCCTTCCATGATGGGTCCTCCCCTGGGATCTTCTCGGTTGTCCAGCTTCTTCACTCTGGATAGACAGCTCAGGACCATTCCTCTGCTGCTGTGGTAGGCCCCAGACAGACTTCTGGGCCCACCCATTCATCGCAGCGACGCGGGCCTCCGGAACGGAGGACCACGAGATAGCACTCTAACGCATACCTGTCGGCCAGGAGGGCCAGCAGGTGGCTGTAAAATGAACTCTAAAACATCGTAGGATGCATTAAGGTGAAAAAACACAAGGGTTTACAACCCCTATAGACCCCTTTCACATGGGCCATTTTTCAGGCTCTTTTGGGCTAAAAATAGCGCCTGTAAAGAGCCTGAAAAATGGCTCCCTCTGCAGTCTCAGCATGAAAGCCAGAGTGCTTTCACATAGAGGCGATGCGCTGGCAGGAAGTTAAAAAAATTCCTGCAAGCAGCATCTTTGGAGCTGTGAAGGAGCGGTGTATACACCACTCCTAAACTGCCCCTGCCCATTGTAATGAATGGGCAGCACCGCTGCAGGGGTACTTTGCGAGTCATTTTAACCCTTTTTTGGCCAATAGTTGGGGTTAAAAGCACCCCGCTAGTGGCAGAAAACCTTCTCAAAAATGTCGGTAAAGCGCTGATAAAAATAGCATCGCTTTACCACCAACATCGTCGACGCCTCGGTTGTGAAAGCAGCCTTATGGGTGAGAAAGAGGAACTAGCATTACAGAGTGACTGCCTATGAAGACTGTTGCTATTAATGTATTGGTCAAGATTTATATGTGTCTGAATATTTAAAAAGGATCCAAATGTCCAGGTGATGTTGAATTTAGTTGCATTATCTGTTGCAATGGATCTAGCCTCTTCCATACTGAAAATGTTATCCAGTCTTGAACAGAGTTTATAGAGGTTGACTTCCAGTATATACGAACCATGGCTTTTGTTGCTTTCAGTAAGTGAATGGTTAAAGGGTAATTCCATTTTCCTGGGGAAAAAAATAGAAAATAAAGAAAAAATAATATAACACATATAATTGCAACACAAATCATATTGTAATTGAATGTTATTAAAAATTACCTTTCCTTTTCAATCTACAGCCACTGTAATTTTCTGAGAATGAATCGCAACATGGCTACCTGGAGTTGTTCTGTACACAAAGTGTGTACTGACCACTCACCAGAAACATAATTTCCTGCTTGTGTGATTGACTCGCCAATTTTCCCAGAAGTCTGCCTAAGATACAAGTCAGATTTCAGGCATCCCCTGCAACAAAAATGTAATTTCTGGAGAAATGCTTTCAATAGGAGCACGGCTAAAGGGATGCAGGCCCAGCAGATTTCATCATTAGTGCCCTGCAGCTGCACACCTGACAGTTATTTATGAAACCACTCCCATTAGACCCACTCAGTACAGAGGCACGGACAAACACACATGAATTTCTTCAGAATAACAAAAGGTAGGAATCTGCAACAAAGTTTGTTATAATCCTTGCAACGTACATCGATCACCCAGAGGGAAATGTTTTTTCTCAACAAAAGTGGAGTTACTGTACGCTTTAATGGAGTAACATACCACTGAGTAAGGAGTTTGTAGGATTTTTAAAGTATGTCAGTCCTGATGAAGCTATAATTTGGCAAAGAACACTTGTCTTTCCATAGAGACTTTTTGGAATACATAATCACACGTGTTTTTGTAAAAAAAATATGTTTATGGTTAATTATACAGTATAATTATTCATTTAAAGTCCAAAATAGAGATAAGTTTGTCTGACATTAGTCCAGATAGAGATGGTCCCTCTTTTAATTTTCCATTGGAGAGAAAATCAGGTGAACATTCTGGGCCTATTACTTTTACTCTCATGTTCATGTATCCCATTATTTTCTTTTTGAATATGTGTTCCCCCCCAGTACCTATACCAGACCCTTATCCTAGATAGGGGTGTGGTATTGACTTTAGAGGGAACTTTGTGCAAAAAACAAGCATTGAGTCCCAACCAAAATCCATGACATAGTCTTTTCTGAGCATGCAGACTGACTGGACAGAAAAATGAGGTAATAATTGTGTGTCCCCCCCATACTATATCAGGTCTCAAACTCTAACATGAGGAGGATATCTCACCTGGGGGGCTCCCTCTGGCAAAGCACCTTGTCTTCAGGTTGATGGGATCTCTGTGTGAAGACGATCGGGCGGTGGATGATACAGGCGGAATGATCAGTGGGACGAGCCAATCATTCCCTGATGTCCTGATGCACCTAACCCACAATCATCCTGCAGCACTACTAACAGCCCATGAGGAGGATTGATAAGACCATCCATCCAGGCTTTTCACTTGCTGAGGTCTGGCAAGTGTACACTTCATAGGGAGAGGGATTCGCTAACAGAGTGAGAGCGGGTGCCAGAGCGTTCACTGCACAGCGGAGTACCTGTCCTGGGATCCCCTTTGTGGAACTGTTTGTTTATTGTTTTATCACCAGCACAGCATTTATTTGCAAGTTACATCATTAAGGGAAGATGTAAGAGTGCTGTTAGTGTCTGTTACATATAGGCATAGACAACTAACACATTAAAGTTACAATATTCTTATTACAAAAGGGCAGTCATTACAAGGCTTAGGCAATAAATAAACAAAATTAAAAATATATGGTGAACAAATGGGAAATCATTACATTATGCAGGCAACAAATGGGAAATCTTTAAAATATGCAGCAAACAAACAAGTATTGGTTCCAGTAATCCATGTCCTTAGTTTGCTTGTCTTCAGCAAACTGTTTGCGGGCTTTCTTGTGCATCATCTTTAGAAAAGGCTTCCTTCTGGGATGACAGCCATGCAGACTAATTTGATGCAGTGTGCGGCGTATGGTCTGAGCCCTGACAGGCTGACCCCCTACCCCTTCAACCTCTGCAGCAATGTTGCCAGCACTCATACGTCTATTTCCCAAAGACAACCTCTGGATATGACGCTGAGCATGTGCACTCAACCTCTTTGGTCGACCATTGCGAGGCCTATTCTGAGTGAAACCTGTCCTTTTAAACCGCTGTATGGTCTTGGCCATCATGCTGCAGCTCAGTTTCAGGGTCTTGGCAATCTTCATATAGCCTAGACCATCTTTAGCTAGAGCAACAATTCTTTTTTTCAGATCCTTTAGAGAGTTCCTTGCCTTGAGGTACTATATTGAACTTCCAGTGACCAGTATGAGAAAGTGAGCGTGATAACACAAAATTTAACACACCTGCTCCCCATTCACACCTGAGACCTTGTAATACTAGGGGTGTTCTCACTTTTGTTGCCAGCAGTTTATACATTAATGGCTGTGTGTTGAGTTATTTTGAGGGGACAGCAAATTTACATTGTTATGCCGCGTACACACGGTCGGACTTTTCAGCTACAAAAGTCCGACAGCCAGTCCGACAGACTTTCGACAGACTTTTGATGGACTTTTGGTGGACTTTCAACAGACTTTCTAACGACCGGACTTGCCTACACATGATCACACCAAAGTCCGACAGATTTGTACGTGATGATGTACACCTGACTAAAATAAGGAAATTGATAGCCAGTAACCAATAGCTGCCCTAGCGTGGGTTTTTGTCCGTCGGACTAGCATACAGACGAGCAGATTTCTGGGTCCGGCGGAGTTACGACGTCAAGATTTGAAGCATGTTCCAAGTCCGTAAGATTTGCGACTGGAAAAGTCCACTGAAAATCCAGTGAAGCCCACACATGATCGGATTGTCTGCCGGATTTTGTCCGTCGGCGTCCGTCGGATTTGCTCCGTCGTCATCCGCCGGACAAGTCCGGTCGAAAAAGTCCGACCGTGTGTACACAGCATTATACAAGTTGTACACTCACTACTTTACATTGTGGCAAAGTATCATTTCTTCAGTGTTGTCACATGAAAAGATATAATAAAATATTTACAAAAATGTGAGGGGTGTACTCACTTTTGTGAGATACTGTAACTGCAGGGTCTCAATAGAATGAAACTAGAAGAAGCAATTTAGAACTGCTGGGGCATATATTTCTTTAGCTCCCCATTGGCAGTGTGCTACTATTTGGACACTGGATCTGCTAAGGCTTTTAGTTCTGTTATGACTTGGTGATGCTGTCTTAACACTAGGCCTTGTATTGCTACCCTGACCTGAACTGTGATGGTTGCTGTTGTCCGATTACTATGTGATACCCCCAGATTTCTGTTTTGTGAATTGTTTGAATTAAATTCCATGCTTTTTTAATGTGTCCCTTCCATTCTGGCTACAGAAACAAAGCACACTCCACAGTAGTGCAACTCCTCTGACGGGACTTTTATCATAGGGTCACCTCTAATAATAGTAGGAAATAGTAGAATTTATATAAAAATAGTTATATTTATTGAAATATCCATCTAAAAATCATTGACATGACCTAACAATACATAAATTAAAATGGATGCAAATAAATGAGGAGGAAACAAATCTATGAGACAATGACCAATTGTAATGATATAGGTAGATTGAACACCAATAATCATAAAAACCAGACGTTTCGAGGTAAGCAAAGGGTTGACCTCTTCTTCAAGGGTAACGACAATTGGTCAGGATGATTATTTCATCTAAAGGGTTAACAGAAGCAGAACAGGAGTAAGTGGACAAACATATCTCAGACATTCATACCAAAAACAAAAACAGCAGAGAGTCTATAGTTTACATTGCATAAATCATTTACATTGATTACAACACTTGTTAATTCTAGATATGTGTATGAAAAATATATACTGACCACTTAAGTTCATATAAAAGTTTCCAAGGACATTCTCAGCATCCAGTAGAAAAAGGTGCCGTCCGTCACGGCCACACAGGTGTCCCAGACCCAAAATCCAGGGAAAAAGGAATGACCAGGCAGGTCACAGGGATAAGATGCCTGGGTGGGCTGTGGTTACTTCACAAAGGATATCCCCAAAAGGCCAGATACCATCACCCCTTCGGTAAGAAGCTTATCAAAGCCCAACTGGTGGGGCTAAATAATAGAGGGTTCAATACCACTGGAATATAAATGATAAAAAGCGTTGATGAGAATGTTATAAAGAAAAAGTAGTATAAATGAAACATTTTCAAAAAAGGGGTAGGATTTATAGGTTGAATGATATGACCCACCAAGGATTATAAATATGAAAGCCTAGACACGTACCTAAGGGAGTGAACTTGAGTAAAAAAAGATCAAATCATGAAGCCCAGTCTGTAAAGCAGGACGCCAAAGGGGGAAGGATAGGTAAATAGTAATCAGTATCAGGTAGGCAGGATTTCAAGGGAGCATAAAGTTCCCTAGTCAGGTGCGAGCCCACAATTATCTGCAAACATAGAGCACATCAGGGAAATAGTGTGTATCAATAGAAGGCAAACACTTAAAAATTCCCAGAGAGCATCCCAGCCTGAAAGATCCGTGGATTTACCTGCCTATCTCTCCTTCCTCGATGCACGTCTGTGTGGTGTCAGAAACAGCTGAGAGCTGCAATGCCTAGGGAGTTTAAATATATGTTGTTGCGGTGGGCGGAAGTGCTGTGATTGGGTGGACACAATGAGGGGCGGTCTAGGGGAGGGAGGATGTGAGGCATCTGTATGGATATCCCCCGGGCAGAGCGGCGCACGGTGTCCTCCCCCCAGCACGCTCCATGATGTAAAGCGTCCAAGACAGGACAGAGGTGGGCGTGTGTAAGGACGCAAGGCTCAGTGGTAGGTGGAGCCAGCATGACGTGGAGGATTCCCCCATGCGTCAGAGTCCCGCAGCGCAAAGCTGGCATGTCCGTTGTCATGGGAACCCATGACGCAGACTGCCAGAAAGGAGGGGGGGCCAGGCGCGCTCTAGTGAGAGCGCACATCGACCTCCCCCGGGTGCGCCGAGTGAGAGGACACACAGCCCAAACCTGGAAGAGAGGGGGGAGAATAGAAACAAGAGAAGAGTCAGGATTGATCATAGAGAATGATAAGGGGTAAAAAAAGAAATAAGAGAGAGAGGGACACAGCCGTCCAGGAAGGGGGAGGGGAAAATTGAGGATGAAAGAGAGAAGAAGAAAGAAATGAAGTAACAGTTAAATGAATTGTAAGAATAAGTGTAAGCAATCAGGCACTTGGAAAGTTCCTGTGTGACCGGGAGAGATCAACAGAGAGAGAATAACAAGACATGATTATTAGATTTACAAGTTATGCAATATACTACATCATACATTAGCAGTATTAAACTCTCCAACTTAGGCTATTGTCTTGTCTTTGCTATGTCACACAAATTCTATAAGATGACCCAGAAACCGGGGGCGTGCTATTAAATAAGAGAATTTACACTGCCCAGTGATAGTAAGGGGATTAATATGTCATTAGTAAAAAACACAGGAGGTCCAAACTGACAGTTAGAACACCAAGATTTAATCCAAAGTAAGAGAATTTTATTCTAATAAATTCCCATTCAGATCCACCCGAGGAAAAGCCCTCCAGGAAAGGTCTGAAAGAGGTTGTACCATTGAGGCCAGGTGGCATAGTCGCATTCAAGCGAAAAATCCATCTTTGTTCAGCCTGCATTAATATTTTGTTTGTGTCTCCCCCTCTTAGACCAGGGTGCACTCTGTCTAAGATCAAGAAGGAGATCTTGGGGGTGATTCCTTCATGTAGGTCTCTCACATGTCTCCCAAGTGGGAGGCTCGGGTTGCTGGTCTGCATAGATAAAATATGTTGATATGCACGTCGCCAAAAAGGCTGAATGGTTTTGCCTACATAGAAGCAGAAGCAACTACATAAAAGGAGGTAGACTACATTGGTTGTTTGGCAGTTTGCATAGTGTTTTGAACGATATCGTTCGCCATTAGGGAGTGTTATATTGCGTGTGGTGTTCATAAAGCGGCAATAGTTACACCCCCCCACAGGTAAATGTACCTGGGTATTTGCACGGGTCCTGATGTCCAGAGTCATGGTATTCACTGGACACCAAGTAATCTTTGAGGGATCTAGCTCTTCTGCAAGTGAAAGACGATGTTTACTCACATATGGGCCTATGGTAGGGTCCATAGAAAGAAGATGCCAGTATTTGCTGGCAATTTTTTTAAACGTTTCATGTTGATTGCAATATTTGGTTATGATCGAAATCAGATTTTTCCTGGTGTTTTTCGAAGAGGGATTATAAAGCAATTCTTTCCTTGGTTTCAATATTGTCCGATTATAGGCCTTTTTGAGACATGATTTGGAGTAACCCTGCAAGAGTAATCTTTCTCTCAAGAGAGGATCTTTCAGGCTGGGATGCTCTCTGGGAATTTTTAAGTGTTTGCCTTCTATTGATACACACTATTTCCCTGATGTGCTCTATGTTTGCAGATAATTGTGGGCTCGCACCTGACTAGGCAACTTTATGCTCCCTTGAAATCCTGCCTACCTGATACTGATTACTATTTACCTATCCTTCCCCCTTTGGCGTCCTGCTTTACGGACTAGGCTTCATGATTTGATCTTTTTTTACTCAACTTCACTCCCTTAGGTACGTGTCTAGGCTTTCATATTTATAATCCTTGGTGGGTCATATCATTCAACCTATAAATCCTCCCCCTTTTTTGAAAATGTTTCATTTATACTAGGTTTTCTTTATAACATCCTCATCAACGCTTTTTATCATTTATATTCCAGTGGTATTGAACCCTCTAATATTTAGCCCCACCAGTTGGGCTTTGATAAGCTTCTTACCGAAGGGGTGATGGTATCTGGCCTTTTGGGGATATCCTTTGTGAAGTAACCACAGCCCACCCTGGCATCTTATCCCTGTGACCTGCCTGGTCATTCCTTTTTCCCTGGATTTTGGGTCTGGGACCCCTGTGTGGCCGTGACGGACGGCACCTTTTTCTACTGGATGCTGAGAATGTCCTTGGAAACTTTTATATGAACTTAAGTGGTCAGTATATATTTTATATACACATATCTAGAATTAACAAGTGTTGTAATCAATGTAAATGATTTATGCAATGTAAACTATAGACTCTCTGCTGTTTTTGTTTTTGGTATGAATGTCTGAGATATGTTTGTCCACTTACTCCTGTTCTGCTTCTGTTAACCCTTTAGATGAAATAATCATCCTGACCAATTGTCATTACCCTTGAAGAAGAGGTCAACCCTTTGCCTACCTCGAAATGTCGGGTTTTTATGATTATTGGTGTTCAATCTACCAATATCATTACAATTGGTCATTGTCTCATAGATTTGTTTCCTCCTCATTTATATGCATCCATTTTAATTTATGTATTGTTAGGTCATGTCAATGATTTTTAGATGGATATTTCAATAAATATAACTATTTTTATATAAATTCTACTATTTCCTACTCTCATTAGAGGTGACCCTATGATAAAAGTCCCGTTAGAGGAGTTGCACTCCTGTGGAGTGTGCTTTGTTTCTGTAGAATAATTGGGATGGGGGTTTACCTCTAAAATATTTTAACGTCTACTGGGATGACACCTCTTTAGTTCTATTCCATTCTGGCTACACCTTCTGCCTCATTGTTTACTGAAATCCATTTGCACATTGGGTCCTGTGTGTTTAGTCTTTACGTGATTTCTCTGTGCTCCCAGCTTGCCACAGGAACACAGGGCTTGCAAAGCAATATGGAAAGAGTTTTTTAAAAATAGTTTTTTTTTTCAAGCTAATTTTGTCTAAATATTGCAACATGGTGCAATTAGAGGATACTTTTGGTGAAAGATTGCCAAAGACAAAATCTGTACTTTTGCTGTTATATAAATGTCTCTGAAATCATTCCGCTCATCAAGTTATGACATTGAAAGGCACTGTTGTAAGTCTTGTCTAACTATTTGTTTAAATGTCTGCAAGGGACTTTAAGAATATATGAATAAAAAAAAAGTTATTTTCAATATTTTAAAATCTGTATAGAGATGATGGAATCTAAAATACGTATTTAGCATGATATTAGTTACTTTTTGATATAAAAATAAAATGTATTGGGTTAAATACATTTTAATATATAGGAAATTATATTTTATTTTTAGCCTTTTAGACTAGTCCAACTTTCTCAAAAATATTAAGCTATCAAAATCTGATAACAACTGATCATTTTCAGTAATTATTTTTTTTAATTAAGAAGGTTACATCTAAGCACATTTTTCAAAAACCACAGTAGCAAACATTAGAACAGGATAACTATACAAATAACCAAAATGGTTAAATAATTTAAAAACCTCTTCAGTGTGCACACCCCAAATTCAAATTTTTTCTGGGATGATGTGCTTGTATAAAAGTTTGACAGCTCTTACAATTTTAAATTGCTTTGCACTGAGTGTGCCCAGAAACTTGATCACTTTTAAATTCAAGGACTTATAAAAATTTGAAGTACTTCAATAATTTTAAATTGCAAGGCACACAGTGGAGACTGATTTAAAATTATATGATGGCTTAAATTTTTTTAAAAAAGATCTTCAATATAGAAGTAAATCAAGTGGTTTTATAATTTCAAACACCCTATGCTGATTGCACGTTTTATCTAATATTAAGGAAACAAATGTTTAATAGTGTTGTTAACAAATATATGCAATTAAGAAATGTAACTACAATAGTACAAAAAAAAACGTATAGTTGTGGTATTTTTTAAAGCAGAAATAATTTTGATTTTATCTAAAGTATTTTTTTGGTCTGTATATTGGGTGTTTTATTCATAGAAAGGCAAATTGCATACACATGCTTAATGGTGTGTGTGTTTGTGTGTGTGTGTGTACAGTATGTGTGCAAAATAAAAAAAACAGACAATGTCTCTTTAATGATTTAAAAAAAATTATTGCCATTTAAAAGTTATAGTTTCAAGTTCTACATTTTAAAGGAGAAGTGCAGGAAACAAAAAATATAACACACACACAAATATAGCTGTCCCCAACTAGCTCTAAGCCCAAGAAGCCCAAGAAGAGTGATCGCATGACCACTGATTGCTCAGTTCTTTGGTCCTCTCTGAGAAGAGAGCAGTGACTGTCATTCACCGTTCTGTTCTCTGCCCCTCCAGTACTCACTGGAGCACTGAGCAGGAGAGTGGGAGGGAGCGGCTGGCTCAGGCTTTCAGCTGAGTGCTGAGAATCACACACAGAATCATAAATGACAAAGCTGAGGCTGTCAATTACCTGCTGTGAGCAGGGGGAGGGGGGCATCACCTGGGATTCTATTGTATTTGCATACACTATTAAGAGTGACTCATACAGATACCAGAGGATAGAGAGATCAGAGAGAAATGGCATTCTGTGTGGAAACACTATAAAAAGACATGCTTAGTTCACTTTTCAAGTCTAATTCCACGTACACACGACCGGACTTTACGGCATACTTTGTCCTGCAGACTTTTCGACGGACTTTAAGACGGACTTTCCAAATGAACGGACTTGCCTACACATGATCAACCAAAGTCTGACGGATTCGTACGTGATGACGTACTACAGGACTAAAACAAGGAAGTTCATAGCCAGTAACCAATAGCTGCCCTAGCGTCGGTTTTTGTACGTCTGACTAGCATACAGACAAGCGGACTTTTCGACCGGACTCGAGTCCGTCAAAAAGATTTGAAATATGTTTCATTTCTAGGTCCATCAAACTTTTGGGGAAAAAAAGTCTGCTGAAGCCCACACACGATCGAATTGTCCGACGGACTCCGGTTCGCGGGACCAAGTATGCCGTAAAGTCCGGTCGTGTGTTAGCGGCATGAGGTTTACAACCACTTTAAGCTTAAAAAAATATTTTTTTCAGAGAGAAAAAGGATCCCACCAAGAACTTTTCTTACAGCTAATAAGAAGTGTCCAGATTACCATGGAGTGATGTGGGCACTCAAAGAAGAACCCTCCCAAACCAAAGACTAGAATAAAGGCTCGGAATCTGGGCTGCAAAATTATCATGGAATTAGGTGAGACTTTGGGGCATTTAGTTTCTCTTTTAAGTAAAAGGGGTGGATTAGTTAAAGAGGGTAGTATGGACTAGGTTTTTTTTCTCCCTACATGGAGAAAATGTGAAGCAGTCTATAATCCAAGGTAGTAATTTGTTCAATCATTATAACTTGGTCAATACTGTAGATTATTTGTGTAAACTGGAATGCAATAAAGAGGACATTAAGGACACAATTATTGTAATATTTGGTTCTGTGAGATATGATTTTTCATTTTTATTTTTATTAAAGAAGGAGAAACTGTAATGTTAAGCACTGGAATGGGAAATTTTTTACCAAAACCATTTAGTGACTTGCATTCTCTAAGGTATGTATTACTTTGCAGGATATGGAAAAACCTAGAAGAAAAAAATGGTCAAATTGGGATGAAATTTAGAATTTAATTTGATATTTTAACTAGGGATTAACATCACCCCATAATAAATTCCTAAGCAGTCTCTTTAATTACTGAGAATTTAGAAATCTTTGGGTCACAATATAACCCAAATCTGACTACAAAGAAAACATGCGGGATATTTTTGCAAGAAATAAAATATTAACAAAATGTATATATATTTTTGAATATAATGTCTTTAGAGTATGGCGAGGATGTGCAAAAACATCTTTACAATAGGTGATAGAAAAGGAATAGTGACCTAGTGTCAATGAGAAAAAAAAATGATTTGTAAATATCCATAGAAAAAAAATGATTTGTAAATATGCATACTATTCTAACGTGCTAGAGCTCTAGTCAATTGTAGAATGTGAGATGGAACACGTGATCATTCATTCAATACATATCCAGAGTAGTAGAGCAATATACCACACAAAAGGAAGATTGTTTATCTAAAGATGGAGGGAGAGCCGGATTGCAGACATTTCTTTGAAGAGTTGATTTATAGGAAGAAATTCATTATCTCTTATTATAAAGCATCTTTAAAAGAAGTTGGGAACAACTTTACTGTTATTATATGCAACATTATATGTTATATTTAACATCACAGAAAAAAAATCTTGCTGAAAATACACAAGAAATTCATTTTAACTTGTATTGAAAATTCTGTGGATGTAGTTCAAAATAAGATGTCAATAGCACTTATGCTACATTGCTTGCATTTTTGCATTGTGGAATTAACCAAGTTACACTTTTTTTTACCTTAGATTTGTACACACAGATGTCTGAATGATTTATAGGTGAACAAAGCTTTTCATATATCAGTGGCATCACCAGACCTAAGCACTCGGGCAGTTGTGTCCCAGTTTAAAAGGCCACTATAGCTAGAGCATATGTTTAAACATATGAGAATGCTATTAATAACACTCAAAAATATATGCTGTATGTACAAGTTATTTTACCCTGAAGGAAAATGATGCTGTATATTCATCTATGTATAAATATTTGTTCTATAGAAGGAAGCCTATTGTCTTCTAAAATCAAACATTAAGAGATGGTTGGAGCCCAAAAAAATCTAGGATTAAGTGGGTTTTTAAAGGGTGCTTTATATTACCCAGTCAAGCATAGGCATAAAGCGTATGTTAGCCATAATGTAATATATTACAGCTTACCAGTCCTTGGATGTGATGTCTGCATTAATTTTTTTTTGTTTTATGTTTTTCCCCTTTATTTTCACCTGGTAATCCTGTCAGTATCAATTTATGCCCTTGGGTGACAACACTCACTGTATTGTATCTATGGATGAGCAGTATTGTTATCCTAGGGGGAGGCGTTCTGTATCTCAGAGGTGAACTGGGTATAGCTGATAACACTGCAGAATACTGAGGACACAGGATAGTAATGGATTTCTGGCAATTTCTAGGCATTTTTTTGCACTTACTAATAAGATATAACAGTGCTTTCAATTATACATTTACCAGTTCAAAATGTAGTAAATAAAAGAGATTTATTATTAGGGTTTTATACAGTGGTAGCTGATCCATATGAGGTGCAGGGTGCCACCCCCCTAATCCATGTGCCCGTCCCCTAATCTACACCTCCCCCCGAGCCCAGCCACTTGTGTGACAATTGCAAATTAATATTCGCTATTGTCTTTCTGCTTCTCCTCCCAGCCAATCATGAAGCGGGTCTTACGACCCGATTGGCCAAGAGGAGAAGCCACCGTAGGTGGAGGCAGGTGGAGGTGCCGAGGAGGAGATGCAGGGGGAAGCCGCCAAAGCTGCCCACGACCTGGATAGAGTAAGTGCAGGGCTGATGGACAAACGGATGATTGACCAAGCGACAGGTGTAGTTGGGGGGTTTGACTGGATGACCGAGCGACGGAGGGGTTTGACCGACCGATCGATCAACCGACTGAGCGACAGGGTGGTTTGTTTGAAGCCCCCCCCCAAAAAAAATTAGAGCACCAGCCGCCACTGAATTTATATACTATAATACTAGAAGCATCACTTCTGCTGATTCTGCTGAAGTTCTAATTGCTCATCTGCAATCCTCCTTCTGAAGAACCTTTACTTTCCACATGTGTTCTATGCAAATCTGGGACAACAGCCAATAAGATTGTAGAGCATTTATTCTTAATACAACCAATTACAGGCCCTTTTTCACTAATAGACATAATTATATGCTTATTGTGTCTGCTTTTCCCATCCTAGATCCATTACTAAAGTAATGGAAATACTCAGAAAGAAAATGATTTGGACACTTTGGGTTGAGTAACTGGATTATCAAAATGACTGGATCATTACAATATATAAACTGATATGTTCAAGATATACATGTTCTGTATGTGCTCATTTTTTAAAAGACTATGATAACAAAATAGTGTGATTATTTATACCTGAATGATTTATTTAGAAATAGAAATGCATTTAGTTTGTTTGCTAATAGCACATACACTGTACCAGTCTAAACTGTAGATAGATAGATAGATAGATAGATAGATAGATAGATAGATAGATAGATAGATAGATAGATAGATAGATAGATAGAGAGAGTGATAGTTATATTTAGTTTACATATAGTTACCAGGGAACCCTGGTATAGTTATAACAAAAGTAACAAGAATTTGAGAAGGAACATTTTTTTGCCCTATGACTCATTTATTTAAAGTTCTTTTAAGGTCACATTTTTGTTCAAGTCAAACTTGCTATGATGATCTGGTAAAGTACAAGTATGAAGAGGGGTATACAGTAGATAATTTATGTTCAGTAGTATGTTGATCGGATTACAGGAGAGACGTGGATTTCCTGTGAAGTAAATTAAGGGGAGGTCGATGTAATAAATAAATAAGAAGCAAGCATGACATATCCACTGAACCAGAATTCACAAATTAATAAAAAAAAATAGATGTGCCTTACAATAATACAACATTAAATATTAAAAACAGTAAAATATGTATCTGTTTTTAAACTATACTCATGGGGTCCCTTTTTTTTAAAGTATAATATTAGCATGAAATTATGCATGACATAACAGAACAATAAATTTACACAGAAGCATTTCAAGATTTTGCATTAGGATGCTTGATTGGTAAATTGATTTAAGGATGCCTATAAATCAAATCCTGTTTTGGGGGGAAAGTTACATTAGACATTCAAATCAGTGGCAGTGAAGAAGATATGTGCTTACTTTGATGTTTTGTTAAATTATGTAAAAATGTTAAAGGTTAATCAAAGTGAAGATGGACAGATTAAAAATAGGGTTGAAGAGGTAAAGGAAAATCAGCCCTGAAAAAAAAAACCTTTAACATGGAAGTCAGCTAGTATATGAAAATATTAAGCTGGATTACAGTTGTTACACCAATCATGATTACTTTTTTACCATACTATTTCATATACCATTTCACCAACATGTTCAGCAATGCTTTTGTAGCACCCTCTACCTTAGGTAGGTAGGTGCTAGAGTAGCGGGTTTGTTTTGTACTGTCAGCACAGGTAAATTTAGACCGGCCTATGCTGTGAGCCTGTTTGTTTTGATCTGGGGCAGAGGAGTGGTTAAGTGTAGCAGCAGGTGACTGACATGTGCTTCAGCTCTTGGGTGCCTTATCTGGTTTTCAGCAGGTTCTTGAAAAGAGGCATGGCAGAGTGCTGGAGTGACATGGGGTGTATGTGGGAGCCCTGATCAATCCCCATCTAGGATTGGCAGGGGGCAGGCCTCCTATATATACCCATGGTCACCCTGCTGTGGGAGAAGTTATCGGGTGGAAGAACTGAATGAGAGTAAGTAAGACTTTCGTGGTCTGAGGTACCCTGTTTCTGGGGGGGTTGAACTCAAGCCTGGAGATTGGGAGCTGGGAGGAAGCCTCTCTCTAGATGGTCATTGGGTGGTGTCCTGGAACAGGAGCAGGAAGGAGGACAGTTGGGAGCACTGCCAGGCAAGTCATTCAGGAGGGATCCATGTCAGGGGCGGTGAGTGAGAAGCACAGTGTGAAGCTCTGGGAGAGACATGCCTGGAGTTGGATGTGGAGCCAGATGGAGAGACTGTGGTGTTGTTTTGGAGTCAAGTGGTTGCAGCCACGAAGGCTGGCAGGATTCACATCGGACATGCTGGGATCAGTAGTTCACCAAGTGTCAGTTAGCACATTTATTCTTCTCTATTAAAATGGTAGCTATCACATAGGGGACTGAAAACCCCTGTCTGTAAAGGGCTATTAGGAAAACGTTAGGACTTATTCAGAGTGAGGCCTAGCCATGTGCTGATGGTGACAGGAACCTAGATTTGGACAGTGAAGTGAAGCAAGTGATCTCAAGTAGTGTGCTGGAAGAGATGTGCAGAGGAAGAGACTGTCAAATCTAGACTCAACCAACATTGATTTCATTATCTGGGCATCCCATGTGCTTTTTCCCCATCCAAGTTTAATCCCCTAATAAAAACAACAAAAACAAGCAAGTCTGGGAAAGTGTGCCAAAGTGGATGTCTGACCAGCAGGGTGAAATGAGTGGATGTTAGTACACGCAGTGACCCCACAGGGGCACCGCTACACTTTTATATACTACATACTGCTTGCAACAGTCTCTGCTTTAACATACAGGTGGGCAGATAACCATAGAGATAAAGTACATGCATGAGAACTGCTTGACTTGCCAATGGATTTGTATTTATGTCAATCCAGTCTTGTGATTTACATAGCTCTGCTCCATAGCTCAGCCCTGTCTATCAAAAGAGGGCACCTGATCTCTTTCCACTGGAGCTTAATATTAACTTACATGGCCCTACAACACCTCATAAACTGATTGTCTCATTTTGCTGATCCTCTCTTCCACTTTCTGAGTTCTGCTGTACAGACTATACAGTAAATGTAAGAGGCTGATACCAAGTCAGATTCAAATACTTGCACAGCCTGCATTTAAAAGAAACTGCTGGCAGTTCATAGTGCAGTTTAGAGATGACAGTCTTTTCAAGCCCTAACATGGGCCTTGCATCTATCGTGATTTTAATATTAAACTTTTAAACTGGTGACTCCTCAATACCCTCCCCAGGATTGATATATTCAAGGGCATTTTTTCAGCAGGAACAAGACAGGAACATGACACCTCTGGTGCTGGCCCTGTGCTTTCTGCTCACTACTGTCACTTCTAAACACAAAAGCTTGCATTCTGTATTTAGAAGTGACAGTGACCGGGCTGCTTTACCGAACCCTCTCCAGGCTCAACTGGTGTACTGTACAGAGGGGGTGCAAAAGGCATCATAATGCTGGCCATCCAGGCATTGCCCCACTGTGATTGTCAGCACTTGCAGCATCTCTCGCCGCCACCTGCCCTGTCACACTACAGCCATCAAGCAGCGCTGTATCTGAGATCTGTGTTTGGAAATGGGAGGGGAGATTTGAGGGACAGAAATAAAAGCATTTATGGGGGCATTTGTACAGAAAGGAGGATGGGGGCTGTGCTGGGAGGGGAAGATGATTTGTACCAGGAGGGTTGATGGGGGAAATTGTGCAAGACGGGGAAGCTAATCCTGTCAAGGATGAGGATTTGGAGGTGGAACCCTTCTCTGTATATAGCACCCTCAGAAACCCTGCACTTTGTACGTAGCTCCTGAACTCTGCACTCTATGTAGCACCCTCCTAAAACCTGCACTCTACTTAGCACCCGCCTGAACCCTGCACTCTATACATAGCACCCTCCTGAACTCTGCACTCTACGTAGCACAATCCTGAACCCTGCACTCTATATGTAGCACCCTCCTAAACCCTGCACTCTACTTAGCACCCTCCTGAACCCTGCACTCTATACATAGCACCCTCCTGAACTCTGCACTCTACGTAGCACAATCCTGAACCCTGCACTTTATATGTAGCACCCTCCTAAACCCTGCACTCTACTTAGCACCCTCCTGAACCCTGCATTCTATACATAGCACCCTCCTGAACTCTGCACTCTATGTAGCACAATCCTGAACCCTGAACTCTATATGTAGTACCCTCCCGAACCCTGCACTCTATATGTAGCACCCTCTTGAACCTTGCACTCTGTACATAGCACCCTCCTGAACCTTGCACTCTGTACGTAGCACCCTCCTGAACTCTGTACTCTATGCGTAGCACCCTCCTGAACTCTGCACACTGTATGAAGCACACTCCTGGTATTTAATGCCCCTTTAAAACCCTCCCACACCTATTTACTGCAGCACACTCTGGGGGATGGGAGAAAAAGATTGTGAGGAAATTGAATGTGAGAGACTGCCAACATCCTTTAAATATGAAAAAAGAGAACATGCAACATGTGCAATAGGAGCCGCCCCTTTGGACTTTAACACAGAAATGGGAGTAATAAAGTATATAAAAGGCAACCAAGTGCCGCTTCTATTAAGTACAAAAGATACGCTTATATCATCAAAAAACGATCAATTTAAAATATACAGAGTACACCAAATGAATTAATTATACATATATATATATCTGTATATATATAAGTATTCAGACCCCCTTAAATGTTTCACTCTTTGTTATATTGCAGCCATTTGCTAAAATCATTTAAGTTCATTTTTTTTCCTCATTAATGTACACACAGCACCCCATATTGACAGAAAAACACAGAATTGTTGACATTTTTGCAGATTTATTAAAAAAGAAAAACTGAAATATCACATGGTCCTAAGTATTCAGACCCTTTGCTGTGACACTCATATATTTAACTCAGGTGCTGTCCATTTCTTCTGATCATCCTTGATCACCTTCATTTGAGTCCAGCTGTGTTTGATTATACTGATTGGACTTGATTAGGAAAGCCACACACCTGTCTATATAAGACCTTACAGCTCACAGTGATTGTCAGAGCAAATGAGAACCATGAGGTCAAAGGAACTAACTGAAGAGCTCAGAGACAGAATTGTGGCAAGGCACAGATCTGGCCAAGGTTACAAAAAAATTTTCTGCTGCACTTAAGATTCCTAAGAGCACAGTGGCCTCCATAATCCTTAAATGGAAGACGTTTGGGACGACCAGAACCCTTCCTAGAGCTGGCTGTCCGGGCAAACTGAGCTATCGGGGGAGAAGAGCCTTGATGAGAGAGGTAAAGAAGAACCCAAAGATCACTGTGGCTGAGCTCCAGAGATGCAGTCAGGAGATGGGAGAAAGTTGTAGAAATTCAACCATCACTGCAGCCCTCCACCAGTCGGGGCTTTATGGCAGAGTGGCCCAACAGAATCCTCTCCTCAGTGCAAAACACATGAAAGCCCACATGGAGTTTGCTAAAAAACACCTGAAGGACTCCAAGATGGTGAGAAATAAGATTCTTTGTCTGATGAGACCAAGATAGAACTTTTTGGCCTTAATTCTAAGCGGTATGTGTGGAGAAAATCAGGCACTGCTCATCAACTGTCCAATACAGTCCCAACAGTGAAGCATGGTGGTGGCATTATCATGCTGTGGGGGTGTTTTTCAGCTGCAGGGACAGGACGACTGGTTGCAATCGAGGGAAAGATGAATGCGGCCAAGTACAGGGATATCCTGGATGAAAACCTTCTCCAGAGTGCTCAGGACCTCAGACTGGGCCGAAGGTTTACCTTCCAACAAGACAATGACCCTAAGCACACAGCTAAAATAATGAAGGAGTGGCTTCACAACAACTCCATGACTGTTCTTGAATGGCCCAGCCAGAGCCCTGACTTAAACCCAATTGAGCATCTCTGGAGAGACCTAAAAATGGCTGTCCACCAACGTTTACCATCCAACCTGACAGAATTGGAGAGAATCTGCAAGGAGAAATTGCAGAGGATCCCCAAATCCAGGTGTGAAAAACTTGTTGCATCTTTCCCAAAAATACTAATGGCTGTATTAGATGAAAAGGGTGCCTCTACTAAATACTGAGCAAAGGGTCTGAATACTTAGGACCATGTGATATTTCAGTTTTTCTTTTTTAATAAATCTGCAAAAATGTCAACAATTCTGTGTTTTTCTGTCAATATGGGGTGCTGTGTGTACATTAATGAGGAAAAAAATGAACTTAAATGATTTTAGCAAATGGCTGCAATATAACAAAGAGTGAAAAATTTAAGGGGGTCTGAATACTTTCCGTCCCTACTGTATATATGTATATATATATATATATATATATATATATATATATATATATATATATATATTAAACCCAAAGGATAATAATCTAAGCACTGCCAGAGTCAAGCTAAGGTCAGTCCATGAAGATTTGTAGCGTGCATCCCGATATGTTTTGGAAATTTTTATTGGTACGTATTTTCCTTCATCAGGGAGGATTTATTTAGGGTGACTTTATTTGCAACATAGATATAGTACATAGTATATGTGCAATAGTATATGAAGACAAGAATTTTATATAATAAACTGTACAATATTTTTAGGTTAACAGGTACTTACATACAGGGTTCATCGGAATAACATGAAAAAGGGGTAAAAACAATGACAAATGATCCATGTTGGCTGGGAGAGCTCAAAAGGACAGATAGGTGTGCAACCGTGCAGTCCAGAGCTGGCCAATGCTTCACACACACAAGAGACACTCTGATGTTTGAACCAGCAGGGAAATAACCCTATCTGAAAAGCAATAAAGCACTCTGGGGGGAAGGTAGGGGGCGTAGTTGGTTTCCTGCACCTATTGTCCATAAAAAAAAGCCCTGGGAAGGGTATATGAATATCGAATGTGTCAAGGCAGATGTTAATCTTCCAAGAACGGGAGGTGTAAAATTTGTTTCACCAGATGAGATACAGTTATCCTAAAATGTCACATCTCATTTACAAACTGCACAGGCTATTGAGTCTGTAAGAAATAATCTGAAATGAGATGAGACCCTTGACAGTTGAACAGAACTCAAGCCATTCCAAGTATGTTCCTTGTTGTACCTTTGTTTCCAAAGATGCACTACTTACATAGTTACATAGTTACATAGCTATATAGTAGGCGAGGTTGAAAAAAGACACAAGTCCATCAAGTCCAACCTATGTGTGTGATTTTATGTCAGTATTACATATCTCTGTATGTTGTGGTCGTTCAGGTGCTTATCTAATAGTTTTTTGAAATGATCGATGCTCCCCGCTGACACCACTGCTTTTGGAAGAGAATTCCACATCCTAACCGCTCTTACAGTAAAGAACCCTCTATGCAGTTTAAGATTGAACCTCTTTTCTTCTAATTTAAGGGAATGGCCATATGTCTTATAAAATTCCCTTTCATGGAAAAGCTTTATCCCTATTGTGGGGTCACCAGTACGGTATTTGTACATTGAAATGTTATCCCCTCTCAAGCATCTCCTCTCCAGAGAGAACAAGTTCAGTGCTCTTAACCTTTCCTCATATCTAAGATCCTCCAGTCCCTTTATTAGTTTTGTTGCCTTTCTCTGGACTCCCTCCAGTTCCAGCACATCCTTCCTGACGACTGGTGCCCAGAACTGGACAGCATACTCCAGGTGTGGCTGAACCAGTGTCTTGTAGAGTGAGATAATTATCGTTTAATCTTTGGAGTTAATCCCCTTTATAATGCATGCCAATATTCTTATTTCAAGTACAATAATAGCTTTTACAGATGCAAATATGGTCATGCTATGGGATCTCCTTTATCTCCCATTGTAGTTAACATGTACATGCCGTAGGTAGAGAAAAGTGCCTTGAACTCTCCCAATGGAACAACACCAAGTCGTTGGCTCAGGTATGTGGATGATACATGGATCAAGATTTGAACATCAGAAATGCAACCTTTTAGTGAAAATATATACTAAAAAAAACACTTACACAGGAAGAGGTACAGAATAACAAAACCCCCCTTACTGAACTGCATGCTACACGTCAAGAAAGAGTAACCTGGACATTGAGGTCTACAGGAAAGTTACCCAAACAAACCAGTATCTGTTTTCTGACACTCACACTTCAATGGAACACAAACTGGGGTTATTAGAACTCTGGTTCAGTTGGCTGAGATGGTAGCAACAAACACAGATCCCAAAGACAAAGAATACCAACATTCTAAAACTGCTTTGTGGCTACCCATATTGGACTTTCATTAAAAACATTCACAAGGTCAGGAAAAAGAACAGAACCTTTGAACAGAGGGAACAAGCAGACCACACAGAGTAATATAGACATCCCATATGTAGCTGGAGCATCAGACAAACTCCTTAGCAAACATTGCAATCTGTAATTTTTTAAGCCCAGAAATACACTGACAGTATCTTGCACATTGACAGTAGTTTGCACATCCAAAAGACCCAACACCCAAGCGCAAGTTAAGTACTTGACATGTGTAAAGCAGTGTAGTGAGGAATGCAAAAACCTGTACATTGGGGAGACAAAACAACCTCATGACAAAAAATGGTCCAACATAGGAGGGCACATTTTGGAAAGAGAGAGAGGGCAACTGGATCACAAAAAAATGGGAAATGGGCCATCTACATGAACTGGAACACACAGGGGGCATCAATACCTTTTGTCTTCCACATACTGCCATTTTAACATCTCTTTTTCAAGGATGTAACAACAATACATTGTTTCAGCCATGTAAATTGAGAGAATAACTCCCATGTAAACTTCCTGACACCAATGATGAGATTGTGTACCTGGAAAAGGGTAGTCCCACAACCTTTATATCTGCTATTCTGTTTATGGCCAACCAAAATCAACCTTGACAATTTCCATAGTGATTGGATTAAAGCAGAGTTCCAGCCTCTGAAAAAAAAATTAAAGTCAGCAGCTACAAATATTGTAGTTGCTGACTTTTAATAGAAGGACATCAGCTCAGGTGCAGGTGCCGCTTTTGCAACTAAGGGAAACCGGCAGTGAAGCCATCAGGCTGTGCAACCAGTTTCCTACTGCCCATGTACGAGTCTCGCTGCGCCTTCTGAATGGCCCTTCATCTTCTGGGACACACACAGGTCCAAGAAAGGCAGTGGGGGGATGGAGGAGGGGTTGATGATGACAGACCTTGCTGCGGTGAAGTAGGACAGAAATCCTGAAGGAAAACCGAAAAAAAAGGTACAAAAGAGCAAAAAATAAAAAATTAAAAAAAAATTTCAATTTAGCTTGGAACTCCACTTTAAGGTATGAATACAAACGCTGTGGTATTTTACTGACACTCTTTAGAACTGAAGAAATGGCTTGCATAAGCCATATAATGTCTTCAACATTACAGAATAGGTCCAGTTGAATGTGATGACCTACTACTAGCTATACTATGACCTAAAAAATGAGAACCTTCACAGATCAGTCGTGGTTTTATTCACAAATCTTTACTAACTGGGAATCAGCTTGACTCTAGGTCAAATCTCAAACTTGGTGGAACAATTTGCTCATCTCTAACAAACAGTAAAAATCAGAAAAATATGGACAGGACCAGAAGGATACAGCAAGGTTAGGAATTATGAAATAAGGTAAAGGAAGGTAATAAATATAATTGAAAAAGTGAAGAATGCACCTCAAATATGTCATAGAGACAAAATGTGAATGTGAGCATAACTTCTTGTATAGTTGCATGGTTTATATACTGTATCTTTCACAATTAGCACAATGTCCCACTACTAGCTTTTTAATGTATAGTAACACAAGGACCTTTTTTTAAAGGATAAGTTCACCTTTGGGAACATGTTACATTTTCCACCCGTTTTTAGGGTGGAACATGTAATATGTTCCCCATGCTGCAGCCAATGCCTGTTAAGTAAGAGACAAAGCATGCCTCTTCTGCATTAAAATTGCTCCCTGTCCAGTCATTTTAAAACTCAGAACTACAGTTCCATTTTAATATGTCCTGCAGTTTCAGACCTTTCCTCATTACAAGCCTAACCCACAGATTCTCTCCCCACCCCCCTTTCTCCCACCCCTAGCACCCAAGTGCACAGAGCTCTCGCTTTCCCCCAACCCCAGGGTACAGCTCCCCCCAGAACATAGCTTACCCACTCCTTAGCCCTCTGGTACACAGAGCTTGAGCCCCCCCAGGACAAAGTGCCCCCTTTTTCTCTCACCACTCTCCCCTAGTACACTTAGATCCCTCCACCCCACATTCTTCAGATACCGCACTCTACAACCCCACTGTTAATGTGTCAAGCAGGATTTGTTGCTGAAAAGTTTATTCACTTTAGTTTATCAATGAATGAACTACAAGTACCAACATACTTTGTGGATATCGGCTTGTACTTAGCAATGAACCACCAATGAACTTCTTGTCAGTGTATCTGCTTGCCCATATGGGATGTACGGGCACACAGATACACTGACAGGTTTGCAGAAGACTTGCATGGCACCAGCGATCTTCTGATCGCTGGTGCAGTGCTTTACAGGCCCCCCCCCAAAAAAGTGAATTTATTATTTTTTTTTTTAAAGTGGAATTATCCTTTAAAACCATAGACACTGTCTCAGCATAATGTTTTTTTTACACTATTAAGAGAAATTGTATATTAACAAGTGAGAATGCTCAGAAATGCAATGTGACATGGCCAGGGTAAATGCTAGTTAATCACTACTGAAAGCATTCAATATAATA